>NW_006921614.1:7124076-7131624 GCF_000298275.1 Orycteropus afer afer
GTGGAGCACAGGAAGAGAGAGGGAAGGAGCCAGTAGAAGGCTAGGAGAAAAAGGCACAGCTGTAGGAAAGCCAAAAAGAGTTTAATAAAGGTGCTTGTCAGAACCTGCTTTATTTCTTTGCTCTCTTGAGAAAACAGTCAGCAGTTTGTTAGCAGAGGGATCACCAAAGTCAGAGATGGGAAGAAAGGGTTTATATATTCTGGGCATTTCCTATCTTGCACTGTTAAAATGCTTGATAAGCTGCCATGAGATATACAATTTTCTTCTCTTTTGTCTCCTTAAGTAACATTCTCTCCCTAGACACAAATGAAATACTCATTGAATATAATTTAGGAAATATGGGAAAGTACAGAGAAGAAAATACTGTAGCCCTATCAGCCAGAGAGAATTATGGTTAAAATTGTATTTGCTTGTTCCACTCTCCCTTAAGGAGCTCTGGTGGTGCAGTGCCTAAGGCATTGGACTGCTAACCAGAAGGTTGGTGGTTCAAATCCACCAGCCACTCTTTGGAAGGAAGGTTGGGCAATCTACTTCCGTAGTGATATCACCTCAGAAACCCAAGGAGGGGTCACTATGAGTCGGATCTGACTCGAAGGCAGTGTGTGCATATGTGTGCGTACTCTCACTTATGGACACACACACATACTTATAAAATTAGAAGAAGAACACATATTCTCCTCTTTACCCTCTAAGTTTATAAGAACCATTTTCCCCCACTGTCAGTAACAATTCTTTAAAATGTTTTAAATGTCTGCAAAATAGTTTATTGTTCAGATGAAAAAAACATAATTAACTTGTTCCTCTATGTTGTTGTTGCTATGTGCCATTGAGTCGCACCCGACTCACAGCGACCCTTCCTTGGGTTTCCAAGACAGTATCACTATGGAAGTAGATTGTCCAACCTTCCTTCCAAGGAGTGGCTGTTGGGTTTGAACCCCCAGCTTTCTAGTTAGCAGTCAAGTGCCTTAGGCATATAGGTTGTTTCTAAATTTTCATTCCTATAAAGAGTAATGCAGAAATTTTTACTGTATTTATTTGCAAATAACATGCCCATGTAAATAACATGTCTACACATATAATGCACAGGAATGATGAAATTAAGTAAAACAGCTCTGGTTAGTGCACACATGCATATATTGAAAGTTTCATGACATTTCTAGTAGTGAATTTGGGCTTCATTCATCTGTACTCCCATATTACAGATAATTCTATTAATTTTCTTTTGCTCTGTTCATTTTCTTTAATTTCCTGCTTATGTGTGTAAAATAGTCTAAAAATGTTACTTTTGACCATAATTGGATATTAAAGGTATAAGTCACATTCACGAGTCATGGATCAAGTTTGGTAATCCTCCAGTAATCGGAAAATAAATAATCAAAACTATATGTTTAATTTAAATTGATAATTATAGCACATTAGCTCAACAGTTGAATGTGAAAACCTTATCAGAATGTTTTAAGTGAAACTATTAGGTTTTTTTATTTCATAGTTTAATTATGTCTTCTAAGTGTCAAATGAAGTCAGTAACATGTACAAAAAATTGGCATAGTGTTCTTAATGAAGTAATGTGTGTGGGGTGTTGTGCCATTGGCAAAAAAAAAAAAAAAAAAAACCTGTAACACATGTTATCTACAAAAAGTATACAGTAAATGCTTCTCAGATGAATCCCTTAGCACAGATTTTTAAAGGTAGAATGACTGGATCACAGTTTCGGCACTCTTGGGCCGATTAATGTTGCCAAAATACATGCCTGGGGATTTACTCTCCACTCAGCCTTTCAAGAGAGCAGTCATTCCACTGCTTTCACATCAGAGTAGACAGTGTTTTTATATTTTTAACTGCAGATGAAAAATGGAATCATTATTTTAAATTACATTTCCTTGATCACTGGTAAGGCTTACCTTTGCAAATTTGTGTTTTCTGGCTATAAATTTAGATAAACTTTTTAGTGAATTGTTTTCTAATGAACTTCCTGTTTTTATATTAGAACAAGTAATTTTTTTTCACTGTTTGAGCTACTATAATAATTGCTTTGTAAAAGAAAAAAAATACGTATTTTAGATGCAATTCTGTAAGACTGAAAAATATTATGCACAGTAACCAGAGTAAATGGAAAGATACCAAAATGTTAACCATATGTCATGGATTAGAGATGGTGGGACTATGGGTACTTGCTGAATTTTGTAGACAGTGCATAGTAAAAAGTTAACAACAAACTGCCTTCTGTCTAAGCTGTATGTGGTAGAGCTGTGTGAGAAATACAAGAAGACAAATCAATCTTGATTCTTTTTTCCAGTTTACCATAACTCTAATTTCATATTTTCTCTGTGTTTACCTCTATCACTGATAGAGACACATACCCCAAATCCTTTTCTATTTGACCCTGTGTATAAACAATGAAGAGTGATATTTGGCCAATCTGATGGTTTGGATAGTTCTGTATAATCTGTGCCTACTTTTACCATGAGAATTATAGTCTGGTTTTCCTACTCATGTGTCTTAGTGTAGAAGAGCACCTTTAATCAAAGCTGTGGATTAAAATATAACTTTATCTAAATTTACACAATACTCAAGCACATACAAATGCTCTGACCACAAAATCCATTTCTAATGATGCTACCAAGCCTCTGCCAGCATCAGGGCTCCACTGTAATGGCCACTGGAGCTTGTTGAAGTCAAATTTCATTATCTAGCAGGAACAAAAAAATTGCCGTGCCTAAGGCATTTAACTGTTAACCAGAAGGTTGGAGGTTCAAACACACCAGCCACTCTGTGGAAGGAAAACCAGGCAATGTACTTCTGTAAAGATTTACTGCCTTGGAAACCCAATGGGGTTGCTGTGAGTCAGAATCGACTTGATGGTAGTGGGTTTGGTTTTGGTTTTAAATATATTTATACCTAGCTACAGCTGTTTCCATATTGGAGTGGCAGATAAAATTCAGTTTTAGAGAGAACTCTTTAGGAAAATACTCTCTCTCTCTCTCTCTCTCTCTCTATATATATATATACACATATATGAGTCGGGGCTGACTCGATGGCACATAACAACAACAACAACATATTTAAATCAGAAAAATTAAGGCCTTCATGAACAAGGAAGTTGAAACAGGGGAAGCTAAACTGCTCCACATAATTAAATAAAAGGATATCACCGTAGGGAACTGTTAAGAAGGAAATGGATTTGTGGGGGTTTCCTCTGAGTCAGACCAAGGAGATAGGAGTTTTGGGAGACCAGACCCTTAGGGGAAATCAAGAAATGACAGAAGGTTTTCTCCGAAGGCTTGGGTGTTCCCTGACAGTAACCCAGCAACCAGGCAGGACGTGGCCAGGAAGAGAGTCTTTGTGATGACAAATGGCTGATAAACTATAATAGCTGTGATGCAGAAATTCAATTTTAAGTAGGTTCCTCTCCAATATTTCCCAAACTTTTGCAAGCCATTGCACCTGGGGGAAGGAGAGGGATGGAGTCAGGATGTTGTGGAGAGAAGAACTAGCTGGAGGGTTAAGGAGGTGGTTGGAGTGCTTAACAGGGGTCTGGAAACAAGAATTCAGAGCAAGAAGAGATAGGAGGACATTAATATCCCCTGTGAAATCTGCATACACACTCAAGAGGGTTCCATGTCAGTTCTGTAGGGATTAATTTTCTTATTTGGCTTTTACAAGAGAATGCTGGTGATCTGAGGGCACACGCTGGCTACAAAGACTCTCAGATTTCAGAGGTCAGTGAGTGCTCAATTTTGAGGACCTTATTTTAATGTCTTACACAGAGCTGGTATCTATGGTTACAAAAGGTATCACCTCAAAAGTGTAGTCTTAAATAAACAACAGAAAGTAAAAGGCTGCCTGTGTCACCTGTGTTTTTTGCCTTCAACAGAAGGTCACTTACACCATGTCATCTCTTCACCAGTGAAACATGTGTGAGACAATTTCCTAAGGACAGGTCTCTTGCAGCATGTTCCTTGAACTCAGCTGATTATTTTGACCAAACTCAATGTGCTCTGGACATTTACTTCTGATCCGGGGACACCAATTCTGGATCAAGATAGGACTGCCGCCTAATTTGTCTGATAACCAAACTATCAGTGGACTTAATTAAGCACATGGTAGATTTCTCTGCATTCCATTATCTGGTGCAATTTTCAGAGCAGTCCTTGAAAATTTAGATAGCTCATTCTAAAACTTTGGAGAACATGGGGCTGAAAATAGAAAATGAGTTGTTTGCAGTATTCTCTTTTGTAACTCACAGACTTTAAAGAGCCTAAACCAGGTTCTTCTCCTTATAGCTGGTACAGTGAAACCTGTGAGAGCTGAAACTTGACAGGTCTGCCTTGTTTTTCCAAGTCTCACAACTTTTCCTCTTTTGACAAATTGTAGTCATACCACTTTTCTGTTGCTCGTTTTGGAAAATATTTGAGTTTCCTTCTCTGATAGGTTTCCACCTTACACAGGTTCCAGCTTTCAGGGTTTTACTGTATATAACTCAGCTAAATGGGCCTGTCTTTGCATTGCTAATAGGATGGAAAGGATGTAGGAATCAGATATGCTTGGTGCTCCAGTGGCTGATGAGGCAGCATCCATAGGCGTGGATAGAAACAGTGCCTGGCAGCTTCAGTGCCACAGAGGGTGGCTGGGTGTGAAATGAAGTGAATCTCCTCCATCAGACATCATTTATTCAGAAATGAAGAAGCTATCTGCAGTGGTGGCTTCAGTACAGAATTTACAACAGGGACTGTAAAAGGCATCTTCTCTGATGTGGACTTAGTGCCTCCAAAATACACCAAGGCATAAGGGGCAGGCCCACGTGGGAAGTTACCCTCCTATAGGCTGGACACTGACCAGGCTGGGAGAGTCTGCCTCCATAATTGCCTCCAGACACCAGTCCTAGACTGTCTTTCTCTCTCACACCTTCTGCTCCTCTCAAGTCCGCAAAGGATGGGTTCCTTGAAGAAATGAAGGGAATACTCTTTAGAACATGCATATCTGCTAGGTCTATAAAATGGTTTGTTTTTTTGCTAGAAAGTAATTCATCTGAAATCAGATCTTCAGGACACTGGGTGAGGGACAGGGTAAGGAGAGGAGAGGAAAGAGGGCAGAAATGAGGCACACTGGATACACTGCTTTTTTTGAGAAGATGTTTTGACAAACTGTTTATAGACTTGTGTTTAACTTGTAGAAAAGTAAATATGTCAGCTTATCTCCTAAACTTTCTCTTGTTCAGTTCCCTATTTCTACCACTGCCACCTGGATTCTCCCTTTTGTTCAACTCCAAACCTTGGAGTCATGGACTTCTGGTCCCGCTCACCTATATTTGTCTTAATTTTACCTCCCTGCTTTTTATGCCCATTCATTTCTTGCAATTTTCTACATTATCTATTGAATCCACACTCTCATTACTGCCACCTGGATTAACTGATCCTCTAGAGGTCCATTCATTCATTCATTCCATAGCCATTTACTGAATACCTCCCATTGTGTGTGAAATAGACATGTGAACATTTCAAATTACTGACTGTAACACAAAATTAGAAATGTTAGAAATATATACCACTAGCTGCTGTCAAGTTGATCCTGACTCATGGTGACCCCATGTGCAAAGAGGAGAACTGTGCTCCACAGGATTTCCAAGGCTGTGACCTTTCAGAAGCAGATTGCCAGTCCTATCTTCTGAGGTGCCTCTGGGTATGTCAAACCTTTCAGCTGGTAGTCAAGTGTTTAGCTGTTTGCACCACCTAGGGATTCTGGAAATGTATATATACCCGTATCCTATTATATAAGTATACAGAGGAAGGAACAGTAACTCTGAACTTTTGTAAAAGCCCCTCACCTGTCTCCTTGTGTAGTGTGGATGCTCACTTCCACCTATCCCACTCATGTGAGCCAGGTTCCCGCACAGATGGGCTTCTTATTGAAGGCAGTTGCTTGTTGCTCTGTACTTTGGTTCTAATTGTTAGAAGTTTTTGAGACAAAGCACCTACATGCTCTATTGTCAGGGAAGTCCGGTTAACAGAATTTTATTAGTCTGGCTTATTGTCAAATTCTTTAACAGCCATTATGGTGTGAGGAAGCATTTGTACCCTGCAGTCAAAGAAGGTGGCAAGAAAGATCTTGTTGAAAGAAAGATAGGAGAAGGAGATGGAAGAAAGATGACTATAAAATTATAACATTTCCTACTGACTATAAAGGAATTCTGTGGTGGCATATTGGCTAGGGCATTTGTCTGCTAAACAAAAGATCAGTGGTTTGAACCCGCTAGTCACTCTGCAGGAGAAGGATGAGGCAACCTGCTCCTGAGATGAACAGCCTTGTACATCCTAGGGGCACATCTACTCTGCTCTGAATATGAGTCAGACTCAACTCCATGGCAGTGGGCTTGGTTTTTTGGTTACTAACTACAAAAGAAAACACAAGAACACATGCTTAAAGAACTATTTTTGTTGCTCTTAAAGTAAAACAGGGCAAAAAAAATTTTTTTTCCAACAGTAATAACCATCTCTTGGTTACGTCAGGAATGACTATACTCTGTGGTCTTCTCAAAGAGGATTTTCTATGTACTAGGTAAATATTGAGACAACACTTAAGTTGGCTCAAGTCAGTCTATATTGACTGCAGTAAGCTGCAAATATCATGAGAGAGATACCACAGTGAGGGAGGAAATATTGCATGCATCATCACCATGGCAAGTGGGGTATATATTTAAGACTGACTAACATGGTTTTCCCTTAATAGTATAGAATAAAAGTACAAGCTGAGCCCTATTAAGTTTGGGAGCTTTTAATAGATAATTAAAAAAAAAAAAACTTTCACATTCAGAAATATGGAATTCATTTACTGCTTTGAGCCCTTAAAAAAACAAAACAAAACAAAAAAAACCAAAAAACTATTTTTCATCATTTAATGGAGCTCTGGTGGTGCAGTGCCCAAGGCATTTGACTGTTAACCAGAAGGTTTGTGGTTCAAATCCACCGAGCTCTCTGTGGAAGGAAGACAGGCAATCTACTTCTGTAAAGATTTCCCACCTTGAAGGACATTGTATAATGATTAAAGGATCAATTGAACATGAAGATATAACCATAATAAATATCTATGGACCCAATGAAAGAGCCCCAAAATACATAAATAAGACTTTAAAAGAGTTGAAAAGCCAAAGAGATGACTTCACAGTCACAGTGGAAGACTTTAATACACCACTTTCTCTGAAAGAGAAAACAACTGGAAAGAAACTCAACAAAGATATAGAATAGCTAAACAATACAATCCACCAACGTGGCCTTATAGACATCTACAGAGTACTTTACCTAACAGCAGCACAATATACAGTGTTCTCCAGTGCACATGGAATATTTCCATCATAGACCATATGTTAGGCCATAAAGCAGGCCTTAATAAACTTAAAAACATAGAAATACTGCAAAGCATCTTCTCAGATCATAATCCTATCAAATTAGAAATCGACAATAGGAAGATCACCAGGAAAAGAGTAAACACATGGAAACTGAACAACCCCCTCCTTGAGAAAGACTGGGTAAGAGAAGAATCAAAATTGAAATT
>NW_006921614.1:7134314-7135657 GCF_000298275.1 Orycteropus afer afer
ATTTACCTCAGGTAGATACACTCCTTGGAGAGAACAATCATGGGAGAAGGAAGGGCTGCTTATGCACAGGGAGACAGCTCAGGGGGCAGGAGTGCATGGGAGAATGGACACTGAGAAGGGGACACTATGGGGAGGAAGTGGGAGGGGAGCTGTTGCATTGTGGTAAACTATGGTCAATGTCATGATACAAAGTATATGTGAACTGCTGTATGGAAAGTGAATTTGCTCTGTAAATCTTCACCCAAATCACAACAACAACAAAAAGTACTGCCATCAAGTACATTCTGACTCATGGCAACCCTATTGAACAGAGTAGAACTGCCCCATAGGGTTTCCAACAATGTACATCCTTGTGGAAACCAACTGCTTCATCTTTCTCCCAAAGAGTGGCTGATGAGTTTGAACCACTGACCCTTTAGATAGCAGCGCAGTGCTTTAACCATAATGCCACCAGAGCTCCTTTGTAGTAAGGAGATGGATCAAGTGGGCAGATCCCACAGATTTTTAGACAACACAGTTAACAGGCCTGAGAAGCTATCAGCTATGTGGGATAGGAGAACAAGGCATCAGGGGACTTGCATTTGATTAGGCAGCTGGGGGGTGGCAGCACGTTCCATCAAGGTGGGAGAAAGGAAGAGAGCAAGAAAAAAAAAAAAGATTTACCACCTCGGAAACCCATTGGGGGTTCTCTATGAGTCAGAATCGACTTCATGACAGTGGGTTTGGTTTGCTTTGGTTTTTGATGTGTTATTACAAGGTACATGGTATACAAGCTACCTTAATGTGACACTGTGAATGTCCTTTGACTAGCTCTGCTCTCTGAAAGAGTTTTATGAGGATGTGATGGAGAATTAAAGTAGATCCTAAACCAGGTCACCATAGACATGGATAATAAAATATATTATTACTGTCATGTTTAAAAAATGGGATTTTCTATAAATCCAAATCTCTGAATATGTTTCTAGGTTAATATACATGGCATGGTTTGCATTGAATGAATATAAAATCCAGTTGAAGGAATAAGGGCCGCATATAAGATTGAAGGAGAGAAAGAGAGGAATCAGATAAATGAAATCAGGAATAGAGAAACACAGAAGCTCCTCAATCATCCAGAGCTCTGTGCCAGTGAGTTTTGTAGAGAACAGAAGCTGACGTGTTTAAGTGTTGCTAAGAAAACTTGCTAAGAAAACGTGGTATCAGGATTGGAGGAAGAATCATTAACAACCTGAGATATGCAGACGATACAACTCTGCTTGCTGAAAGTGAGGATGACTTAAGGCACCTACTGATGAAGGTTGAAGAATACAGTCTGCAGTATGGATTACATCTCAACATAAAGAAAA
>NW_006921614.1:7136237-7143488 GCF_000298275.1 Orycteropus afer afer
GATGGGCTCGAGTATAGCAGGGATTGTGGGGCTGGTGCGGGATCGGGCAGTGTTTCGTTCTGCTGTGCATGGGGTCGCTATGAGTCGGAAACGACTTGACGGCACTTAACAACAACAACAACAAGAAAACTTGCCTCTGTACTTAGAACGCATGAAACTATCTTTCTGCCATAAACATGATTCAGGTTGTTTTGACAGTCTTTTGATTATTTTTTATATGAACCTAATCAAATTTAATACAAAGAACTCTGATGACATAGTGGATAAGGGATTTGGCTGCTAACCAGAAGTTCAGCTGTTCAAACCCACCAGCCACTCCTCAGAAGGAAGGTTGGGCAATCTACTTCCCTAGTGATACTGCCTCGGAAACACAGGGAGGGGTCGCTATGAGTTGGGTCTGACAAGATGGCACATAACAACAACAACAATGGAGCAGTTCTACTCTGTCCTTTGTGGTTGATCTGAGTTGGAATCGACTCGATGGCAATGTGTTTGGTTTTGGTTTGGGAGAATAATAATGATTTTCACTGTAACTTCAGTGCAGCATATGATGTTGTTCAATGTATGAAAAAGATGACAAAGAAAACACATTTTGTGATATACTAAAATTAATGAAATTAACTTCCTGATGAGTATGTTAACCAATGGAAACATGATGATCATACCATGACTAAAGTAAGTTATTTATTTGTGAATTATCTCTCAAGCTTTTATTCTGTGTTGGTAATGATTAGCTCTCCAAGGCAATTATACCCTACTTCTCTTAATATTCTCTAAGTTACTCTCAAAATGAGATAGGAGAAAGTTGGAAACTCAAATCCAAAACAAGACATACCATATAATTACTGGAAATGTTTCTACTACACTTGGCTCTATGATTTATTCTAATTTAAGAAGCCTGTTGTAACAGTATATTTGTTACATATGGAATGGCATATTTGTTACATACTTCATGAGTAAATGAAGAGTTACTATAGACAATACTATATTGGTGTCAGAACACAGGTATACAAGTATGTATGGTTTTCTCACCTCAACAATGCTGCTAGTTAATTAAACAAAATAATTTCACATTCACAAATATAGAATTCATTGAACTGCTCTGAGCCCTTAAAAACAAAACAGAACATCTATTTCCATCATTTATTTTCTCTTTTGGGCAGAGCCATGGAGACTGGGCCCACATGGTAATTGGCACATGTGTTACCTGGGAGCACATATCCCATGACCAGCAACATGTCCTAGTATTGATATGGAGTGTGGTAGTTTTCTTACTGATTCAATATGTAAATATGTGTAAGTTTAGCAAATACCTTCTTCACTAAATATTGATAGAATACTTATGTTGCACTGGACACTATTTTTTATTTCTCTCCCCCCCCAAAAAAATACAGATTAGAAAACATACTTTAAAATTCCCCACAATAATCGGGACATTGTAGGTAGAAAGTACAGACTATTCAAAAACCAAACCCACTGCCACCAAGTTGATTCCAACTCAATGTGACCCTACATGACAGAGTAGAATTGATTCATAGGGTTTCCAAGGCTGTAACTGTTTACAGAAGCAGACTGCTTCATCTTTCTCCTGTGGAATGGCTGGTGGGTTCAAACTGCTGACCTTTTGGTTAGTGGTGGCCCAATACTTTAACTACTGCACCACCAGAGCTCCACTGAGGTAGTAAAAAGAGAACTGGACTCTGGCTTCAGTTCTATGATCGACTTTTGTGATTGGGGCACTGCCCTTTTCCAGTGTTGGTCTCAACTTTCTCACTTGTATATTGGAAGAATTGGACCAGACAATCAAAAATTCAAAAAATCCCTGAATGCTAAAACACTGCAATTCCAAATATGGCAGTATTTTATAACACTCGAAATAGGCAAAAATAGTACTTCTGTAGTTGCAGGCACTCTCATGTGAGAAGATGAGGAATATTGCCGACCCTGACTCCTTAAGAACCTGCGCTTAGGGAAAAAAAAATTAGGTGTTCACAGAACTGTTGTCCAGAAAACAAATCTGAATAACCACAAACCTTCTGCAAACATTACCTGCCATAAAATACATCATCAACTCATCTTTCCTTGTCTATAGTTGCTGGGTAAGTGAACGAGGATGGAAACAAGATTCCTTACTTCTAATCTATTGCTTCAGTGTGCATCCATATGAGCCACAGGCCAAACAGTACTTTCAGTGTCTAGCAGAGTTTGCCATGTAGACCTAACCATAGGTATGCTCTTAATATTTCTACCAAACATATCCTTAACAGGAAGTTAACTTTATAAAGATGTCTACAAATGGAAAAAGTTGCCTGTTTGGCCTTTATCAATATTAGTTCAGATGCAAAGAAAATAAGTGGTCTCAAGCTATTCAATATGGACATCTGCTTTACTTTTGTTTTTGTTTGGGGAAGAGAATGTACTAATTGAAAATAGTCATTTTTAAACTGATAAAAAAGAAGACATATCCTTAGGGCAAATGGTTTTCAAGTCAGTGTTTGAATATAACATACACTAAATCTTTGATAAGTCTCCCTTCAACATTCTGGAAAGTATCTAGTTGGCTTTAAAAAATTGCACTATTAGTTCACAGTGATTACAGAAAAATTAAAATATACAAATAATAATAATAATAATGGATGCCATATCTCACCATTTAGAGATAACTAGCATCTTAATTTATATCCTTCCAGTCTTCTGACATCTGTCTGTCTGTCCATCCATCCATGTATCCATCAATCCATCCTTCATCCACTCCATCAATCCATCCACTTTAACTATGTTTCTTTCTGTCCATCCCTTTACCTATCTTTTTTTTTAAACTTTCTTTTTTTTTTTTAAATTTATTTTGTTATTGTTGAGGATATATACATCAAAACATACATTGATTCAACCATTTCCACATGTACAGTTCAGTGACATTGATTACAGTCTTCAAGTTGCTGTTGTCACTTTGATCACATATATTATTTTTAGGTGCCATCAAGTTGGTTCTGACTCATAGTGATACTATATACAACAGAACAAAATGATGCCTGGTCCTATGCCATCTTCACAATCATTGCCATACTTGAGCCAACTGTTGTAGTCACTGTGTCAATCCAATCCATCTTACTGAGGGTCTTTGTCTTCTTTGCTGGCCCTTTACTTTATTAACCATGATGTCCTTCTCCAGAAACTGATCTCTCCTGATAACATGTCAAAAGTATATGAGATGAAGCCTTGGCATCCTCATTTCTTCTTCTTCTCCCCCCCACCCCCCACTTTTTATTGTGATATGGGTGACAGTTTACAGAGGAATTGGTCTTCTATTCAACAATTCATACATATTTTGTTTCATGACATTGATCACAATCCCCAACAATGATGTTAACAGCACTCTTTCCACTTCTTCCTTGTCCTTCTTTATCCTTCCATTCATCCTTTTTTCCTATCCCTTCCTGCCTTCTGAGCTTTATACTTGGGCAAGTGCTCCCCCTTGGATCTCATATGGTTGATTGTTCTAAGGGTACGTACTTCCCTGGTGCTACTATTCACCTTATGTAGCTGTTGTTGACCTTATAGGCCTGTCTATTGTTTGGCTGAAAGTTCAGCCAGGGGTATGAGTTCTGTTCCAGACTTAAATAGTGACTAAGGGCCAAAGTCTCCAGAGTTCCAACAGTCTCCACCAGACTAGTAAGCCTGGTCCTTTTTATGATTTTCAATTGTGTTCCACATTTTTCTCCCACTTTATCCAGGACCTCCTATTGTGATCCTTTTCAGTGCAATCAACAATGGTAGCTGGGTACCATCTAGTTCTTCTGTTCTCAGGGATATGAAGGCCAAGGTTCGCAGGGTTCTTTAGTCCTTGGACTAATTCTTTCCATGCATCTTTGATTTTCCTCACTCTTTTTTGCTTTGAATGGGAAGAGACCAATAATTGCACCTTAGATGGCAGTTCATAAGCTTTTAAGACACAAGCCATTATGCATCAAAATAGGATGTAGAACATTGTTTTTGTGGACTATGTTATGCTGACTGACCTTGGTGTTCCCTGAGACTATGGTTCTGAGCCCAGTGCCTGGTGCCTCATTCCCTCAAGGTGTGGCTATGGTGAAAAAGTTTTCAAAACTTTGCCCCCTGTATGCTGTACTATATTCATAGATGTATTTGCAGCACATATAAATACGTATGTAGAACTACCCTCTGTCAAACATATATATACTGGTTGGTATAGTCCTATTTGCCTTCCCACGCTTGTTAAGCATGCATGTCTATCTATGTATCTACTTGTAGTGTGTCTGTTACTCTATCCATCTATCTAAAATCTATCCAGGTATCCAGAGAGCTGAAGAAGTCATTATCTTGGCACACCTCCAATGCATCCCCTATATACTGTTATTGAGGCACTGTCTTTGGGAAGCTCTGCTCTAGATTTCCAGTAAGTGTGTGTTTATCTGACACAAGCATCACAGGCACTGCAGCTAAACAGCTTTATTTCTTGGAAAGTCCCAATGCTTCTTATATCTGACGCTCACTTTCACAAAGCTGGCACCAGTCTAACTAGCCTAAGTTTAACTGAATTCTGCACATATGCCAGAAACCATAGCATTCTTTACTGCCCAAGTTCCATCTTTTAAATAAAAACACTGTAACTGCATCCTTGCTAACAAGGACCTCGTCTCCTTTCCCTTGCACCAGGGTGAACAGGTCCAAGTTTGTGGCCTTGTTACTTATGGTGCCCTAGAGAGGGGTAAAGGAATGATGGGCTGACTGAGTGGCTCAGATTGCACAAGTAGGAGAATAGGTGCTGGGTGCAGTATCTGTTCTCTGTAGTTCCATAAACATGATTGATCCCCCAAATATGTGCTAGGCATTATACACAGAGCCAACCAAGAGGTGGCTTCTGCCTTCAAGGCACAAACTGTTATGAGGGAAACAGATACACAGATGACTATAATCAATGTAGGAAATATAGGGTGCTTCTCTCACTGGTGTACATTTTCCAATGTTCCTTTAGGGTAGGGGCCACATCTTTTCAGTCCTTTGCCTTTCCTTGATGGGAAGCACAGTTTGGTGCAAACCAAAGGGGCTTGAGCATTTGGCTGGTAAATTGACCTTAATAGTAAGCTGACATGGTAGATCAGGTAAATGACCTCCATAGCTATAGGCTCCATAGGTCTTTTGTTATGCTAATTACACATATTTTCCTCTAATAGATGGCTAGGAATTCCATATGTCATAGCAGGAGGACCCAAAGGGTTAATTAATTGCAGTGGCCTATCTCATTCCAGTACCATCACTGTGCAAAGGCAAAATATGGTATCACCAAACTGTAGGAAAAGAACACAAAAAACACATGTTGTCAGTGGTAACCAAACTAAGTTTCTATCATGAATCACTGTGGCCTCATTCTGACAGGTCCAGTTGCAACCTAGCCCTGGATCACACCAAGCAGTGAGTCAGATACAATGATAATTCAGATGCTATTTTCAAGGGGGAGTGTGGGGATAAGGGGAGTGGGAGAACGAGGGAGGTGTGAGAAATCATATTTTTTTCCTGAATTTTAATACCCTCAACTAAATCTTCACTTTGAGACCAGAATTCTGGAAAAGTTAACCGACCCTTTACATTATGTAACCCACACAGTTTACTTTTTATAACACAGTTTGCCTGATATTAAGTCAGAAACCATTCCTATAGCCAAACTTCATGGAGCAAAATGGGAAAGAGGAGTTTCCAGAAGGGTCTGAGCCCAAGGGAAATAACTGTGGTACAGTGGAAAGAGCACTGGATTGAGAGTCAGAGTAGCCAGGATGTGACCAGTGAGTGGGGTTGGAGTCTTGCATGGGTCACCAGAATAGGTGGCTGTGCCTACCTGCTAGCTTTGTACTGGGAATTTGCCTATGCACCTATCCCATCCATCCCACATCAGATTCCACAGACTCAGTACTATCTTTTTTATCTTTGCCTTCAGTTAAGACAAGGTAAAAAGGCTTTCTTGTTTCCTAACACCAATTTCACAAAGAAATCTCCTGATTCCTGTATTCATTTACTCATCCTTCTCTGGACTTTTTCTAATTGCTACCTTCTTTTGAGCAATTAGAAAAATACATGTATTTCCAGAACAGACACAGAACATTTTTGTGGAAAAGTAGGGTAATGTTATTTTTAAATACTTATTCCTTATGAAAATCAGAGTTTTGCTTCCTCTCAGGCAGAGTCCCCGTCTTCAGAGGACAGTCCATCCATAATGACTTAGACCAAAGTTAATGGCTCAGAAGTCAGTCTTTCTCAATGTTGGGGTCATTTCTCCTAGAGGTATCTCCTCAACATCTTCATAAGAGTAAGCCACCTAGCCCAGAAGAGCTCTCATGAGACAAAACCTATTTTGAAAAGTACTCATACAGTGGAAACTTCTTACAAAGTTAAACCATTATACCTAAACACAGATTTGGTTCCTTAATGAGTCCCTTCATTTATATTTTTTCCAGAGCAAATACTATTTTTCCAGGCTTGAAAGGCCTAGGGGGAAAAAAAAAAAAAACACCCAAGTTGGTCTTGTGATTTTGAGAGGAAGAAGGCATGGTAGAAGGGGGCCTAACATTTGCTGAGAAATCAGTTTATATCACAAAGACCCTGGGTTATTTCAATAATGTCAGTGAATTCAAAATTGACACAGGATAGAGAACTGAACAGAAGCCCAGTTTAATTCTGAGATTTCTTCTTGCCACACCACATTAATGTCTGAATAGCTCATTAGCCAACTACTTTCAGCAGCAAATCCGGAAGAATAGAGACAGAGTGGGAGTAACTCTTATGTCATGTTCTAAAAGCTCGGCCACAGTGCCTCATTTTCTTCCTATGTGGAATTCAGGGATGCTGAAACTTCCTCCTCCTTGTCTGTTGGCCAGCAAGAGGCCCTAAATTAGTTAAATTTAACTATAATAAACATTCTCCAAATGAATTATATTTAACTATAACAGCCACCTCAGGGTTTGTCTTGAGATGGAATAATTTTAGATTATGCTACCATAAGTCCCCTAACTAAGGCAGAAATAATTACCTAAGGATTTCTCATAATGAGTTCACTGACACTTGTTATTTATAGTGTGTGAACATTCAAATCTTTTATATAGGCAGTGCCTTAGCTATCTAATGCTGCTATAATAGAAATACCTTAAATGAGTGGCTTTAACAAATAGAAATTTATTTTCTCACCATTTAGAAGGGCTAGGAGTCCAAATTTAGTATGCCAGCTCTAGGGTGTCTTAG
>NW_006921614.1:7143746-7172948 GCF_000298275.1 Orycteropus afer afer
CACACACACACATATAATAGAAAGAGATAAATTTATCTCAAGGAAATGGATAATCTCATGCAGTTGTAGAGGTTGGCAAGTCCCAAGTCCATGGGTAAAAAGTTAAGCTGGAGGCTTCTCCTGACTCATGTAGCTTCAGGGACTGATAAACTCAAGATCAACAGGCAATACAGCAGGCTACTGGCTTTGGAGGCTGACAAATCCAAGACTTGCAGGTAAGATGGCAGTCTATTGGCTCACAGGCCATGAAGGCAAAATCCCAAGATTGGCAGGCAGTCAGGCAGGCCACACGTTCAAGTCCAAGAACTGGAAATGATAACAAGCCAGAGGTAGGATCCAGATGGAGCTAAAAACTGAAGAGCTTTGCCACAGCTTTTCCATATATATTGGAAATAGACCACAACCTGAAGTAAACTTCAATCGACTGTCTGCTCCTAGAAGATTTTATCATGGAAGTGATTATATTGTATCAGATCCCATCATGGGGATAATGACATTATAACTGGTAAACCACTTAAAAGCATGGCCTAGCCAAGTTGACACACAACCTTAAATAGCACATAGAGAAAGTCTTTCTCTCTCTGTTGGCTGAGGAAGGTCCTTTTCTCTTTGAGCTTCTGCTCCTGGGAGATCTTCATGTGGCTTGGTGTCAGTCTTCCCCCATCTCTGTTTCTTGCTTGCTTGTTTAATATCTTTTATATCTCAAAAGAGATTGACTCAAGATACACTCTACACTAATCCTGTTCATTAACAAAACAAAGACAAACCAATCCCAAATGGGATTATAACTGTATGCATAGAGGCTAGGATTTACAACACATTTTTGGAGGGCACAATTCAATCCATAACAGGCAGGTATAGACCATAGACTTCTGGATATACAGTCCAGTGTGGGTACAACAAGAACACATAATATAAATCAGGTAAATATAAATTCAGTAAAGCCACCTAATTTCAGTCTTCACTAATAGCAATAATTATGATGAGTCTCAGGGGAAATTTAACAGTCAGTAGAAAAGGGCCTGCTAAGGAAATGAATGATGTAAATCAGATAATACAGTTTTTGAGAGAGTAAGCTGCATTGAAATACTTAAAAAGTGTGTTTATTAAAAAAAAAAATTTAATTGGGCTCTAGCACTATGTATGCTAATTAGAAATCATGTTTATTTATCTATTAAAGTAGAATCTTACTCAGTAGCATTTGGCTGGAGGAACAGTTTGTGTATCTGAAAGTAACTACAAGTAATAACAATGTGCCCATAATGGCATTTCTTATGAAATATTCTATTATTACACATTTTATTTATTCTGAATGATCTCCCCATTAACAGCTTCTCACCCATTCATCCTGTATGTTTTTATTGTGCATCAGCTAGGGGCTAAGTACTGGTAAGTAGAAAGGAGAATGAGACATGGTCTCTGCTCTCTAGAAGCTCAAAGTAGGGAACACAGTAAGAAACTATATGAGATCTGCAAAGACTAGTGATATCTATATATGTATATATATATATACATATATATATATATATATATTTGGGGCTGAATAATCCATATTTAGGTGCATGTATCATTAACATATATTAACCTGCACATAGACCAAGAGGCTGTCATTCATAAAGAACAAGGGGATACTGCACAGTTTGAAATTAGGAAGGGTGTGCATCAGGATGGTATCCTTTCACCATACTTTTTCAATTTGTATGCTGAGCAAATAATCCTAGAAACTAAACTATAAGAAGAAGAATGCAGCATCAGGATTGGAGTAAGACTCGTTAACAATCCATGATAAGCAGATGACACAACCTTGCTTGCTGAAAATGAAGATAGCTTGAAGCACTTACTGATGAAGAGCAAAGACTACAATCTTCAGTATGGATTACACCTAAACTTAAAGAAAACAAAAATCCTCACAACTGGACCAATAAACAACATCATGATAAATGGAGAAAGGACTGAAGTTGTCAGGGATTTCATTTTACTCAAATACACAATCAACACCATGGAAGCAGCAGTCAAGAAATCAGATGATGTATTGCACTGGGTAAATCTGCTAACAAAAGATCTCTTTAAAATGTTAAGAAGCAAAGATGTCACTTTGAAGGCTAAAGTGAATCTAACCCAAGTGATGCCATTTCCAAAGGTGAAAGTTGGATAATGAATAAGGAAGATAGAAGAAGAGTTCATGCCTTTGAATTATGGTATTGGTGAAGAATACTGAAAATACCATGAAATGCCAGAACAACAAACAAATCTGTCCTAGAAGTGCAGCCAGCCTGCTCCTTGGAAGCAAGAACGGCCAGACTTCGTCTCACCTACTCTGGTCATGTGGTCAGAAGGGACCATTCCATGGAGAAGGATATCGTGCTTTATCTACTTTACAGTGGAGGGTCAACTAAAAAGAGGGAGATCTTTAACAAGATGGATTGGCACAGTGATGGGCTCAAGGATAGCAAAGATTGTGAGGATGGTGCATGACTGAGCAGTGTTTCATTCTGTTGTATACAGGGTCGCTATGAGTTGGAGTTGACTTGATGGCATCTAATAACAACAACATCATTAACATAGAAACTCTGGTGGTACAGTGGTTAAAGAATTCAGCTGCTAATCAAAGACTGGCAGTTCAAACCCACCAGTTGATCTGCGGGAGAAAGATGAGGTGGTCTGCTTCCATAAAGATTACAGTCTTGGAAACCCTATGGGGAAGTTCAACCCTATCCTATAGGGTTACTGTAAGTCAGAATCAACTTGATGGCAGTGGGTTTGGGTTTTGGTTTATCATTAACATGCTATCTTTAATTTGTATATTTGTACACTGGTGGCACAAAGGTTAAGTGCTTGGCTAGTAGTCTGAATACATCCAGTGGCTCTGTGGAAGACAGACCTGATGAACTGCTTCCATAAAGAATACAGCCAAGAAAATCCTAGGGGGCAGTTTTACTCTTTCATATGAGATTGCTATGAGTTGGAATTGACTCAACAGCACCTAACAAAATAAGATCTGTAAAGGTGTATCTTGCCTCATTCTATAAGGGATTTGAAGAAACTTACAAAAGAAACTACAATAAAATAATGTTTAAATATGAATAAAAAATAAAAAGTTAATAGAAGGGGTGAGATGTTACTGATGCTCTTCGGAAGCCAGACTTACTTCTCACCAATCCTATCTATGTTCCTTTCAGGTGTCACTAACCTGAGATAGTCAAGCAAGCAAGTACTGAGGTTCAGGGATCCTACTAAGGTTTAGGTTCAGAATGAAGCCTCTGGGAGGATTCTGGCCTGGGTACTGGTGCTCAGGTCATGCCATGGTGGTACCCTGGTGACTGTTTGTTGACTGTTTGCTACTGTGTATTGTATGAATGACTCTCAGGAGCCCCATGAGAAGCAGAGGTGACTTGCAAGGCAGAATTTGGGGATTCTTGAGCTGTGGCTATAATGCCACCTGACAGCATCAAAACCTCTCTCCTATCAGTTAACAATATAGTCAGGAAAATATTAATAACAGTAGTATACTACTACGATCAGAGGAAAAAACAATGTAAATAGTAAGCTTTGAGAGTTTATGCATAGAACTATCTGAGTTTCAAATTTTCCTCTGACCCTCTCTACGGCCGAATGAAAACAGTCACTTGTAAACTTCTTAAGATTAAGTTTACATGCACCTTGAAGCAAGCTAACTTTCTTTCAACACTTAATTCTTAAGAAATTTTTCACAAAAGATTTTATATAGGAGCATGAGGTAATATAAAGGGTAAGATCCTTAACAATCTTTTACTCTTATACATGCAGTAACTAATTTCATATGGCTTTTTTGTAGCATCCACTGATAGAAGCCAGAAGTACAAAATGTTCAGGATAGTACCTATCAGTCAGGAGCTCTGGTAGCATACTGCCTAAGGTACTTACTTGACTGCTAACCAGAAGGCTGGCAGTTCAAACCCACCAGCCACTCCTTGGAAGGAAGGATGGGCAATCTACTTCCATAGTGATAATGCCTGGGAAACCCAAGGAGGGGTCGCTATGAGTTGGGGCTGACTAGATGGCATGTAACAACAACAACCTATCAGTGAAGACAACAATATAGTAGGCCAGAATATAGGCAGAACTCGGTTGACTCAGTATTACAAAAGTACCCACATTGATCTAGCCCAAGATAACTCTTTTTTAGGGGGAAGGGAACTAATATTTGTTTTTTCAGATGCTGTGCTAGCTACCCTATATTGGTTATTAAAATATAAACCAGTAAATCAGTTGTTGTCAAGCTGACTCTGACTCATGGTCACTCTATGTGTGCTACGAAGTAAAATGTGCTCCATAGGTTTACAATGGCTGAGTTTTTGTAAGCAGATCAACAGATCTTTCTTCCAGGGTACAAGGGTAGACTCAAACCTCTAAATTTTTGGTTACTACCCAAGCTTTTCAACCATTTATACCACCCAGGGACTTTCTGGAAACCACTATGAAGTAAGTATTACCATCCATTTCCCCTTTTTACAAATGAAACATTGAGGTCCAAGAAGAAACTTGCTCAAGGTTACATGGCAACCAAGTAGTAACACCAAAATTCAAATGCAGACCTATGTTCAAAAGCCATACATTTTTGCCTCAACTGTTTCTACACAAAGAATAATAGATTAAATGTTTTGCCTGAATCAAGCAGTGAACATCATCTAAAAATCAATGCGTTTAGTTAAACAACTCTTAGAGATTCTTTCCCCAGTAGTTACTCTGATTGTTTGGTTGAAATAACCAAATTGTCCAGTTATTTCAGTATTACATGGACAAGTGGATACTCTAATGGCATGCTGGGTATTCACCACACTTCCTCCAACCCAGTCCCAAGCTTGAAATGGTAAGATGTCGTTTATATTAGCTGTTGTAGTGCCTAAGGCATTTAACTGCTAACCAGAAGGCTGGTGGTTCAAACCCACCAGCCACTCCTTGGAAGGAACACTGGGCCTCAGAAATCCAAGGAAGGGTCGCTATGAGTTGAATCAACTCAAGGCAGTGAGTTTGGGTTTTTTTTTTTTTTTTGGCCGCCAAACAGTACAAGACTGAAAATAAACTAAATATTTGTTTATGTGGCTGCATATAAAATACATATAAAACAGAAAATAATCCTTACATTGTAACAAGTTATCACCATTTATAAGTAAAATTCAACATAACTGAACCTACTAAACCCCACATCATCCCTTGGGGGAAAAGCAAATCTTAAAAAACCTTTCATCTGTTTTCTGACATATTATTTACTGTCAGGTACAGAGACTTCTGAAGAAGCAAAGCAGAGAGGTGGTGGAGAGAACCTCTCCGATGAGGGGCATTAAAGGAATGTGCTCTATAAAACAAGAACGCACAGGGCTGTGAGAGCGAGGGTGGCTCAGGAAATCTGCGTCTGGAAAGACAATTCCACGTGAACACCAGAGAGTGCTTCTCCTGCTCTAAGTCAGCCATGTTTTTTTTTACAGAAATAGCATTTGTCTCTTTCAATTAATTAAGGGGATGAAGGTACATTTACTCACTGTAAATGCAGCCAGAAAGGAATCTAAACTAAACTTTGGCAACATCTTTCCTCTCTGGGTCTCAGTTTCCCCAACTATAAAATAACAGATTTGGATAGTTACTTTTACAAAAGCATTTAGCAGCAACACTCTATAATTCTTTGAATTCAGTGAGGCTGGCTTTACATTGGATATTGATAGGTTTTTTTTTTTTTTTTTAAATAAGAGGTTATCTTTAATATCAAATGACATAGTTTTTTGCAACAAATTTGATTTTGTTAGATGTGATGTGTATCGTATCCAGGGCTCCCTTAACAAAGAACCACAAAGTAGGTGGCTTAAAATGACAAGAATTTATTGTCTCACAGTTCTGGAGCCTGGGAGTCTATAGGATGTCAGCAGGGCCATGCTCTCTCTGAAGGCTCTAGGGGAAGATCCTTCCTTGTCCCTCAGAGCTTCTGATGGTCCTAGGTGTTTCTTGGCTTGCAGCCACAGCATCACTCTATCATTACATGGCTGTCTTCTCTCTTTGTGTATCTTTCTTTGTCTTTTTAAAATTTTCATTGTGATTTGGGTGAAAGCTTATAGAGAAAATTCATTTTCTTTACAGCAGTTCATACACATTTTGTTTCATGACATTGACTGAAATTCCCCACAGTGTAACAGCTCTCTTCCCACTTCCTCCCTGTAGTTACCTCTTCTCTGTGTCCTCTCCTATGCATTCCTGCTCCCCAAGCTATCTCCCTGTGCAAACACTTCCCTTCTGTTCTCCCGCGACTGATCGACTGATTGCTCTAAGGAGTGCAACAATTTGGTTTCTTCATTCTTCTTTGCTCTGGACAAGGAGAGACCAATTGTTCCTCAGCACTTGAAAGAGGTCCTTTGCAGCAGACTTGCCTGGTACTATATGTTCGTTGTCTGATGTCCTGACTGCTGTTTCCATTGGCGTTGATTGTAAAACCAAGCAATGTGAAGTCCTTGACCACTTCAATCTTTTCTCCATTTATTGTGATGCTGCTTATAGGTCCCATTGTGAGGATTTTTGTTTTCTTTATATTGAGATATAATCCATACTGCAGACTGTATTCTTCAATCTTTATCAGTAAGTGCTTCATCCTCACCGTCAGCAAGTAGTGTTGTCAGCGTATCGCAAGTTGTTAATGATTCTTCCTCCAATCTTGATGTCACATTCTCCTTCATATAGTCCAGCTTCTCAGATTATTTGCTCAGCATATAGATTGAATAAGTATGGTTTAAGGATACAACCCTGATGCACTCCCTTCTTGATTTTAAACCATGCAGTGTCCCCTTGTTCTGTTTGAATGACAGCCTTCTGGTATATGTATAGGTTCCTCCTGAGTACAATTAAGTGTTCTGGAATTCCTATTCTTCTCAATGTTATCCATATCTATTGTTTGGGTAGAAGCCAAAGTAGTTAAGTGTAGTTCCAGACCTGACGGGAAACTAGGGGCCATAGTCTAGGGGATCTCACCAGGCTCTATCAGACCAGTAAGCCTGGTCTTTTTTTTTTTTATGATTTTGAGTTTTTTTTTTCCACATTTTCTCCCATTCTATCCAGGATCTCCTGCACTGATCCTTTTCCGAGTTGTTGATAATGGTAGCTGGGCACTATCTAGTTCTTCTGGTCTCATGGTCATATAGGCTGATGTTCGAATGGACCACTAATCCTTTGGACTTCCTTGTTTCCATGTATCTTTGGTTTCTTCATTCTTCTTTGCTCTGGACAAGGAGAGACCAATTGTTGCATCTAGATGGCCACTTGTGAGCTTTTAAGACTCCAGCCACTGTTCTTAAAAACTTAGAAACGGCCATCTAAGATGCAACTAGTGGTCTCCTATCATCTAGAGCAAAGAAGAGTGAAGAAAATCAAAGCCATTTGGAAAAAAAAAATTAGCCCAAAGATATGATGGACTACGAGGACCTCAGCTTTCATGACCATGAGACCAGAAGAACTAGATGGTCCCTGGCTACTAATGCCAACTATTTGGAAAGGCATCAAAATTGAAGATCCTGGATAGAGTGGAAGGAAAAATGTGTAGCAAAATTCAACTACAAAAATGACCAGAATTACTGGTCAGATAGAGATTGGTAGAACCTCTGAGACTATCCTTTGGGTTATCCTTCAGGCCTGGAAATAGACTCACCTCCATGGACTGGCTCTCAGCCCAACAGTAGAAAGACCTACAAACAGAATATTTAACCCAGGGAGATATACCCACCTACCCTAAGGAGATGCACCTGTTAGATCAATCAGCCATGAGGCTTCAGAGGGACAGCATTCACATAAAGGGAAAGCTGGACAGACAGTAATGCACAGATAAGAGCGCATAGGGAAGGGGTAGTCACAGGGAGGAGAGGAAAGGAGAATTTTTTATGGTTGGGGAATGTAACCATGTTTCCATGAAACCAAATGTGCATGAACTGTTGAGAGTAAAATGAATCTGCTTTGTAAATCTGCACCCAAATCACAATTTTTAAAAAAAGGACCCCAGTTTCTATCATCAAAGTAGGATGTAGAGCAATGTTTCTGTGTAATATGTTATGCCAATTGACCTTGATGTCCTCTGTGGCCATAGTTCTGAGCCCATAGGTCCAACTAGTCATTCCCTCAGGGTGGTTGGTGTGGCTAAGAGGTTATCATAACTTTGTCCCTTGTAAATTCTATTACATATATGGACAATCCTATTGCACACACAAATACATATGTAGAAATATCATCTGCCAACCTTATATATATGATCATGGGTATATTCTCTTTTGCCCAGACATAGCTGATCATTCAGAAGCTCTGGTAGCATAGTGCCTAAGGCACTTGACTACTAACCAGAAGGCTGGCGGTTCAAACCCATCAGCCTCTCGGAAGGAAGATGGGGCAATCTACTTCCGTAGTGATACTGCCTTGGAAACCCAAGGATGGGTCACTATGAGTTGGGTCCGACTCAATGGCACATAACAACAACAACAAGCTGATCATTCAGTCTGACTACTTGTCTATTTACCTGTAGATTAATGTTTCTTATTACTGATAATGCAGTATTATATACGTAAATGGCTTTATCTTTCTTGTCTGCACTTCTTGTGCACCTCTTTGTGTCTTCATTTTCCTTAGCGTTGTTGTGTTGGTCATTCACCTTGTTTATAAGGATAACACTCATATTGGATCAGGACCCACCCCACTCCAGTGACCTCATATTAACTTAACTGGTAATATCTCAGAGATACTATTTCTGAACAAGGTCAAATAGGTACTAAAGTTAGAACTTTAACATATCTTTCTGGGAGACACAATTCATTCTATTACATGATTTCAATCACATTTTAATGGTTTGTCTTCTTTGTCCATCTTTTTATCTCCAGTGTGTAGTGCCATGCACATCTGACACATAGCAGGCCCGGACCCTCCAAAAACTTTGTTGCCGTTGAGTTGATTCTGACTCATAGCCACCCCATGTACTAGCAAGTCTGCCACATACTAAATATTTAATAAATTGCACTCTCTCCTTACAACTGGCAAGTTGACTGGAGCTCCAGGTACCATGTGGAGGGAACTAAATACTGCTCTAATACAATCTGGCTGGTTATTCTCCCACTCTGGGGAGCCACTGCTCAGTGCATCCAGGTGGGAGCCTCTTCCAACCTAAAGCACATGGTGACTACAGTGGTCACTACCCAGCATGTGTTTACAGAGCACAGTTACGAGCCTCGTTCTGTACAAAAGTAAAAATGTTGCTGACTCATAGCTCTGTGCCTTTTAAGTAAGAAGTAAATCCTGATTCTTATTTGTATAGTCCACCATTCTTAGTTCAGGGCACTATACATTGGAGGCATCCAGGATTTTGGAGATGAGTTAAATGAGTCTCTAAATACCAAAGCCTTTTCATGCAGTGTACCCCAGACCTTCTTTTGCTATGAGCCCTCCTTTACTCTTTCCAAGGCCCTACCACAGGCCAGGTTCTTCTCCCTCAAAAGCCTCTTCAAGGGCAGTGCTTCTACAGTTATAGCCAGCTCATCTCCAAAACTCCTCATGACATTTAACTCACTGCTATTGAGTCGGTTCTGACTCATAGCAACCCCTCCTTGGGTTTCTGAGGCAGTATCTCTATGGAAGTAGATTGCCCAGTCTTCCTTCTGAAAGAAGAGCAGAAGAGCCCTGAAAAGGAAGCAAGAGGCTCTCTCTTAACATCTGTTGGTATATAATCCAGTAGGTGGCCAGTGATTAAGTTTCCATTTACCCACTTGAGCTGTACCAGGGTCTATTCTGTGAAAGAATTAGAAAGGCAATGCTATACAGTTAAAACCTCAAAGAAAAGAGTTAAAAGAAAGGAACACAGGTTCCATTAACTTTCCAAATGCTTAAATGCCCTCAGCCCCTTATGTTTCCAGAAACTGTAATGGATCTTTCTCCATCTGGGATCACTGCCTACCTACAAAATGCCTACCCTAGGCTACTTGTTCTTACTTCAGACATCCCAATGTGAGGGGAAAGTGAACACCATAGAAAAATACAACATATTTCCTAATTTATCAAGTAGATGATACCTCATTCATACATACCCACGTCTCCATGTCTCCATGGCATCATCATTCCAGATCCCTCAGGAGTGTGTGAGTACTAAATCTCCAGGAAATTCTTTCAGTGTTCATGACAAGTTGCTTTGAAGTCCCAACATGTCTGCCTAGAATCCAGATAACTGTTCCCAGCTGGGCAGAGCATGGGTGCAGAGTGAACATTCCCTGTGTATGCTCACAGCTGGGCTACATGGGATCAGGTGCCCCCAGCCTGCCCCTGTAGAAGGACTGAGAACCCATATCCACGCGGGGCTACACTTATACCATACCTACTTTCAGCTGAGATCCCAGACACTGGGAGTTGTGAAAAGTCTCCATGAGAACCCATCAGTCAGCATCCTGGCCAGTGAGGCTCAGGGCAGGCATCCTTAGGACAGGATCCTGATGTGACCACTGAATTTCTGCTTAAACATATCCAGATTTCATTGTTCCAAAGTTCTTTGATTTGTAGGGAGCCAAAATCAGCTTTTACAGTTTTCTCACACTGCTCTGTGTTCTGTCCCTGAAGCCCCTTTTTTCAATCATAAATTTTCTCTTAAAACAACAAAACAAAACAAAAACAGAAACCACAATCATTGAATAGGGGCAGGACACTTGATTCAGAGAATTGGCAGGACTAACTTAATAAAGATAAAACACTTTGTGAAATCAGATAAAGGGCATTGAAAAGAGACTCTTCCAATCTCCTCTTTGTCCAACTGCCCTTGAACCCAACAGAGTGTATTCTGGTTACCTGGGGCTGCTCTGACAAGAATATACCACAAATGGGATGGCTTTAACAAACAGGAGTTTATTCTTACTATTTGGAGGTTTTAAGTCCAAGTTCAAAGTGCCAGTCTCTAGGGGCTGGTGAAAGCCCCTCAACCTTGGGGTCCAGATCTGCCTCCTGCTCCTGGCCCATTGGAGCTAGAGGCATTTCTTCACTCAGACAGCCTTTGGCTGCTGAGGCTGAGAAGCCCCAAGGTTGACAAGTCAAAAGGCACAGTCCCGATGTTACCAATCCACACAGCAGGCCATTAACTGTAACTGTAACTGTCCACTGTAAGTCCCAAGGTTGGCAGAGCATAGGAGGCTGCTGAGCAACGACACAGCTATATGCAGGGTCCAAGTGTGCCAAAGGCTAGGACCATTCTCAAAGCTTCTCCTTATATACAGGAAGCAGACCATATAACCAAAGGTAGCTACTCAGCTGCTCCCAGTAGATTCCACTATGGAGTTGATTACCAGTCTCATCATGGGGAATACTACATCCAGCTGCCCAGCCACTCAACCAGGCCTAGCCAAGTTGACATACCAAAAACCAAACCCACTGCCATCAAGTTGAATCTGATTCATCACAGCCCTATAGAACAGAAAAGAACTGCCCCATAGGGTTTCCAAGGCTGTACATTTTTACAGAACCAGACCGCCTGATCTTTTTCCTTGTAGTGGCTGGTGGGTTCAAACAGCTAACCTTTTGGTCAGCAGCCAAATGCCTTAACCACTGGGCCACCAGAACTCCTTGGAGGAAATGAAGGGGAGTCAATATTGGGATCTAGTCCAAAGGAAATCACTGGTACAAAACTGAGAAAGAATATGAAGTCCATTCTGATCACAGATCCATGGGCCAGGCTTGGGTACTTCTGGACCAGGAGATGTGTCTTGAATTCCCTTACCATGGCCCCCAGTGTGACTCTGACTGTCCTGAGGGCACCTTCTCAGTGGGACTGATCTGAGGAGGTCCCTGTGCCTCAGTTATCCAGACAATCTTTGATTTCCCCTGCCATTTCTGCCTTGTCCAATGCAGCATAAAATTAGCACAGACATGAAATCATTTCAGGGCACAGTAAACTGACGTAAGACACATTAAGTATTTCATTCCTAAAATGAAAAGTTCCCCCCACTTAAAACTCCTAAATTTCCACTTAATTTGTGCTAAGGTGTGCTTCCCTTGCTCAGCTGTCAACAGGAGGTGGCAGTGGGAGAGGAGGATGAGGAAGTGATGAGGAATATGACAACTCGGGACTGACAGAATGGGCACATCAACCACTGATGGAAGGTGGTATTTGGGGAGACAGCAGATGACCTGTCCTTTGCTCACACAGTAAACATGCTCATGTCACCTAGGAGCAAACCACCAAAACCAAAAACCCATTTCTGTTAAGTTGCTTCCCACTCATGGCAACTCCATGTGTTACCTGGTCCAACTCTCTGTATCTTGTTTCCCTCTCATCATTTCGGAGACGTGTTCGTTATTCTTTTGAATAAGACTTCTCTTCATTTCTCTTCCTACTAGAAAAAGTCTCTTGAGTGCCTGGGCTGGGACTGATGACAAATATGCCACTGAGCTGGCCTACCGCTCCTTCCACATCAACTTCTGGGGTTGTTTTAGGTTTTCACACATCCCTCCTCTCTCCTCTTTTAAGCTCTCATGTTTTTTCTTTTTCTTTAGTGGATTGTTTCTGATCTCATCGAAAACATTTTCTGAGTCATTAACAACACAAGACACTAAAGGTACCCGTCTGCTGGTAGCCCCAAAGGCCATCTCTCTGCCTTGTCAATGTCAGGGCTTTTCAATTAAGGAAGCACAGAGTGGCTTTGAATAATGCTGGATCTTCACAACCGTGATTCAAGCCAAAGAGGCTTTAGAAAGACAGTTTTTTAAAAACACAATCATCTGCTTCCTCTGCTCAATAGTTTAAAATAGGTGGAAAAGATAAGAGTATTTATCTGTGCCACATGGCTGGAGATATTTTCTGTAATAGAAGGGCCACCAGTGCCCAGGAGGCTTGTTTTTATACAAAGGAGTAAATATTGGTTATTATATATGTGGGAGATGATAAATAGACATTCTGATACTACAAAATCTAATTACTGTGGATGGTATTAACTTAGATGCTGTGAAAAATTAGACTTAGATAACCTACTTTTAGAGTTGTATATAACTGAACTGCTTCCTAAATGAAACTGCCAGCAAGTAGAGAAGAAGATAAACTTGTGAAGTATCATTACTGTATCTAGAATATGATCAGAATCAGAATTCATTATTTATTATGTGCTGTGCCATCTGTCTATCAATTTGTCATACTGTGATGTCTTGCATGTTGCTGTGACACTGGAAGCTATGCCATTTGTATTTCAAATATCAGCAGGGTCATCCATGGTGGATAGGTTTTGGCAGAGCTTCCAGACTAAGACTAGGCAGAAAGGTCTGGTGATCTACTTCCAAAAAACTAGCCAGTGAAAACCTTATGGATCACCACAGAGCATTGTCTGACTCACTTGCTTTGGACACCTCATCAGTATCAATTGTTGGAGGAAGACATGTTTGCTGAAGTAGAGGGCTGAAAAGAGTAAGGAAGATCCTGTGAGATGGGCACAAGAGCTATAACTATGGACTCAACCATATCAGCAGTTGTGAGGATAATGCAGAACCAGGCAATGTTGCCTTCTGTTGTACATGAAGTCTCCATGAGTCAAAGCCAACTCAGTGGCAGCTATCTATCTTTATGATGTGTCAGGCATTGCTCTAAGAGCTTTAAGTGAATATACTCATGTAACCTTTACAATAACCATATGAGGTAGGTAGTATTATATCTATTTATAGAGAAGTAAACTGAGGCACAAAGAAGTTATAACCTACCAAAAATCTCACATGCTCAGCAAGTGGCAGATCCAGTATTCAAGCCTAGTTAGTCTGCCCTTAGAACCTGTTCTTTTGATGTCTACTCTACACCAATTATAAATTGTTAGCTACTTATTAAAGGAGCTGAAAATGACAATTCGGCATAATTTCTTAGCAAATTTCAGTTTGATAAATAATAAAGTAGAATTACATGTCTTTACACACATTCGAATTAATCTAAAGATGTCTTTCCCTGAGTTATTTCAGAAGGTAAATGTCAGGGACTGGCTGGAGTGGGTTCAGTAGGCAATGCCTCTCTCTAGGGCTCCATCCAGAGAAGAATGGAGCCATGGGGTAGATGGTGGTGGTTGGTTCCAGCCTGTGCCAGCAAATATAAGAGGCAAAGTGGGAAACTACTTCCATGTTCTTTCAATAAGTTTAACAAACCAGAGGTGTTGTGAGAATGATTGTTAGAATTCACAAATCACATTCCACTATTCACAGGGAAGTCCCTGCAAAACTAAAGTAATAATATGCATACTGAGTAGCAATGACAATATTGCATGCAACTCATGTAAGGATGGGAAAAATATAATAAATGAAAAGTATAGTCTATAATGAAAGAGCTGACAGAGAAGAAAAGAAGATTGAAACAAAAAATTTAAAAACATAGGGAGGTAGATAACACATGGTAAGAACTCAATAAAAATTACAATGGCTTACATCCATATCTAAGATAATCCTAGGAGGAAAATCTAAGCAAAATAATAATAATAAAAAAAATGTTTCTTTTCTTTTTCAGTCAATGTAAAAGACAGTCTCATCCAGTTGCATTATGTTGACTTCTCAACAGAATAATTCAGTAAGAGTTTTCCCAATGAAGCACTTTCTGAGATGGATCAGATATAGAGGTAAGGAATTTTATATGTAAAGAAAGCCACACCATGGACAGGTGGTTTCATCCTAAATTCATCAGCATCCACCACAAGTGGGACTTTAGCTTCACTTCTTTACTCATTTTACTCCTTTACTCTCTACAACTATTTCCTCTGAGGCCCACCATGGTCTGGCCAAACTTACTTTTTCAGAAGCATTCCCATATTCCTCCTGTATTCCAGCCATACTGGCCTTCCTTCTGGGCTTCTGATACAACACTTTGCTTCTTGCCAGAGGGCCCAGCCTATACTGTATCTTAGCTTTGAATGCTTCACCCTTGACGTTCCCTCAGTTAACTCCAATGCTCAACTTGTTCAAGGTGGTTTTTGTCTTTGGTTCTGGAGAAATAACATATTGAGTAATTGGAGTGCCTTAGTCTAGGACTTCCAGACCATACCTGAGAATTTGTGCTGTTGAATGGTGGCTGGCCAGACAGAAAAGATTGACCTGGGAGGCCAATTTCAACTCACCTCAGGAGGCATAAATTAGCCCATCATGTAGGATTCACCAAAACAATCCTATAAATACAAAGGCTCAGAGAGCTTCCTGGTCAGTAAACCTCAGGAAAGCAGAGTGACGTGTCTCCTTTGGGATGTTAAAGCTTTGCTTCCAGACCTCACAAATGACTCTCTTCCTTATACAAATCCTGATTTGTATCCTTTTGCTATATCTTAAGTACAGTACTTTCAGTGAGCTCTGGGTTGATTCAATGAATTACTGAACCCAAAGGAGAAGGGGAGCAAGTAGGTGAAAAGAAAGGTGTCATGTGGATTCCTGAACTGCATCTGCCTATCTGGCATCTAAAGGACAATGTCCTTTTAACCTGTGAGATCTGCCCTAGCTTCATGTGGCTAGGGTCAGAAAGAGAGTGTGTGGTGTATGGGTGGTGAGTGCTAGAAATGACTCAGAAGTGGGAAAGTGGGGACTAGATCAATCTCCACATTTTGGGTATTGGATTCCTGCTGATTCCTGTCCACAAAGTTATCCATGAGATGCCTCTCTCCTTCAACTAGACTTTAAGTTACTTGAGGGTGGACGCTGTGATTTTTTTCCCCCAAGTTATGTAGCACTTAAGTGACTCTATATCCAATATAGCTTAGGTCCTCACTAATGGTTTTTGATGAATGACTCACAAAAAAATAAATGAATGGATAAATGGAAAGACAGGCATCAAAAATACAAGTTGCATACTTTAGAAATGTGTGGTTAAGCAAGAAACTAAAAGAGTATCTACCAATAATTTTATCACCCTGTCATGGGCCCTCTGGGGTAGGGGAGTGAACAATGGCTGGAACTGGAAGATAATTCTGTAATTATCTGTTCACCAGACTGTCACTTCACTAAATTGTAAGTTCCTCAAGGGATGGCAGGGACTTTTTATGTGTCCTTGTGCAAAATAAATATGCATTCTCATTCCCCTTAATTTAGTTACCAAGTGAATCAAAGTCTGGTCCTAACTTGGTGGACAAGTCATATCTCCCTGGGCTTAACAATCTTGAAAGTAAAATGTAACAGAAGGACAGATGATCTCGAAGATCTGTCAGCTCTAACATTTGATGAGTCTATAATTAACCATGTGAACAAGCAGAGAAAAGCTGGGGGACAGCCAGAATCTAAGCAATTGTGCTAATCACAATGTATCACATGTGATTCTTAAAAATCTTCCATATTGGTAACCACCTCACATAATGCTAAGAAAGATCATGGTAAAGGAACAACTGTGGCCCAGTAGGGGCAACCTGCCTCCAAGGACATTACAAAGCAATGTGGAAAACAGTTGTAAAACACAAGGACAGGTCAAATATCAGCATAAAGTAATTTGGTAGCTTAAAAAATAAATAAATAAACCAAAGATGTTGCTGTCAAGTTGACAGCAATTCAGATTAAAAAAACAAACAAAATCTAAAACTGGATGTCAGCAGATATAAAATATTTTTACTATTAGAGTCCATGAAAAGTACATTCAGCAATACTGCAAATTCAAAATTAAACAATAACTTTGTTTTATCTTAAGGGGAGAAATGTTTAATTTCATCCAAAATTTATCTACTAGAAAATTTCTATGACAAAAATTCCAGTCATATATTTTGCTGACAATATCTTATTCTGGAAAAATTTAGCTCTGTCATGGAAAATTCTTTGTAATTTTCCCCCCAAAAAAACAACACTCACTGCCATCAAGTTGACTGCGACTCATAGCTTCCTTCTGAGGAGTGGCTGGTAGGTTTAAACCTCCAGCCTTCTGGTTAGCACTTGAATGTCTTAGGCACTATGCCACCAGAGCTCCCAATTTCCCCCCAGTTTACACAATGCAGATGTCACCATGCCATGACAGTAAAATGCTGTATAATATACATTCCTTAAAGAAGCATATATGATAGATGATTAACTGTGAACTCACATCCACTCATGACTCTCTGGGACCTCCTTGACGTATACATTTCAATAGTTCAATGTTTTCCCCTTGAAGCATGCACATGTTCTGATCTTTTAACCAGTGGAATGGAAAATCATTGTAAAAACATGTTAATGCTTCCAAAGAATTCTCTGCAGAGTAACAATAGTAACTTCAAGGATAAAAACCAACAACATTTATTGAGCACTTCCTTTGTGCTAGGTGGCAGTTGTGGTTCATTGGTAGAATTCTAACCTTCTATGCAGGAGTTGTAGTCCCTAAGGCATTTGAATGCTAACCAGAAGGCTGGTGGTTCAAACCCACCAGCCACTCCTCAGAAGGAAGATTGGGCAATCTATTCCCATAGGGATATAGCCTTGGAAACCCAAAGAAGGGTCGCTATGAGTCAGATCTAATTTGATGGCAGGGAGTTTGGTTTTTTTTTTGGATGCAGGAGTTGTGGGTTCAATTCTCTGCCAGTGGACCTCATGTGCAGCCACCACCATCTGTCAGTGGAAGCTTGCATGTTGGCATGCCACTGAAAAGGTTTCAGTAGAGCTTTCAGACTAAGTAGCCTAGAAAGAAAGGTCTGATGATACAGTTCCAGAAAATCAATAAATGAAAACCCTGGGGGTCATAAAGGTCATGTTTAGTTCTCTAGTGCTACTGTAACAGAAATACCACAGTACATGGCTTTAACAAATAGAAATTTATTCTCTTACAGTTTAGGAGATGAGAATTCAAAATTCAAAGTGTCAGCTCTAGGGGCTGAGTGGAGGTTCTATGAACTTACACTTCATTCAGCTCTGCTTCTTGTTCCAGACCCACTGTGACAAGCTGGAGGCTTCTCCTGACTCATGCAGCTGCTGGATGCTGAGGCAGATGAAACCACAATTGGCAGGTAAAATGGCAGATTGTTGGCTCACAGGTTGCGCAGGCAACAATCTCAAAATCAGCAGTCAACATGGCAGGCTACTGGTTCAAGTTTAGGAACTGGAGATTATGACAGGCCAAATGTAGATCCAAAGAACAAAAAGCTAGAGGCCTTTTCCTGAGCTTCTTCATATATACCAGGGGCAGGTCACACCCCAAAGGCAACTCCCATGCAACTAATTAGCTGCTCATAACAGATTCCACCATGGAGGTGATTACACCATATCCAGTCTCATCATGGGGAATAACTACACCCAGTTGCCAAGCCATTCAAAATCATAGTCCAGCTAAGCTGACACACAACCTTAACTACCACATGTCCTATCCCTTTGTGCATGGGGTCACCATGAGTCAGTGCTTAACTCCACTGCACCTAACAATAACAATTTTGTGCCAGGCATTGTTCTATGTGGTTTTATGGGTTAACTTATTTAATGTTCACAACAACTATAAGGAAACCACCTTTATCATTCCCCATTTCAGTGATGTGGAAATTGAGGAACACAGGTAGTTAATACCTTGTGTAAGCCTTCATAGCTACTAAGTAGTGGAGCCAAGATTTGAATACAGACAGTCTGCCTCTGAGTCCACACCCTTAATCATGGCTCTATACTGTTCATTTATAAACTACTGACCATAATATAAACTTTGTTGAAACTAGGTTATCATCTTCAGTATCAATTTTTAGAAATGACTCTGTGTCCCCTATCAGTATTCTTTGTGAGTCTATAGAATAGATTTAACGCATTGGACACCAATGACTGAAAACCAGAAGAATTGTTGGATGACATCAAGAACATCATCCATGAAGAAAGCAAGAGGTCATTAAAAAGACAAGAAAAGAAGAAAAGACCAAAACAATGTCAGAAGAGACTCTGAGACTGGCCCTTGAACAGAGAGTAGCTAAAGCAAATGGAAGAAATGACAAGATAAAAGAGCTGAAGAGAAGATTTCAAAGAGAAGCTCAAAAAGACAAAGCCAATTACTACAATGAAATGTGCAATGACCTGGAGTTAGAAAACCAAAAGGGAAGAACACACTCAGCATTTCTCAAGCTGAAAGAACTGAGGAAAAAATTTAAGTCTTGAGTTGCAATACTGAAAGATTCTATGGGCAAAATATTGAATGATGCAGGAAGCATCAAAAGAAGATGGAAGGAAAACACAGTCACTGTACCAAAAAAGAACTGGTCGATCTTCATCCATTTCAGGAAGTGGCATATGTTCAAGAACCAATGGTATTGAAGGAAGAAGTCGAAGCTGCACTGAAGGAATTGGTGAAAAACTAGGCTCCAGGAATTGACAAAATACCCATTGAGATGTTTCAACAAATGGATGCCCCACTAGAGGCACTAACTCAGCTATGTCAAGAGATTTGGAAGACAGCTACCTGGACAACTGACTGGAAGAGATGAATATGTGTACCCATTCCAAAGAAAGGTGATCCCACAGAATGTGGAAATTATCCAACAATATCATTAATATCGCATGCAAGTAAAATCTTACTGAAGATATTTCAAAAATTATTGCAGCAGTGTATTCACAGAGAACTTCCAGAAGTGCAAGCTGGATTCAGAAGAGGATGTGAAACAATGGCTATCATTGCTGATGTCAGATGGATCTTGGCTCAAAGCAAAGAATACAGAAAGATGTTTACTTGCATTTTATTGACTATGCAAAAGCATTTGAGTCTGTGGATCATAACAAATTATGGATAACATTGAGAAGAATGGGAATTCCAGAACACTTAATTGTCTTCATGAGGAACCTGTACATAGAACAGAAGACTGTCATTCAAACAGAACAAGCAGACTCTACATGGTTTAAAATCAAGAAAGGAGTGTGTCAAGGTTGTATACTTAAACCATACTTATTCAATCTATATGCTGAGCAAATAATCTGAGAAGCTGGACTATATGAAGAAGAACGTGGCATCAAGATTTGAGGAAGAATCATTAACAACCTGCGATACACTGATGACACAACTTTGCTTGCTGAAAGTGAGGATGACTTGAAGCACTTACTGATGAAGATTGAAGAATACAGTCTGGAGTATGGATTACAACTCAATATAAAGAAAACAAAAACCCTCACAACTGGACCTATAAGTAGCATCATGATAAATGGAAAAAAGATTGAAGTTGTCAAGGACTTCACATTGCTTGGTTCTGTAATCGACACCAATGGAAGCAGCAGTCAGGACTTGAGGTAACATATAGTACTGGGCAAATCGCTGCAAAGGACATATTTCAAGTGCTGAAGAGCAAAGATGCCTCCTTGAGGACTAGGCTGCACCTGACACAAGCCATGATATTTTCAATCGCCTCATATGCATGTGAGAGCTGGACAATGAATAAGGAAGACTGAAGAAGAATTGATGCTTTTTGAGTTGTGGTGCTGGTGAAGAATGCTGAAAAGTACCAAAACCAAACCAAACTAAACCCACTGCCATGGAGTCGGATCCGACTCATAGCGAACCCTCCTTGGGTTTCTGAGGCGGTATCATGATGGAAGTAGATTGCCCAACCTTCCTTCCGAGGAGTGGCTGGTGGGTTTGAATCTCCAGCCTTCTGGTTAGCAGTCAAATGCCTTAGGCACTACACTCCCAGAGCTCCCACTGAAAGTACCATGAACTGCTAAAAGAACTAACAAATTTGTTGTGGAGGAAGTGCAGTTGGAATGCTCCTTGGAAGTGAGAATGGTCAGACTTCATCTCACCTATTTTGGTCATGTTATCAGAAGGGAGCACTTCCTGGAGAAGGATGTCATGCTTGGTAAGGTGGAGGGTTGACAAAAGAGGGGAAGGCCCTCAATAAGATGGACTGACACAGTGGCTGTGGTGATGGGCTCAAGTATAGCAAGGATCGTGGAGCTGGCTCAGGACCAGTAGGTGTCTCGTTCTGCTGTGCATTGGGTCACTATGAGTTGGAGATGACTTGATGGTACCTAACAACAACAATAACAACAACATTCTTTGATTTTAAAAACCATTAACACAATTCAGGTTTAATATAACAAAATGCATGTAAATTTCAATAGAGCGCTAAGAAACCAAGGCCTCTTTGAAGCCAAAATCTCATTTTGGAAAGGCAGAGGATGCTAACACAACAGATATCCAAGACCAGTTTTGTAGTCACTACCTTCTGTATCTTAATGGTGAAAAACTCTGTGTCCCATAATAAGTTGACTTCAGTGATCTTACAACAGGAGGGCAAATATTGAAATGATTTCCCACATCTGATGTTCCATCCCATTTCCTATTCTAAGCTTAACTGGGAAACCTGTTCTGTGCAGCAAAGTGGAAAAGATACCTTCATAGCACCAATGATCCTTAATCTGCATTTGACCAGAGGGATTTAGCTCTTAGGCCCTCATTTAGATAAAGGCTTCTATCTTAAAAGATATAGGATCAATCTTTTAAACTGAGAAGGAGTTGGTAGTTGAACAGTAATGAAGGATACTTTCTATTATGTTTTTTTCTTTTTAAAATATATATACCCCACAGAAAAGGGGTTACAGGATAGCTGAAAACAGTTCTCAAGGCTTTTACATTAATCATATTATTAAACTGTCTGTCAAAAGCCAATCATGTGACTACCATGGCTTTTTAGCTGGGCTACCAAGATGCACACAATATGGCTGGGCATTCACATGGTCCTTATTCTTCACTGGGACAGTTGACCAGAATGTTTAAAACAGATGTACCAGAGAACAAAGTTAGAGAGAAACATGCCACTGGTCTAGGATTTGTTTAAAAATATCACTGCTCTGGACGTTTGCCATGGAGTTTCTGGGTGATGCAAATAGGCATTTGTTTGTGGGTTCAACCAGATCTAGTTCAGAAGAAAGGCCTAATAATCTACTTCTGATAGGTCAGAGCCTTGAAAACCCTGCGGTGTACAGCTCTACTCTGCACACTTGGGATCACCATGAGTTAGAATCAACTTGACAGTGGCTGCTTTGGTTTTTTGGTTTGTCTCAGAAAGTTAGCAGGAATTAGAGTGTAAGAATGAATGGACTGTGTACCAAAGCTCAGCCACGGTATTCAGTCAGCTTACTTCTTCTTTACCAACATTTCCAAAAAGCGAGGTGATCAAATTCAAAAATGGATAGGTGGTATGAAGGCTGGAGCTGGCAGGGAGATCTGTATGTCAGAGAGCAGTATAAAACCTGTAGGGATGGGCAGTTATGCCATTGGTATAAATGGGAGCTTCAGAGCAGGGTGTAGAATGCAAGAATCTACAACATAACAACAAGGGGCTATCCTCCTTGTTTTCCATTTTATTTAGAAATTAAAGGAGAGTTTTCAAGAAAAGCAGAGACCTTGGTTTCTCTAGAGTATTAACTCTAGAATCAGATCCAATACACTTTGGTTTCAAGTCAAATTTGGAGAATGATAACTCAAAATCATTGCAAAGATAACTCAAACCAAACCAAACCCATTGCTGTCGAGTTGATTCTGAGTCATAGTAAACCCACAGGAGAGAGCAGAACTGCTCTATATGGTTTTGAAGGCTGTAAATCTTTACAGAAGTCAACTGATAACATCTTTCTCCCCGGAGTGGCTGCTGGGCTCGAATTGCCACCAATTTGTTAGCAGGTGGAGCACTTTAACCACTGTGCAACCAGGCCTCCTTAAAGATAACATAGTCATGTTTTAACAATTTTAAAGAGCTAGTAGAAGTTTCTCAGTTTATGGCCAGGAAGTAAGTTATACATTTTGAAAACCTGCTCCATAGTATCTCTCTCTTAGATAATGAGAAGGGGAAAAGAAACCACTTAATTTATTTTTTTAAAATTAGTTTCTGTATTAGGCAAAATAACGGCTCCTCAAAGACATCCACAGCCTTAATCTCCAAAATTTGTGACTATGTTATCTTATATGACAAAAGGGACTTTGCGGGTGTGATCAAATTAAGGATTTTGACATGGGATGATCTGGATTATCTGGCTGGGCCAAATGCTATCTCAAAGGTCATTGCAAGAGGGAAGCAGCAGGGTGAGTTAAAGAAGATGTGATGCCAGAAGTCAGAGATGTGAGAAAGGGATCATGAACCAAGGAATTCAGGCAGCCTCTAGCATCTGGAAAAGGAAAGGAAATGGATTCTCTCCTAGAGTCTCCAGAAAGGAACATAGCCCTGCTGACAACTAGATTTAACCCAGTCAAAATAATTTTGGACTTCTAGTGTCCAGAATGGTAAGATAATAATTTGTGTTGTTTTAAGTCACTAAGTATAAGGTAATTTGTTACAGCAGCAATAGGAAACTTATACAGCTACTATCGATATAGTGAAAGTAGGATCCTACCTAGAAACATGAATGAATAAATAAAGTTAAAAAGGATTAGTACTCTAATGGCAAGGAAAGAGAGCTTTCTCAGATCACAGACTAGGAACTCAAGCTCTACTGGGTTTAAGGAAGGTAAATATAGCTAGAAAGACATAGCAAGAGAAAAATCATATAATTAGAATATGACATAGCAAAGGGCAGATGTTGGAACAAACTCATAGACAAGTCTTAGGAATGGTGGAGGAGGTGGCTTCCACCACATTGAGGTACAGGGACTATTTAAAGATCTTTCGCACAGTCTCTACAATGCCTGGAATTCTACCCTAACAGTTTCTGTTTTTTGGGTCTTAAAAACCTTTTGGTCTTATGATTATCTTTATCAAATACTCAGTTAGTTCTAAGGGGAAAGGCAGTGCCCTAACCCTAGAGGCAACTAGTAATACCATACAAGCTATTACTCACAAAGAATATAACATCTTTCTTTTGGGGATAAATAGTATTAAAATCAACTCCAGGAAGAATTTTAATTTAATCTCTCTGAAATTGCTGTCAGCTAATGGAGACTGGGAAGAATCAGCTGCCACTATGCTCTGCCAGAAGCAAACATATGGAGGTGGTGGGAAGGGAAGCCCAGGAAAGGAGTGGTCACAGCTCACCAAAGCAGACCCACCCACTCCTAGGTCCCAGCTGTGTCTGGGGCAGCCCTGGCACTCACACGCTATCTGCTCCTGCCCTTTACCCTAAGTCCTGAGGGCTCTAACTCAGATTCAGATCCTAAGACCAAAGGACCAGGGAGGAGCTTCTACCATCTAAAGGGCACTACTTACTCTGCCAGTGATGTCAGGAATGCAGTCACAGAGAACAAGAACCATGGTGCTGTTGATCCTAGGCATACAGATGGCACCCCTTTCAGCCAAGTCCTAAAATCACCAACCCTTCCTGAAGGTCAGTGTTACATTGCATTACACAAGAGATTTCTGAATGGCCATGGAAACCAAGCTAATGTCAAAACAAATGGGTTCAGACTGTCCTTGTCCGACTCCGGCATCAGAGGGGCGCTCTTGCCTTGACCAGGATAGAAGGGGTTTGTGCTCTCCACAAAGGTAGGGCTTTGTTCTCACCTGACGCAGAGTAGACACCCATAGTCATTCAGTGTGTAAATGAACGAATGAGAAGAGGCTGAAGATGCATTTATTTTATAATTGCAATAGACTCAGTTTATATTCTGTCTCTTCCTGATGTCTGAAAGGAGCCCTCTTCCCCTCTGAGCCCCAATGAGGAGCCCTGTTTGCGCCTCATATGCCATGCTTATCATTTTGCACTGTTGTCACTTAGCTTTTTATCCAAATTGAGTTGCAAAATGGTTAGGATTAAGCCTCACTCATCTCTGTACCCAGAGCAGCCAGCCCAATGCCTTCATACAATTAAAAAAAAAAACAAAAAAAAAACACCAAACTCACAGCCATTGAGTTGGATCCGACTCATAGCAACCCTTCCTTAGGTTTCTGAGGTGGTATCACTACAGAAGAAGATTGCCCAATCTTTTTTCTGAGGAGGGGCTGGTGGGTTTGAACTGCTAGCCTTCTGATTAGCAATCAAATACAATAGGTGCTCAATAATACCAGTGGATTTAAATTGGTAAGGGGTCTTTTCCTCATTTTTTTTTTTTTTGGAAAACTGAGCAGATTATAGTATGTATATGTGTGTGTGTGTGTGTGTGTATGGGAGCTCTTGGTGGTGCAGTGCCTAAGGCATATGACTATTAATCAGAAGACTGGCAGTTCAAACATACCAGCCACTCCTCAGAAGGAAGCCTGGGCAATCTACTTCTATAGTGATACCACCTCAGAAACCTAAGGAGGGGTTGCTATGAGACAGATCCAACTCTACGGCAGTGAGTTTGGTTTTTAGTATATATATATTTCTTTTTTCTCAAATCATAATTATTCTATAATAGAAAGAACTACTGTAAAATAGTAAGATGATGATTCTTTAATAATTGGATTCAGGTTTGGCATCCCCGGGTGGCACAAATGGTTAAGCATTGGCTGCTAACTGCAAACTAAAAAGGCCCACAGGTGCCTTGGAAGAAAGACTTGGTGATCTATTCCGAAAGATCAGCCATTGAAAAAAAAGAAAGGGAGGATTCAGGTTAATCAATACCCTGAGAGAAGATTATTTTTTTAATCAATGCATTAATATATACACACTTGATATATATATACACACATGCAGTACATATATGTTGCTGTGTGCTACTGAGTTGATTCTGACTCACGGACGTCCTATAGGGCTGGCCCATAGGGTTCCTAACTATAATCTTCACAGATGCAAACTGCCACATCTTTCTGCCATACAGCAGTTGGTGGATTTGAACTGCTGACCTTTTTGTTAGAAGTTGGTACTTAAGCATTACACCACCAGGCCTCTCTTTCTCTCTCTATTGTTGGTTTCTTTCAAGTCAATTCCAACTCATGGCAACCCCACACATGCAGAGTAGAACTGCTCAGTAGGGTTTTCAAGGCTGTGACCTTTCAGAAGCAGACGCCAGTCTTATCTTCCAAGGAGCCTCAAGTGGGTTCGAACTGCCAACCTTTTAGTACAAGTGCTTAACCATTTGCACCACTCAGGGAACATACACACATGCATATAGGGCGAGATTTACTAATGAGCTTTCCCTTTCTTTGAAGTAAGAAGAAACAAAAATCAAATGGCATATTGCACCAAACACACAGCATATAGTATGCTTTATAAATATACATACTTTGTCTTTCTCTCCCCCATGGACACAAACCCTAAACTCTATGCCTTTCAAGATACTGGCCTCTTACCCCAGTTTGAGATGCCTAAATTGAAACATTTATGATCCTTGATGCCATTGTTCCCTCATGACCATTGAAGGGAAGCTTCCCCATTACCACCCTTCAGGAAATGCTCTGGGGGCTGGTTCCTCAGCAAGCAGGTAGATGCCTTCAGTCCTTCCCAGCACGGCTGGAGTGTTCTCCAGCCCCTTCAGTTGCACCCTGTGCCTGGCCATTTCCTATGCCTCAGTCCAGGCGCCCATCAAAGGTCTCTGTCAACCGAATTCCCTACATTTCTTTCATTTCAAGACATGAAAGGGCTGAAGAGTAGCTGGGCAATTTTGAGAGAAAAAACTGGTCAGTCAACACAGCAGAATGCCAGTCTTTGATTTCTGCACGTGATAGGAGAAAGGCAAGAGGATAGTGAACATTTACTGAGTTCTTAGGAAGATAAAGTAAATTTATTTCAAAATAATTTAGTTTCATTTTCATCAGTTGTATTTGCACATATGTGAAGAGTCCAATAATTCTATAAGCTTATTATGAAAGACAGCAATCCCCTCATCCTGACACAAATGGTTCTCCAGAGGCAATACACTTTCAACTTTGTTAGCTGCTGATGAATCAGCCCTGACTTACGGTGAACCCATGCACAAAGGAATGAAACACTGCCTGGTCCTGGGTCATGCCCATGATTGGCTATGAATCAGATTGCTGTAAACCACAGGGCTTCATTGGCTAATTTTTGGAATTAGATCACCAGGCCTTTCTTCCTAGAAACTCATTCTGGTCTGGAAGTGCTGCTGAAATCTGCTTAGCTTCATAGCAACTTGTTATGAACATGGATACATGGGTAGTGGCTGCACATGAAGTACACTGACTGAGAATTGAACCTGGGTCTCCCACATGGAAGATAGGAGTTCTACCACTGTACCACACATTTAATGTATCATTAAATACCAAAAAAACAAACTCACTGCTGTGGAGTCGATCTGATTCACAGTGACCCCTCCTTGGGTTTCTGAGGTGGTATCACTACAGAAGTAGATTGCCCAATCTTCCTTCCGAGGAGTGGCTAGTGTGTTTGAACTGCCGGCCTTCTGGTTAGCAGTCAAATGCTTTAGGCACTATGCCACCAGAGCTCCCATATCATTAAATAAGATATGCTTATTGTTACTTCTTGTTTGTTGTTGTTGTTGTTTTATGTTTTATATATTAACTCACCATTATAGGAGAAAAGCATTTAGCACCATTTCAGTCCTTATTCCCTCTCTCACTATTCTATGTACACTTTCATCCTGCCACCATCCTCCCAACAGAGCTATGATGTGATTGCTGATAGATCACTCACTGTCCATTGTTCACATTGTTCTGTAAACATGTTCACTAATGAACCACACACTATTCTGTAATTGTTATTGTTGTTGTTATGTGCCCTTTAGTCCAGTTGACCCGACTCATAGTGACCCCTCCTTGGGTTTCTGAGGCAGTATCACTACGGAAGTAGATTGCCCAACCTTCCTTCTGAGGAGTGGCTGATGGGTTTGAACCGCCAGCCTTCTGGTTAGCAGTCAAGTGCCTTAGGCACTACACCACCAGAGCTCCCATTCTGTAATTACTTTTCCTTTTCTTTGTTACTTTCAGTCTCCCCTGGCTTTAGTAATGGTGCTGACTTTTCATTTGCTTCATTTTGTAAGTACTTATGCATTCCCTCATTCTCCTGCTGTGAAGAATGGAAGGTGTGGTGTGATGGTTATGAGTACAGACTTGGTAGACAAACTGCCGGCGTTCGAATTTCAGTTCTATCACCTACTAGCTATGTGACTTTGGGCAAATAATTTAAGCACTTCATGCCTCAATTTCACCACTTGTAAAATGAGGATATTCATGATCATCTACTACTACTAGGAATTAATTAATACAAGTATGCTTAGAAGTATGTCTGACACACAGTGAATGCTCAATAAATATAAGTGATGATGAATGGTGATGATTGTGATTAATGTTATCCTCTTGAAGAAGTCTCCAGAAGCCTTTTGATCTGCACCCATCTGGACTAACTGCCCTCTGAACTGTTAAATGCTGCTACTTTGGAGTCACCATAATCCTTTCTCTTTCTCTCTGTTCAATCTCTTGCTTCCTGGATTTTGCCTTTGTTTAATTCTCATTTTGGTTGGATACACCTTTCAATGGTCTGAAATGTCAGAGACCATCGTTCTCTTATCCTCAATCTTGACCAACAGTTTGAGTGTTGAAATCTAGGCAAAACATTTTGGTTCAGTCTTTTGAGGGCATTACTCTTCTGGCTCCCAGAGCTATTGCTGAGATATTTGATATCATTCTAACTTCCTCTCTCTATCAGCTTTTAGGATATTCTCGAGTCTCCATCATTCTGTAAGGCACTGAGAGGTCTTCCTATAACTATTTCCATTCATTGTACTGAGAACTTGGTGAGTTCTCTGTATCTGGAAACTCATGTCCTTCATTTTGGGATATTCAGTTTCATTATTTGTTTTAGGAGTTCCTCTCCTACTTTTTCTCTGTGCTCTCTTTATGGAACTCTTCTTCTTTGTCTTATGTTGGACTTCTTGTACTGTGCTCTAATTTTTTCATGCTGTCTCTAAAATGTCCTCTTTTTCTTTTTGCTCCTCTTTTTAGGAGGATTCCTCAACTTTAGTTTCCAACTCTTCTACTGGCTTTTACATGCTTCCACATTTCTAATAATCAATAACTCTTTTTCTGTTCTTTGAGTATTCCATTTTTAAAAGAATCTTATTTTTCAATGTGGTTCATTCTCTAAATTGATCATTCCTATTGGGAGAGGCCCCATATTTCCCTGGACAGGTAGCTTCCTGTAATGAAAAGGATTGGACTTTATGTCAGGCAGACATGAGTTCTCATTCTGATTTTGTCTTCTACTGGTTTTGTGAGCATTAACGAATTACTTACCCTCTAATAGTGCCTCATTTACCTTAGCAGTAAGAAGTAAGGTTAACAGACTTTTTAAAATCTTGTTCTAAATACAATATCTTCTCTTACTTCTCTGAAGATGTTAATGCCAAGATTTCTTTTCCTCGTGTTTTCTTCTCCCTTTGTGATTCCTTCATTGTTGTTGTTATGTGACGTTGAGTTGGACCTGACTCATAGTGACCCCTCC
>NW_006921614.1:7173048-7204553 GCF_000298275.1 Orycteropus afer afer
GGGTTTGAACTGCCAGCTTTCTGGTTAGCAGTCAAGTGCCTTAGGCACTATGCTACCAGAGCTCCTGTGCATCCTTCAGTCTATTCTTATTGTTGTTTTTGCTTTGGTCCTATCTTTGAAAACACAGGTATTTCTTAGATGTGTACCCATATTTAAGAGTAAGTTACTTGGATTCCTTGGGTGTTTGTCCATGTATACATATGCAGCTGGAGGGACAAGGCTTATCAAGGGCTGAGTTTTTAGGGATCTGGCTGCTCCATTTCTTGAGGAATCTCTGATTTCAGTCTCTTTAGTTCTTTTCTCCTAGATTGGGAAGATTCCCAGAGTGGCTATCCAATCTCCTTCTGGCTGAGGGTGAGGGTTATAACCCTAGCTGCCAGTGTCCAGGGAGCCAATTAGGGAAGAAATTAGAGGATCTCAACACCCAATTAGTAAACTTTCACTTCATCCCCAAGTTTTCAGATGCCCCCCAAACCAGAGATCCTCTGCTTTATCCTCTTCAGAGAATAACACTCCAGATTTTACTAGGATTAAGGCATGTTGGTCTTTGAGCTGGGTGGTCATTTTGCTGCTCAGAATTGGGAAGGAAATCTGGGGTTCTACTTCTCGAACAGAATTTCAACTGAAAGATATGTTTTTTAGCTCCATAATTACCCCTACTTACAGAGGAAATTGGTACTACTAATTCCTGAATCTCTTAGGTTTAGTTGGGTTGCATCTTGACCTCCCCCACTGCCAACCTCAATTTCAGGTTTCCTGGGTCTGCTTTTCAGCTTCTAAAACTATGTCGCTGATGTCTCCTCTCCCATTCACTCTGTCCTTGGTTAACTTATGTCTTAAAGAAAACCCTTTACTGTTACTATAATAGTGTTTTAAGAAGTTAATACTTGTGTTCAATCTGCCATCTTTAATCAAAAGTCTTAATAGACTTAATAGACCTTACTTCTAACTGCTAAGGTAAATGAAGCACTATTACAGGATAAGTAATGCATTAAAGCTCACAAAAAACAGTAGAAGACAAAATCAGCATGTGAACTCAGGTCTGTCTGACATAAAGTCCAATCCTTTTCATTTCAGCAAGTTATCTCTCCTGGGAAACACGGGGCCTCTTCCAATAGGAATGGTCAATTTAGAGAATGCCCCAAGTTGAAATCAATACCAGGGTAAATACCATTAGACCTGGAATAGTCAGGTAACATCTCTCAGATTACTGCTATTACCACACCCCATTTCATGCACCTCTTACAGATGCCCTCCGTCTCCTGCTTCACAAAAGCTCAGTTTCAGCCTTCTGACCTGAAGGGTTCATAACAGGGGATGGTGTGTGGCCTTTCCCTTTTTGCCCCATAATATATCATTAATTAGTACTTTTCCCATGGATTACAATTCTTCTGAAAAATCAGAAAATCCCATTCTCAGAAAATTAGTTTTTTTTTTTTTTTTTTACCAAAAAGGCAATGAAAGAGACAATTTTAGCCCTCACTCACCAATAATCATTGCTTCCATTTTATTAGTAGCCCTCACCCCCATCTGATGAACCTGTTCTTCAGGTCACCACCTGGACCAATCTATCTTGTAGGGCCCATGGGTAAGAGTGTAGGCTCCAGAAATCCCATGGGCCTGTGTGCAAGTCTCAGCTCTGTCACTTACGGCTTTTGGGACTTTGGGCAAGTGATTTACATTCCAGGCCTTGGTTTTCTCATCTACAAAATGGCAATAACAGTATTCACTTTATAGAGTTGTCATCAGGTTTACATGAAATAATATACATTAAGCATTAGCTCAAGATCTGGCAGTGCACAATGAATAAATGCTAGCTAAAATTTTTTTGTTCTTTTCATTTCCCCATTCAAGAAATGTCTATGCTGTAAATTAATTAAAGATTTATTAAAATATCTACTGTGTTTGGAGTGTTGTGTTATACCTCATGAAGGATACAAGAATGAGCAAACATCAGTCCTGTTTTTAAGTGTCTTGTGATCTGGTGTCAGGTGGGGAAAACAGTGCAGCCACCTGCATGAAGTTACTGAGAATGGAGCCCCCAGCAGCTGGCAGGGATGGGTCCTCGCTCCCCCAAGATAAGCATCAGTGATTGCTGGGAGGTCAAAATTGCTGGGGCTGTTCCCAACCATTCAAATCTCCTAAAAATTTGGATCGGAGATAGAAGTTTTGGTTATGTAAATGTTTAAATGAGTTAAAATGATGCAAGCTACTTCAAGGATACTGGAGATAAATGATCTATTTATATTTTTATGGTGAAGACATAAAGAGAAAAAAACACAGCATCCAAAGACATGTTTCTTAAAATATATGTATGACATGGAGGGGAGATAAATGCACAGAACAAACAGATGCTAACTATATACCTTTTCACGTCAGCCATAACTCTGCACAACTCATTAATTCAAGGAGATTTAACAGGCACCACTGTAATTACAGAAATTAACCCTCTGACAAATTGGGGCATGGTATACCACGGTGATTTTTCAGATATTTTGTAATAAGATTGTCAAAACAGAGTAATGAGGAGCTCTTAAATCATAGCCTTTACTGTTATCCCACAGACATTATAAATATGCAGAACAGTGTTGCTTCATATAGTGTTTACTTATTCAATGAGTATTCACTGGGCTCCCACTCAATGCCAGGTACCACCAGGGCACTGGGCTAGAGCAGCAGCAATACACAGCTCTTGTCCCCATAGAATGCATCTCCTAACGAAGGGAGAAGGACACTAAAGAGGCTGATAAATAAAATGTCTGTATAACTTAAGATGCTATACAGAAAATAAAAAGGGTAGTGGATTTGAATGATGCACTTCAAATAAATAGAGCTGGGGAAAATAATGTAATCTTTAGGATTTGAATCCTCTAATAGGCAGGAGCTCTAATAGGAAGGAGCTCTGGTAGCATAGTGGCTAAAGCACTTGACTGCTAACCAGAAGGCTGGCGGTTCAAACCCACCAGCCACTCCTCGGAAGGAAGGTTGGGCAATCCTACTTTCGTACCGATACTGCCTCAGAAACCCAAGGAGGGGTTGCTATGAGTCGGGGCTGACTCGACGGCACATAACAACAACAACAACAACAATAGGCAGGAAGAGGACAAGAGAAGGAAGAGATGATTGAGAAAAAAGAAACTGTCATAAAGGAAGTTACAGAGTTCTGAGGCTCATAAAACAGGAACCAAAAAAAAAAAAAAAAAACTAGTCACCTAGAGACTCTGGACCCCCAAAGGCCCTGGTTTTTCCCTCAACCTCTCCCTCCAATTTACAGTGAATGAAGTCCATCCACAGGGAGAAGGAGGTACCTCTGGGTAACGCTACCAGACTTAGAGTGTCCCTGGGAGAGAGAGGAACAAGCTGGCCCAGGAGAACTCAATAGGTTTAGAGGATTAAAGCTCAGACTGGGGCACAGAAGACCACATGGAGACTTTGTGAGGATCTCAGATTCTTGCCAGCACGTGAGCTTGGGAACTGAGGGCTCCACTTAGGAAGCCAGTCTCTTTCTGAAGTTTGAAAGAGGCTGGCTGGCTGCTAAGAGAAATCAGGCTGTGGTGTTGAACTTACTGAGTTTAACTGGTTATGGGCATGTGATTTTATTAGCTTCCCTTCAGGGAAATTCTTTGAATAAACCTAGGTCTCTCAGGCTATGCATAAACCAAACAATAATATATTTGTTTAAGAAATATAACTGTCATGGAGACTAGAGTGCAGCAAGCCTAACACTTCACATATATTCATTGTTTAACTCTCACAATAAACCCACTGCAGTGGAAAGTATCATTACCTTCATTTTTCAGATCAGAAAACTGAGGTATGGAGAGATCAAAATAAGGGCAAATGAGTGCAGAGCTATGATTTGAACCCAGGCAGTCCGGCTCCAGAGTTCACGCTCTTAATCATTCAATTACACCCTAATTGTAGAAGTTGAGGAAATCCAGAAGGCTGCTAGGGTCCCTGTGTGTGTGCTCTTGTCATCCATTGATTATTCTGTGGAAGTTTAAACATATCTGCATTTATTTTCATTTAATTCTAGTCTTCTCACTATCTGACACTTATGTACATAAACACCATGTTTTATTTCAAATCTATTTTTGTTCTATTGAATTTAAGGTCTGGTGCTTGATGTATAAATATTAGCTTCCTTCATTTGTGGATAAGAAAGTAGTGATTAGGGTGAGTTTGGTAAAATAAGTTATAATGTTGCATGATAATATAGATATCCTAGATAGTCAATAAGTTACCAAACTTTTTAGGTAGACACCAGTCAATATTCATTCAGATGTTTACAGCAGGTCTAGGCTGGGAAGTGCCTTCATGGTCTGCCTTTCCTAGTTGATAATGTTCATTTCCATTTCATTTTGAAAACATGCCTGGTTATTTTAAATTCCAAATTTAATTCCATGTATTTTATCTCATCTACTTGGCTTTGTTTTTAGACCAATGCAGATGACAAATTCATTTGATTTTGTGCCAAACACTATGCATAAGACAGAAAGATGAATAAGATATTGTCTCTAGCAGGAAGGAGGGAGGGAGAGAAGGTGGGAGGTGGGAAGAAAAGAAGAAAGGAGGGAGGGAGGAAGCAGGCAGGCAGGTAGGCCTAAAATCAACTTCATTGCTTAAAATGAGATTAAAGTGGAGACTCTTCCTTGCAAAAGGTTAGTTAGCAATAGTAAGAGTTGTACCTCATAAACCTTCAACTACTCAGTGTTAACAACCACCAAAGACAGAGAAGGCATCAACAACCCTCCCTAGAATGCTCTCTGATGAAAATATTTATAAGAAGCTAGGATAAACATAGAGAAATGCCGAAGAGCTCCTAACAATGGAATTGACAACTTGTATTAAAAATATTAAAAGTTATAATGAATAGATTCGTAATTCAAACTTTTTTAGTTATTCCTTTAAAAACCCCAAGAGCCACAGTTTGAAATTCAAAGCCACATGACACAGAACCACAGAATGTCAATATGAAGGGACCACAAGGATTGTAGGGTCTAATCCTCCTCATTTTACAGGTAAGAAGGAAGCAGGTTCTCAGAGGTTAAGGGACTAGTCCAAGGTCACAGCTAGTTAGCAACAGAACTTAGATAATGTTCTTTTCAAACGTAATTCTCCTTGCAATATATCATGTATCCTCAATATTAGGGACAGCATTGTTGTTTGCCATCAAGACAATCAGATCAGAAAACTGAGGTATGGAGAGATCAAAACAAGGGCACTATATACATATGACATATGATGACCCCATGTGTGCAGAGTAGGACTGCTCCATAGCATTTAAAAGGCTGTGACCCTTCCTTGGCACCTCTGAATGGGTTTGAACTGCTAACCTTTTGGCTAGTACTTAGCACTTAAATAGATGCACCACCCAGGTACTCCCAGGAACAGCATTACACAACTCTAAAAATAATGAGACACCATGGGAATAAGAATGTCATTGTTTTGGTTACTTAATGCTGCTCTGACAGGAATATACCACAAATGGGATGCTTGAACAAACAGGGGTTTATTCTCCTATACTTTGGAAGTTTTAAGTTCGCGTTCAAAGTGCCAGGCTCTAGGTACTGGGTGAAAGCACCTCAACCTTGGGCTTCAGCTCTGCCTCCTGCTCCTGGCCCACTGAAGCCAGAGGCTTTTCTTCATTCAGCTGCTGGCTGCTGAGGCTGACAAGACAAAAGTTGGCAAGTAAAAAGGCACAGTCCTGATGATACCAAACCACATGGCAGGTCATTAATTCAAGTCCATTGAAAGTCCTAAGGTCGGCAGAGCATGGCAGGCTGCTGAACAATGACATGGCTACATGCAGGGTTCAAGTGTGCCATAAGCTAGAAATCCCAAGGCTTCTCCTTATATACAGGAAGAAGACCATTATCCCTAAGGCAGTTACTCAGCTGCTCACAGTAGATTCCACCATGGAGTTGATTACCAGCTTCATCATGGGGAATATCACATCCAGCTGCCCAACCACTCAACCAGGCCCAGCCAAGTTGACACACAAACTGAACTACCACAGTCATTAAAAGTTACAGTTAAGGATCCAAAATAACTCTTAGCTGTTGACTCCAACTCATGGTCACTCATTTGTGTCAAAGTAAAATGTATGGCTGATTATTTGGAAGTGGATCACCAGGGCTTTCTTCTGAATGCCTTTCTTCTGGGTTGAATTGAACCTCCAGCCTTTTGGAACAGCCTCATTTGTACTACCCAGGAACTCCAAAAATATAAAGTAACCACCAAGAAAAATCTTATTATTCATATCCAGGGTCTCCGTACTGCTCCCACTCTGTCCTCTCACCTCTAATTTCTTATTCTACTTGAAAACTCGTCATCACCTCAATCTGCCACACTATGACAGACTCAAGTTTAAAAATACCAGTTAGATCCTGAATACTGGATGCCCTCTTTGTACCATCTCTTCCCCTACCTCCATTGGACTGTGAGTAAAAAACATGTGAACATGTCTCACTCTTTCAAGGAAGTGTGAGACAATCAATCACCACATGGCACTAAAAATGGTAGAGCTGAAAATGTTCTTTGTTGAAAAGCCTGCTTTATTTATCCTACTGTCCACTGAAACATATGAGGTCTATGCAATTCATTTTAATATCTCACATGTGCCAGTTTTTCAAAGCACCAGGTCAATTTCATGCAGCCAACTCTGCCAGATCACAAATGTGCCAACACACAGGTAGGACCCACCTTGACCAAAACCCCCCTGGCTCTTGGATCAGGTCCCTTTCTTAAACCTGACAGCCACCCCCCCCACACACACACACATCCATTTTATTTTGCTGGTGTTGCTATTATTGCCACAGTTTTCACATGGAGGAAATTCCAGAGGACAGAGCAGGCGGAGGAGGACTGCATGGTGCTGAGCACGAGGCCAGGCTGTGCTTCTTCTGCTGTGTTTTCATCTTCCTAAGTGCATCTGTAACACTTGGCTTATGGCATGGGATGGGGGGAGCCAGATACTCATCCTTCACCCCTTAGGGTTTGCTAACCCATTTACACTCTTTTCCAAGATAATATTCAAATCAACCACACAACTCAATTTACTTTTCTTGTGACTCTAATTGAATAAATCTAAAATAACAACAGATGCACTGGCCCCAAACCTTGGCCAAATTCCTATTTAGGTATTCAAAGTATATTCTGGCTTGGAAGCATGAAAATGAACTCTTGTCCAGTCCATAATTTCACACCAGAGACAGAATGGCTGTCATTCATTGTTTCACAGATAGCTAATATTTACTGAGGGATGAAAGGACTGCAAGATAAATAATCTAGGAAAGATTTCAGCACACCCTTCAAAGTGAGGAGGATATTCTTATCCAAGTCAGTCAGCTTTTCACAAAAAGATGCTCAATAAAATACTATTCTGTCCCTAAATATAACTTCTTCAGAATCTAAGGTCTGAGTCGAGTTTATTTAGTCTCACTTCTAAGATACACCAAGATGAGTCCTGGTAGTCCTGAGTTTATAACTAATCCCCTTTAAAAACATATTCAGAGAACTACTACTGGAATAAGCATGTCACTCTTTCTAGACTCTTCCAATCCCTTTGCAAGGGGTAAAAATTTTATAAACTATATTATCAGTTACTGTAAGTAGGAATGAAGGCAGAAACCTTAGAACTTTGTCAGATAAGCAAGCCCTTGATGATACTGAGTCTAGACCCAGGAGATCACAACTTGGAGCTGCCAAACTCTCCTCTGGGGGACTATAACCAAGCAAGTGTACCATAAAGGGGTTCACAAGTGGAGAGTGTAAGGTGAGATTTCAAGATCTCATCAGGAGCTAGCTGGCATTTGTCTGTCTCTCCCAGGTAAAGACAAGGACCATGCCCAAGACTGCCTGTGCTTTGGCTGAATCGTGACTCTGTTGGAGGGGTCTTCTGTCATACTCACAGATGAAGATGACCTTCTCTATCTGGGCATGGCCTCATGGTATAATGGTCACCTCCTTATGCAAGTGTCTTCATTATATGTTGAACACAAACCCTTAAGAGTTCAGAAACTCAGTCTCATGGATACAGCAGATGGCCCTGGAAACACTTTAAACCAAGGACCCCTTCTCTTCTCCACAGAGAACAAATGGTCTTCTACCTTCTCAGTGATTCTACCAAGTGTTTGACAATAAAACTCAAAACTCATTGCCATTGAGTCTGGTCCGACCCATAATGACCACTCCTTGGTTTTCCAAGGCGGCATGTCTATGGAAGTAGATCGCCCAACCTTTCTTCCGAGGAGCGGCTGGTGGGTTTGAACCATCAGCCTTCTGCTTAGCAGTCAAATGCCTTAGGCACTATGCCACCAGAGCTCCCCTCTGACAGTAAGCCTCCTCTCAAACTGTTTTTCTACTGTAGAATTATTCTTTGTCTTTTATTCCCTTTCCCTTTGGTGTCTGTTCTTGGAATAAGGGAGCCCAGGTCCAATTATTGGTCAGGATGGTAGACTATATGCCAGGCCATGCTTGGGAACTGGCTCCTTCACCACTGGGAAACCTGCTGAGGATGTTTAGATTGAGCATTCCAAGTCTATCTTAGACGCCAGGATACCTCTGAATTCTAGCTCACATTTTGATAACAGCCAACCAGTCAACCTATCTTTACAGATAAGGGGCAGCATGTGATAAGTTATCTTAACACAGCTGCTGGTATTATCAGTACTGCCCAAAATAGTGGGGGGTGGGGAGGAATGAAAGAAGGCCGACATCACTACCAGGTACAAACCCCCACGCTTATTAAACACCCTCCACCTGGCGTGTTTCAGCTCTAATTTGAGATTTTTCTTCCTTATATTCGTCGTCTGCCCCCTGATCTCGCATCTTGTTTTGAATCAAAGCCCAGAGTGAAACACATGTAAGGTAATTACTCCTCAGCATGTTGTTCGCACTCATTGATTAGAAATAATTTTCAGAGGGAACGCTGTAACAAGGAGTTCTAATCAAAGCTGATGACTCTCTCAGTTCTTTGTCTCACACACGTACAATTTGCTCCTTCTTTCCAGAAGAAAATTTTTTTGTGTGTGAAGACAGACCATAGGGGAGTTAAAAGAGCTTTTTCAGAGTGGAGTGACTTATGTCCTTAATTAATCTAAAGTAAAAATTTCTAAAAATAATTTTAAAAAGCTATTAATTCAGATACTGGGTGAAACTCATGCTCCAAACCCTTAAGGCCATTTCCGTTCAATCTCATTTCTCTAGGATAAGCCCATCCTTATGTCAAAATGCTGGGCAGCATGGGGCTGGGCCCAGCCACAGCCGAGTGGGTGCACCCTGTCAAGCCTGCCAGGTGCTGGGTAGCAGGAGCCAGTGAGGTCTTTTAAGACATGAGACAGGGTTGTGGAGGTTTGATACAGTGAGTGAGCTTACCCATAGATCCCACTTCTCCAAGCCTGCCTCACCAGGGGATTGATCTCTTAGGTGATGAGCACCTAGGTAGCACAAAGCATTTTAGATCTGTCCTTCTTTTATAGCTGTGTGAATTATGCTCTTACCTGTGCGAAGATCAGGTATCTAAGTCTGAGGCAGAAGTGGGGGTGAGATGCATAGGAGGAAGTTATATGTCTTTTTGGGGGGATAGTTAAAAAAAACCTCTTCTATTCTTCTTACTGAGGTGTTAGGTTAGACCCCGTATGTAGGTAAAAGGCAAAATATACTATAATGTCAACTTTCATTACTGCTTTAGATAGAGAAAGAATAGCTCTAGGTAGTCCAAAAGGCTTTAAAATTGAGAAAACGTTTTCCAGAGTGACAGCTGTACCTTGAAGTAAACCATTTAGTTCCTAATCCAAATAAACAGAAAGCTTAAACAATCAGGGATTTATAGTATCCAGAAGAGCACTGTCCATGGGCTGTCCAGGATCAGTGCTGCTCAAGCATAAGTCTCTACTTTCCACATGTATAGTGTGCTATAGTAAACACATTTTCCCTGACAAATGATGAACTATAGGTGTCTAAAATGTGTATTATGCATGTGTATAAATATAAATGTATATATGCATGTATTATAATACATACATGCATACATACATTCACATATACATATATACACATACACACACATATGCATATATTATAAGTCTATGGTAAGGGGATTTTATTCATCTACTAAGCACCCAGAATAAAGATTAAGACAGAATGCCTATCTTTGTGTTGATAGTGTAGGGTTGTTGTTGTTAGTTGCAATTGAGTTGGCCCTCAACTCATGGGGACTCTATGCAAAACGGAACAAAATGTTGCCCACTGCAGTGCCATTGTAACATGATTGGCTACCGATCAAACCATGGTGATCCACAGGGTTTTCACTGGCTGATTTTCAGAAGTAGATCACCAGGTCTTTCTTCCTAGTCTCTTTTAGTCTGGATGCTCTGCTGAAATCTGTTCAGCATCACTGCAACATGCGAGCCTCCACTGACAGACAAGTGGTGGCTGTGCATGCGGTACCTTGGCCAGAAATTGAACCCAGGTCTCCTGCATGAAAGTTGAAAATTCTACCACTGAACCACCAACACCCACAGAGTAGTGGGAAAGATATGAAAGCAGTAAGTGCAGCAAAATGTTGGTGGCATTTTAATAGATGGACATGTAGGCCCAGTGAATCTCAAGGAAGATTTCTAAAGAATGTGATCCTTGAGATGCATCTTTAGGGTGTCTGTTTTTTGAGACCTGGTAACCCATTCATGGTCTGTTTTGTAACTCACAGATAAGCATTTTATGTAAGCAAGTACCTTTATATCAGTTTCATGGGCTAACATTAAGCCTGTGTTTCATGGCCTGCACACATACTGTGTTGGTGTCTAGAGAATACAGCCTGAGTTGTGCTTTTATTAGAACTGTTGACCCACAAAATACAATAGACAGTTCCGTGCCAGGAGCAGCCATTCAACAGAGAGGCCTATTGAATGAAATCAACTAGGGCACCTTCCTTCAGTGATTCTGGAAGAACACAACCACTGTGACTCAGAAGAGCACCAAAGGAAGTGAGGGTGTTATGAAAATAAGGACAATCTCCTGAAGAAGCTGCTTCCTATTCTCACAGTCCTCCTCTACTCAATAGGAGTTGAAGCAGTGGCTCTCTGCTGTACACCAGAAGCAGGGCAGTGGGCTCTGCCATGACCTGTGAGGTTAGCACAGCAGTTCTGCAAGAGTCTGGCCACTGACCAGAAAGAAAAGGATTCAGGTGCTTTAACTGGGGGGACAGGCAGCTCCCATATTTAAGTTGGTTGTTTTGCATGACATGAAGCAAAGTCAGAGCTGATAAGTCTCCTTTAAATCCTACCACCAGTATTTATTCCACCCTCTATCTGCCAGTTTGTTGGCATGAATGTTTCTGTGATGCTGGAAACTATGCCATTGGTATTTCAAACATCAGTAGGGTCACCCATGATGGACAGGTTTCAGTGGAGCTTCCACACTAAAACAAATTAGGAAGAAAGGACCAGTGATGTGCCTCTGAAGACTAGCCAATGAAAACACTAATGATTGCAACAGAGTGTTGTCCAATATAGGACTAAAAGATGAAGCCCATAGGTTGGAAGACACTCAATTACACAGTAGCTGCAATTAGACACTTGGGTATATCAACAGTAATGAGATAGTGCAGGGTCAAAATGTTTCCTTCTTTTGTACATGGGGTTGCCATAGGTTGGGGCTGACTTGACAACAAAGTACATAGTAGTAGCTGTGTGATCTTAGGCAATTAGTTTAGACTCTCTGAGCCTCAGTCTTCTCACCTGGTCCACTACATGATAGAGTAACTCATAGAGAAGAAAGAGTCAATTACATACACACACACACATCTCTAAGAAAAGTGCCCACATATAATTACAGGAAAAACAGACTGAAAGGCACATAATCTTGAAAAAGTTAAACATTATCTTGGTGAGACAACTTTTAAAAACCTAGTCCAATAGTTAAGCACATATAGCAAATTGGAGAATGGAGCCTTGTATAAAAAGATGAGTTACTCAGAAACCCTTCAGATGACTGCAGAGCATTAGTAGTCAAAGAGACATAGTTACCTGAGAAAATACATAGGACCCCCTGGGGCATGAATGCTTTGAAACTAGGTGGAGAAACAGGTGGTCCCTCAAAGGCATTCAGGGTTTCAGCGAGATTTTGCAAACCCAAAGAAACAGACCAGCAGCTACATATGCATAAACAAGGGGAAGCTGACTCCATCAGGGGTAAGTAACAGTGGTTCTGAAAGGAGGAGATTGCTCCTCAGTGAATAAAATGTTGCAAGTACCATTTATAGCTTCTCAAGACCCTACTTCAATAGCCCTCACTTGGCAATGTTCTCAGCTGCACCATCTGCAAATAGAGAAAAAAAGGTCTGACTAAAGAAGAGAAGATAGCCTTGATTCCTTAATTTACAATTAAATGTGGCCTTTCCCAGGAACCAGAGTTTCCCAAAAGGCATTTATGCAAGTGGACTGCTGAATGGACCGAATCCTGTACCTCTACTGAAGAAGTAGAATCTATTTGTCATTCCTGAAAATTCCCAATGATATTCTGAGTATGACTGACATGATTCCCAGGTGAGTGCAAATCTTTATGAGGTATTGAAGCATGGGGTATAAACACGATAGCATTTCACATGCAAGTTCCAAATAATCACTGGGCATAATATGGCTTCTGGTAAAATGCCAGAAGGGCAGGACATGAAAGACAATGACAGGCACGGAAAACACTGGCAGCTAAAGAGAAGGCATATAAGAAACATATGCTAAAATGAAAAGTTCTATCATCTTGCTTTTTAATATTTTGATGTACTTTTAAGCTCTTCATCTCATTTTAGGCTTATGACACTGCTATTAGGTGAGGTTTTAGATGATGGCTTAAAGAGGCTAAGTGACATGCCCAACAATAAAGAAACTGGGTTAAAATGTAGGTCTTCTTCTACTATATCAGATAGTGTGATTGTGCATGCTTTGCAGAGGTATCTTTCAGAGGTAGATTTTATCTTAGACAGGATAGACTATGCAAACTACCTTCCAGCTATGAGTCCCCTTATGGAAAGCCTTAGGATGCTTGCCACCCCCATTGCTCCTGGATAAGTCATTGTACTCATAGTACATGACCTCACATTGGGGCCCCTGGTGACTGGACCAGGGAGGGTTGCTGGTACTAGAACAGAGAAGGGAGGGCTCTATCTTGGGTAGTGATTCTATGGGCTTGTCTCACTCCTGAGCAAGGTGGACATGCCACAACCAGAAACAGAGTCATCAGCAGCTGCAGGAGCTATGGAAACAGCCACCACGAAGTGCCCAGGTACTGTAACAAGTGATCCTAGAGCAGGGAGTCCCTAATGGAGGCATGGGCATATGCTGACTGTGAGGCCAAAGAGGCACCTACCCTGACAATGCTCAGTTCTCAGTGAGGCCTGCTGTGAGAAGATGGAGACAGGTTGTGTCTTCCCTATCATCCTGTCCAAAGTAACCTTACTTAGAACAGGAATATACCCAAGACCAAGGATCAATTCAGCTGAACATAGTCTTAAATATGTACTTGTGCTACAAAATTATCCATATACATTACAGAAGTAACAGAGGACAAGTTTGGAGTAGCTTCTCAGAGACAACCAAACACCCTGAGGGAGTGAATCACCAGGTCTGCAGACTCGGGACCATAGTCTCAGGGGCATCTTGCTCAATTGGCACAACATAGTACATAAAAATCTTGTTCTACATCCTACTTTGGTGAGTAGTGACTGGGGTCTTAAAAGCTTTTGAAGAAATGCTTTGATGGAAAATATTATTTCAGCCATCTAAGCTGCAACTATTGGTCTCCTCTCATCTGGAGCAAAGAAGAGTGAAGAAAATCAAAGTCATTTGGAAACAATGAGTCCAAGGACACAATGGACCACAGGGACCTCAGCATTCATGACCCTGAGACTAGAAGAACTAGATGGTACCGAGCTACCAATACCAACCACTTGGAAAGGGGTCAAAATTGAGATACTGTATACAGTGGGAGGAAAAATGTGGAACAAACTTCAAAAATCATCAGAATTACTGGTTGGATAGAGACTGGTGGAACCCCTGAGACTATGGCCCAGGGTTATCCTTCAGGCCCGGAAATGGACTCACTTCCATGGGTTGGCTCTCAACCCCGCAGCAGAAAGACTTACAAGCAGAACCCCCACCCTAGTGAGATGTACCCCTTGGATCAATCAGCCATCAGACATCAGAGGGGCAGCACTGACATAGAGGGAAAGCTGGACAGACAGGAATACATAGATAAGACGGACACAGAGGAGGAGTGGTCATAGGGAGGAGAGGGGAGGAGAGTTTTTTATGGTTGAAGATTATAATCAAGGCCGTGAAATCAAATGTGCATGAACTATTGAGAGTGAAACAAATTTACTTTGTAAATATGCACCCAAATCACAATTAAAAAAAAATTCTAAGCTTACTTAGGACACATTATCAGGAAAGATCAATTCCTAGAAAAGGACATGATGTTTTGTAAAATGGAAGGTCAGTGAAAATGCAGGAAACCCTCTCTGAGATGGATTGACATGGTGGCTGCTACAGCAGGCTCAAACATACCAATAGCTGGGAAGATGGCACAGAACCAGGCAATGTTTCATTCTGTTACACATAAGGTTGCCATGAGGAGGAGCTGACTCAATCACAACTAACAACAACAACTAGCCTCCCAGGAAACCTCCATTCCTGGAAGTAGCTCTTTTCATTGTAACTTACATGAACAAAGCATACTACTATTTTTAAGCCTTCTTTAGAATACAGGATCTGTGAGTGACCTGACTACCACATGTGCCTGTATGATGCTCAGCACCCCTAGGCAGAAAACCTGGCCATAAAGCTGTTCCACTAGGCGTTCCTTGGTTACACTGCCCACCTTGACCTCAGACCTGGGCTGAAGTACAGAGCTGCTCATAAAAATACCCAGGTGTATTCTTCAACATGGGTCTCTGTGAAGATACCAAGGAGGACCCCATGAGCTTAAACCTATTCGCTAGAAGCAATACAGAGATTTGGAAAGTACATGTGGATTCAGGCTGCTAAGAGTTGAATGCTAGCTCTGCCAGTCATAGACTTGTCTTCTTGGGCCAGCAATTTTGCCTCAGCTGCCTCATCTATAAAATGAAGCTGGTAACTCTACATATCTCAGAGCACTATGGAGAAGCCCTAATAAGGTCAGGTATATAAAGGAGTTAGCAGAGGGCAAGAAACATAACGGAGACTGTGCTTAAGAAGTGTGGGATTTGACTCTCACACAGTACATTGAGATGTTACTGTGTATGACAAACCAACGTGACATGTGCAGGATGAGTGAGTAAATATCTAAGTCCTCCTCACCAGGTCACGATATTAAGAATGACCGTCATCTGTTCTAGATTCTTCCTCCTGAGTCAGCCATGTTTTGTGAGTGTCTCATCCCACTCTGTGCCAGGCCCTTAGGCTCATATATCAGTCTCTGGATTCTCAGCCTCTCCCTTTTCACTTGCTTGAAGATGCCTTTAGCTTCAGAGTGTTTATAGAAAGTTTTGATAAAGAAGTTTTGCTTCATAGCAGTGGGCTCTGTGGAATTTTCCTCATTGTCTGGGGCCAGGCAGGGCTTTCCTCAGATGAGAGGCTCTGTGGCTTTCCAGGTGCACTAACCTGAGCTCTCTCTGACAAGACAGTGGGGTGAGGAAAAAGTTAAATCTTATTGATTGAGATTGGGATTCTACTAGAAACAGAAGCTCTCAGTGGGCAGATGTATGGGTGCCATTATACTTCCAGTGTGTCTGTGCTGGACTCTGTGCTGGACTCTTGGGGCAAGTAGCAGAAATCCACTTATGCTGGAACGAACAGGAAGGAGACTTGTGTTAGGAGCCTGGGACTGGGACAAGGAATGTCCTCCAGGACAGCAGAGGCACAGGAATAGGGGACTCGAATGTCCTCTGGTGTACCATCCCTGCTTTTCTCTGTACATCTGTTTGGCTCTCTTCTTTTCAACTGTCATACTTTGCCTTTTGCTTTGCAAAGCAAGTAGAAGATGCTAAAGTTCCTGTTGAAGGTATCACTGTCAAAAGAAAGATCAAATCCCTCTCAACCCCAATCATTAGTTCTCATTGTATGTCTAACATCTGTCCAGGCACAATCTGCTATGACTGAGGGGTTTCCGAGAGAAAGCCTCAATATGCAAAATGGATGCAAGGACCCACTGCTCTGGATTGGGAGAAAGGCGTAGTTAACAGAGATGGGATAATATTGGGAGATGGGCAGACACCCCAAAAGGTGACTGACCACTACCAAGCTTTAGCTATAAAAGTCCAGGATTCTTTAGTTAATTTACTTCAAGTGCACTATCATAAGGAGTCCCTGAGTGGTACAAACATTTAATGCACCCAGCTTCTAACTGAAAGGTTGGTGGTTTGAGTCCATGCAGAGGTGCTTCTGATGAAAAGCCTATGATCTGCTCTGAAAGATTATCCATTAAAACCCTATGGAGCAAGTTGTACTCTGACACACATAGGCCTGTCATGAGTCAGAGTTGACTTTATGGCAACCTTTTTTTTTTTTTAATCATATGGACTACACTTCATCACAGAGTTCTACTTTTAGTCTTTCTTATAAGCGTTGCCATTTTCTTTGCTATATCCAGTGTCATAATTTCACACATGATTTGAAATTTTGGAATGCTCATCAAATATCTCCAAACAGAAATGCTGACATATATATAAAACCAAACTCACTATCATCAATTCAATTCTGACTCATAGTGACCCCTCCTTGGGTTTCTGAGGCAGTATCTGCATGGAAATAGATTGCCCAGTCTTACTTCTGAATATATATATATATAACCAAAAAACAAAACTGGCATACTTCTTTAAAACTCTAACCCAAAAAAACACATCTGCTTTTTGTAAATTAGCATAGCACTGCTATGCTATTTTAAAGTACATTGTCTAGCAGTTGATGTGTTCTGGAAATTATTTTACCATGAAATACACTTTAAAACACCAATAGATTATGGCATGATAGTGTCATCTCCTAAAAGTGATTGATATTCTTTATTTCATGAACACTGACAGCAACTATTTGGTATTCACTTACATCATCAAATCAACTGCTCACTGAATTCCAAATAAGAACACAAAGCACCATCTGCCTTCTGCGCACTCCTGCTGGGATTTAGGCTGTAGGACAGACTTGGAGCCTGAATGAAAACCTTGAGAAACAAAGACACAGGGTCTGTCCAGGCTGGGAGTCTCCTCAAATATGACCCTTCAAACAGATGCACTGGCTGCAAATTCCAATCCTGTCATTTCCTGCCGCGTTACCAGAGTCCCTGTTCCTCTACCATTCTTCCCCACAAGCAACATATATTACCTATGTCCTACAGTACTTCTGCTGCACAAATATATATACTGTAACTTTTTTCTCATGGTTTCTTAAAAAAATCCCTTTTGGACAGGAGGAGAGTAGGTTAGGCTTGGGGATGATAATTGGGGAGTGAAACCAAATGTACACAAGATGTTGACTGTGAAACAAATTCTGCTCTGTAAATTTGCACCTAAAGAGCATGTGCACACACACACATGCACACACACACAAAGACTAAACAGAGGAAGATGGGGCTGGGGAATGAAGAGAAAGTAATGACCACTTTGTTTGTATTCCTGGATCCCGGCTTACATCAAAGTCTGGTTCACTCCTTCAATTTCCCAGTAACCATTGGAGGCAATAAATTGCCTTAAAACAAAAGTTAAAAAAAAAAAAAAAGTCTCTTTCTCTGATTTTAAACCCCATCATACTTTTCCTCTCTTGCCACATTGTCATACGGTTTTCTTACTCTTCCCTTCCAAAAACAATTAGATGTTCAGAAGGCTACTTTATTGTTTGGAATAAATTATCATCAGGCACCTAACTGCCTATTTCAAGTATGATCGTAACTACAGTAAACATCAAACATAAAGTTTTCAAACTAGGAAGCTTTGCTGTCCTTGCTGTGTATGAAATACTTGCACTTAATTATAATTAATTTCTCCCAGAAGAACCTCACCAGTAGATTATTATCACCACCAACAACCATCATCAAAAGTTGTTAGGTGCCTTCGAGTTGGTTATGACTCACAGTGAATCTATGTACAACAGAACGAAACACTGCTTGGTTCTGTGCCAGCCTCATAATCTTTGCCATGCTTGAGCCCATCGTTGCAGCCACTGTGTCAATCCATCTCACTGAGGGCCTTCCCCTTTTTTGCTGACCCTCTACTTTACCAAGCATGATATCCTTCTCCAGGGACAGGTCCCATCTGACAATATGTCAAAGTACATGAAATTAAGTCTGACCATTCTTGCTTCTAAGGAGCATTTTGGCTGTACTTTTCCAGGACAGATTTGTTTGTCCATGGTATTTTCAATACTCTTTGCCAACACCACAATTCAAATGCATCAATTCTTTGGTCTTTCTTGTTCATTGTCCAGCTTTCACATGAATATGAGTCTACGGCTTCGGTCAAGTGCACCTTAGCCTTCAAACATCTTTGCTACTTAACACCTTAAAGAGGTCTTTTGCAGCAGATTTGCCCAAGGTGATATGTCGTTCATTATGTTGTTTAATTTCTCGATTGCTGCTCTGCTTCCATGGTCATTGACAGTGGATCCAAGTAAAATTAAATCCTTGGCAATTTCAATCTTTTCTCCATTTATGATGATGTTGCTTATTGGTCCAGCTGCAAGGATTTTTGTTTTATGTTGAGGTGTAACTCGTACTGAAGGCTGTAGTCTTTGCTCTTCATCAGTAAATGCTTCAAGTCTTCTTCACTTTCAGCAAGCACCCTTCGATAGCTCAGCTGGTAGAGTGGAGGATCATAGAATGGGCCACCAGTAATAGTAGCTAACACATTTATTGTGTACTTATCATGTGCCAGGTGCTGTAAAATAAAACCTGTTAAGATAGGTTCTACTGTTAAGCCCATTTTAAAGATAAAGAAACTTGGGCTTAGAGAAGTAAAATAATTCATTCAATGTCCCACAGCCAGTAAGTGACAAAGCTAGAAGGGGACCTCTGGGCTGCTTCCAAAGCCCATGCTGTAACCAACACACTACACCCACTTCTCAGCACTAAGAAAGGACACATTCTTTTCTTCTGGAACATATTAAGAAATAAGACAGAATATGACAATATGACCCCCCCAAAACACACACACACACATACACACACACAGAAACTGTGGAGCTTATTCAGGTCCACTGAACCCCCAAAATGATAGTGCCTCAGGATCATGATCAACCTGACACATAAGGATTTGCTGTGACAAAGGGCGTGCTGTGGCTGTGTTACCCAGTTACCCCTGGCTACAGTGTTGTTAGCTGTCATCATGTGGACCCCCAACTCATGGTCACTCCGTGCACAACAGAGCAAAACACTACCCAGTCCTGCACCATTTTCTGATCAGTTGTGGATCGGACTATCGTAATCTATAGGTTTCTCAGAAACAGATCACTAGGGCTTTCTTCCTAGTCTGTCTTAATCTGGAAGCTCTGCTGAAATCTGTTCTGCATCACAGCAGCACTCAAGTCTCCACTGATAGATGAGTGAGGCTATGAAGGGAACAGTGCTTGCCAGGTGGGCTACTCTCGTCTGAAAGTAGAGTGGGACTACTCTTGTTAAAAACAGAAATACTGTACATGTAAACCAACATGTGAGCCACAGATGCCCCAGTTCATATACAAGCTAGTGTTTAAAGGGGTCCTTAAAAATTTAAGCAAAATAATTAGCTTCATGTCTTTTGTAACAGATTCATTTACCACAGATCATTAATCTTATAAATAGTATTAGGACAACTGGTTAACTACTTAGAGAAAAAAAGTTTGAACTTCTCATCTTACACTTTAATAAGTTCCAGATAGAACTAGCAATAAAAATTTTAATCATAAATAACTTAGGAGAGAATATAAGTATTTATATGATCTTGTGATGGAAAGGACTTTTTACATGTAAAGCAATAGAAGAAATCAATAAAAGACAAAATTTCTCCATGTTCCAAACACGATGCAAATAGAAAGTAGATAGCAATCTGTAAAAACAACTCTGCAACAAAAAGGAGAGAAAATGGACTAGTAGTCTGGGTGTATGAAAAACATAAAAGCTGACATAAGAAAATAATAAAAGCCCAACAGGAAAAGTAAGCAAAAAGATTTGAATAATCAAGAGAGAAATAGAAGTGATTAACATATATATCAAAAAGTTCTATTTCACCAGTCTTTAAAAAAACAAAAATGTTCTGAGAGATTTATGCAAATAAAAGATAACTTTTCCATATTAAGAAAAGGCATTGAAGTATTCAAACATACGTGACAACAGCAGACTTCACTGAGTGCACGTATGCATGCTTATACTACACGTTAGAAAAAAGACCAGAAAGTATATAATAATTTGAACAGTGTTTCTCTCTGGGTGGTAGAATTATGGGTAATTAACAATCGCTTCCTTAAGCTTTTCTTTCCTAAAATAAAGGTCCATTACTTTTAATAGCAAATCCAATACTTTTGGTACAAAAGAAGGAAATGAACAAACAAGGAAAAGAGGAAGAAAGAACAAAGGAGAAAGGGAGAGAAGGAGGTAGGAAGAAAAGAAAGAAGAAAGGAAGGGAAAAAGGGAGGGAGGAAGGAAAAGAAATCTTATTTTTCAAGAGATTAGGTGGCAATCAAAAAGTCTGGAGCAGCTCTCCTATGGGAACTTCATTTAAATAGAGAAGAATTTAAAACAGATTTTTCATTCATCCTGAATATGAGAGATGTCGAATTCAGAGGTAAACGGCAATCAGTGTGAAGATACTATGCTTCTTTCAACCCATCCATGTTTATCTGATTTTCTTGTTACATTTGGGCAAATCTCACACATAGATTGCTTGGATCTATTTCTCCAGGGAATATACCCATGTGATATTTCAACAGATATATTTTCTTCTGTTTTATTAGGGGGGAAAATGGGAAATTGGTTTTAAAAACAATGCAAATGCCCAATTCACGAGCAAAGTTTTTAAAATTATTAACAGTGGTTTAGTTTAATTTGAATTTTCCTATTTTTGGTGAAAAAAAAAAAGGTAAATTACAATCACCATCTAATTAAAATGATTAGCCACTGAAGGAGGCACACCAACAGATCATACAGCTATTTTTCACAGTTGCTTAAAAGTGTGTCAGAATGGCTGAACGTAATTTTTGTCAAACAGATTTGCAATTATGAGTATACTAACAGCCTTGGCATTTTTACATACAGTATGAGCTATAGGGTGAAAAAAAAAAACCTCTATTTATTACAGTAAGCACAAAATCTAAGTAAAAGTATTATTTAACATAGTTAAACAGTTTAATTACAATGGATAACCAAAACCAAACTCAACGCCATGGAATCAATTCCAACTCATAGCAACCCCCATTGGGTTTCCGAGGCTGTAAATTACAATAATTGCAATGAATAAATATAAATCTGATCCTATGTTGTTATTAGCTATCATCGAGTCAGCCCCTGACTCACGGTGACCCCATGCACAACAGAACAAAACACTGCATGGTCCTATGCCATCCACATGATTGGTTGTGGATTGGATTGCTGTGTTCCATAATTTTCATTGGCTGATTTTTGGAAGTAGATCTCCAGGCTTTTGTTCCTAGTCCATCTTAGTCTGGAAGATCCACTGAAGCCTGTTTAGCCTCAGAGCAACATACAAGCCTCCACTGACAGATGGGTGGTGGCTGCCCATGAGAGACAGTGGCTAGGAATTGAACCCAGGTCTCCTGCATGGAAGGTGAGAATTCTATCACAGAACCACCAATGTCTCTTGAGAAGGCCCCAAAACCAATTTCAAGAGTCTAATTTCAGCCCTTTGTTTGATACAGCCATGGGCCTAGCAAGCCCACCCGCAGGGCAGGCAGTACCCAAGAGTTGGGAGGATTTAAAGGCATTGAGGAAGGCCTCTAACAGAAGGTAGAGAATCAGGATTATCATATGTCTTGGGGGTTCTCAGGCCAAGATCTCTAAGAAACCTTTGTTTCCAAAGAAGCACTTGAAATAGCTCTACTTTGAAGGTTATAGGGACCTTGAAATTTAGTTTCCTATTAACTATTAGGATTTTTCCATCTTGAATATCTATACTGATCTCCTTTACTTAACTATGCTAAGAATAGCTTCTATTCAGACTAGTCTTCTCAAGAATTTGATCTGTTTAATATTGCCAGATCTATTCTTGTATCCCTTATCAGACAAGATAGATAACATTATTTGGCATTCATCATTAAATAGAGTCTCTTGACGAAGGAATCCTGAAACTAAGGAGTTCAACACACAGGTATGCACTGATTTAATCTAGGTTAAAAAATACCATTCTAAATATAATCAAATCTTCTCTCTCCAATATGTTCCTCACACCTTCCTTTCCTAGCCTTGTTTCTCTCATTTTGGGGAAGCTGTTTCTTAGCATGAGAGTGAGCAGAGATCACGTCTAAGTTTAAGAACTGTGTGACTTTGTATTGTATTGTACTTTGGTTCCCAGGAGCTGATTCATCCAATGGAGGAGGCAGGACCACATAGCAGGTGCAAAGATTCCTGTGACATACAAAACTGAAGGAAAGTACCTACAACTTTAATTTTTTTTTTTTTAAAAAAATGTGCCATTTTAGGAAGTGCTGATCAAAATATCATTCAAATTAACTTGTAGTTTCAGGTCTTAACTAGCATATCATGCCCTGCCTTATGTTGAATGCATTGGATAGATCCAATAAATTTAATGAAGCTTGTTTTAAGTGGGCCACCTCAGTGCTGTGATACTTAGATCTCTAATCATCACAGCTATATAATTCTCGTCCTCATAGAGCACCTACTGGAGATCGTTCAGCTGTGTTATTTCATCCTTACACCTTTAAATTTGTTTTTGACTGCTAACAAACATGCACACATACACACACACACCCCTCTACCATCAGCCTAGTCTCTGAGAGACATTGATGAAGAATCTTCAATTGAGCTGCATGGACATAGAGAATGAGCACACCAATAAACTTTTTTTTTTTTTTTTTCTTTTTGAGTGTACTTAAACCCAAGCTATGTGTATAAGAAATGATACCTTATATATATTCAATTATTCCACCTTTAAACAAGCTACATAAAGCAAAAACCAAACCTACTGCCATCTAGTAGATTCTGACTCACAGCAACCCCCATTGGGTCTCCGAGGCAGTAAATCTTTACTAAAGTAGATTTCCCAGTCTTCCTTTGAGTGGCTGATGGGTTTGAACCACCAACCTTCTGGTTAGCAGTCAAATGCCTTAGGCTCTATGCTGGGGGATTAAAAAAAAAACAAGTTCCCTTGTTCCTGGAGGGCGATGTCAGGGGCACGTGCCCCAGCCGCCAACTTACAGCAGCGACAGCACTGTCTTTGGGGCGGCCTGGGATAAAATCTGCCCGGCACTAGCGACTCTCCTAGCTGTCTCAGGTCCCAGGTGGGTCCACCCACACCCCTCCTGCTCCTGGAAGCCATGCAGAGGGTCGCCTCTCTCCACCACCTCAGAGCACACATGCACGCCCAGAACCCTGCATGCCTCCGCCACTCAAAGGCATTCTTTAGAGCTCTAGTGGCTCTAGTGGCTCAGCTGCTAACCAGAGGTCCAAGTAAAATGAAATCCCTGATAAAGGAACTAGATTACTCCTAGAGTCCTGCCTTATGTGACAAAGGAGGTGATGGGTGGAGTTAACCAAGATGGTGATTAAGTAGAAGAAGAAATGCTTTGATGGAAAAGATTATTTCAAGAACAAATGCTTTGATGGAGAAGATTATTTCATTACTTTTAGACCTATTGAGTTTTACATAGATGTCATGAGAATGTTGATCTAAGAGTTCGCAAGAGAGAGAAACTAGGTTAGAATATGTATTTGTCCATCATCACCCTTCAGTTGCTAGTTCACGCTCCAGATGTGACCAAGATTGCCTAGACAAGGGGAAAAGGAAGATGAGGAAAGAACACTAAGGTTGGCAGTTGGAACCCACTAGCTGCTCTGCAGGAGAAAGGTAAGACATTCCGCTTCAGCGAAGACTTAACAGCCTTGGAAACCCTATGGGCAGTTCTACTGTACTATGGGGTCATTGTGAGTGGCAGTGGGTTTTGTTCTGGATTACAACATATTACAAATGCCAATAACCAGACACATATAACTATAAAGAGGCAGGCCTAGTTTCCAGGTTCAGGAAATCTTGTTTGCTCCATAAGACATCAACCATTTATTATTATTATTATTTTTTTAAAGTCATAAAATCGATTATTCTCTAGTTACTAACATTTGTTGAATAAAAACAAGTCAAGGCACAACAAGAGGGGGAAATGTGAAGAAATATGATTACTCAAAAACAAATTTTTTTATCCTTACATTTACTAATTTCACCTAAGGCTTCTTAGTTGCCAAGACCATTGGCACTTGATAATCTGGCTTCTGCAAGAGATTCTGCCTTATGTGGCTTTTTTCCCCGCCTCTGTTCCTCTACCTTGACCTCTCGGATCATCTTAGTTCTTTTACTCACTCTTTGTCTCATCATCTCTTAATTCTTAGTGTTCTTTCCTCATCTTCCTTTTCCCCTTGTCTAGGCAATCTTGGTCACATCTGGACCATGAACTAGCAACTGAAGGGTGATGATGGACAAATACATATTCTAACCTAGTTTCTCTCTCTTGTGAACTTGTAGATCAACATTCCCATGAGATCTATGTAAAACGCAATAGGTCTAAAATTAATGAAATAATCTTCTCCATCAAAGCATTTGTTCTTGAAATAATCTTTTCCATCAAAGCATTTCCTCTTCTACTTAATCACCATCTTGGTTAACTCCACCCATCACCTCCTTTGTCACATAAGGCAGAACTCAAGGAGTAATCTAGTTCCTTTATCAGGGATTTCATTTTACTTGGACTCACAATCAATGCCCATGGAAGCAGCAGTCAAGAAATCAGACAATGTATTGCACTGGGCAAATCTGCTGCAAAAATCTCTCTTTAAAGTATTACAGAGCAAAGACATCACTTTGAAGACTAAGATGCATCGGACCCAAGAAATATTATTTTCAATCACCTCATATACATGTAAAAGCTGGACAATGTATAAGGAGGATTTGATGCATCTGAATTGTGGTGCTGGAAAGAATATTGAAAATACCATGGACTGCCAGAAAAATAAACAAATCTGTCCTGGAAGAGCTACAGCTGGAATGCTCCTTAGAAGTGACACTGGCCAGACTTTGTCTCACATACTTTGGTCGTGTTGTCAGAAGGGGCCAGTCCCTGGAGAAGGATATCATGCTTGGTATAGTAAAGAGTCAGTGAAAAAGGGGAAGACCATCAATGAGAAGGATTGACACAGTGGCTGCAACATGGGCTCAAGCATAGCAATGATTATGAGGATGGCGGAGGACCAGGCAATATTTCATTTTGTTGTACATAGGGGTCTGTATAAGTCAGAACCAACTCTACAGCACCAAAAACAAAAACAACAACAGCAATATCTTTGTACTCCTTCAAATTGGTCCATGTAGCTTATGTGGCTGCTTCTTACAAGCCTGCTGCCATGGCTCAATTCAACTCTTTTTGCCTCTCATTCAGACTATTAAGATATGTTTCTACATATTTCTATTTCCACCCTTACCCTTGCCAACATGGTCTCCACAGGGATGACCAAATAATTATTTAAAAACTCCAATATTTGAATTAGTTCAATGACTCTCCACATCTTCTACCAGATAAGTCCATATCATATAGAGAAATACAAGGCCTTTAAGATCTAGTGCCTTCCTAATTCTACTATTTCCTCCCACTTTTCTGTATTCCTATGTGCAAAAAAAAAAAAAAAAAAACCAAAAAACACACTCATTGCCATCAAGTCGATTCTAACTCACAGCAACCCCCATTGGGTTTCCAAGGCTGTAAATCTTTACAGAAGCAGACTGCCTCATCTTTCTTCCAGAGTGGCTGGTGGGTTCGACCACCTATCTTTTGGTTAGCAGCCAAATGTCTTAACCACTAAACCACCAGAGCTCCTTCCCTATGGGCCAGTCACACTAAATTATTCTTTCCCCTTTATCTTTATGTCTTTGTGTGTGCTGTCCACTCTGCCTAGAATGTCTTGGTCCCTTCCACGTCTAGCTCTACTTTGTCTTTCCAGATTCAGTTGAATTATGATCTGTACATCTGTAGATATTTTTTGAGCATTTAAGGCAAAGCTAGATGCTACCCTTTGAGTTCATGGCACACCTCTCATTTAAGATTTCACACTGGACTGTCTCCTATTAGACTGCGAACTCCTTGAGGACAGAGACTTTTTTTTTTTAATCATTTTTATATCTCCTGATATAAAAATGTATATCTATAAATATAGCTAGCATAGTACTCACCCATAGTAAGTGTTCAATACATGTTCACTTGTATTGAATGAGTGCATCACAACTTGATTAGTGTTGATTTTTAACTATTTTAATGAAGAAGAAAAGAACTATTTCAATTCAAACTGGATAGAAACGTTTGGCTCCCCAGGGCCAAACTCAGACCCTCACTTGGTGCTCCAGAGTTCTCTGACATGGAAACTTAACACTTCTACCTGCTACCTCTTCCTTCTTACCCTCTTCCAATGCCCCAAACTCTTTAGTTACATGTATTTTAGGACTCATTGGGTCTCAAGTGACAGAAATCCACTTAAAATTTGCTTAAACAAAGGAATCACCACAAGCCTATGACATCTGAGGAAGAGTTGGACAACCAAGCTGTGGAAAGAGCATGGTGCACATGGGCCTCAGAAAATACTGGACCAGGGACAAACATCACTAGCATGTTCTCCCCATCAGCACAGGTTTTGTTTCTCTGTGCACTGGCTTCTCTCTGTGTGCTCACCACATTCTCCCTAAGATGGGAAATGTGGTTAGAGATGTTTCCTATGCTGACGGCCATGTAAAGCGTCACTATGCCTATTACTCTGAAAAAGATGGCTTAGGTAGTACCACTTCCAGGAGACCTAGTACTTCTCTGCTTTTCCTGTACAGAGAGCTTTTTTCTTCCTTTCATGATACATTGCTTCATAAATCTCCCTTTCTTCTCATTTTGTGGCAATAAATATACACACGAACTCATTATAATTTGACTCCTTGAATTCATATGCAACCTGTGATTTCCTCCTTCCAATCAGAAAAGAGTTTCTTAGGTAGCTATGAATAATTTACATACTTTCTAATACTCAGTAGTTTTCTGATCCTGGAAACTCACCACTTTTACAATGTATTTCATATAGGATACTAACAACCCTCTTAAAAGGAAGTTTCTTTTGTCATTTTCTTTTCTTTTTTTTTTGTTTCTTTTCCCAATTCTGAATATTAAGCCCAAACCAAATTATTATTAAACCAGCAGTTTACTCAGAACCCAACTGATTCCAGATCCAAGTCCTGTTCCGAAAGAGCACTCCCTACCCCACTCTCTTTCTCCCTTACAACATACCAACATAATCTATAGTAGAATTCTGTTTCTTCCTGGCCTGTTAGATGTAACAAGTGAGGTCAGGTACATTCTGATAAGATATATGTTGTCGCTGTACTTTTTCTTTATCATTCATTCATCAAAAATGTTTATTAGGTACTTACTATCCTATATCCCAAATACAAACTCAAAACTCACTGCCACTGACTCGATTCTGACTCATAGTGGCCCAACTCATTGGATTTCTAAGGCTGTAAATCCTTACAGAAGCAGATTGCCTCATCTTTCTTCCACAGAGCAGCTGGTGGGTTTGAACCATCAACCTTTGTGTTAGCAGCCAAATGCCTTAACTGCTACACCAACAGAGCTCCCTTTCTGTCCCAAATATAGTAGCAATAGAAAGACCTAGTACTTGACTCCAAGTAGCTCAGAGTGCAATGGTAGAAAAACACAAAAATATGATATAAGGTGGCCATGGCGAGTGGGAGGAATGTGTTAGAAATGCTTAGCACTGTCACTGCAGAATTTCCCAACTTCCATACCATACACATTGCTGGTCAGAGAATCTGCCAGGAGAAATTTCCATATTTGATGAATGCTTGGTTAAGCGATTATTCTAGTACAATTCTGTCACTGTCTAGACCACCACCGCTGTATTGGAGTTGGCCTTATTCTAGACTCTGAGCCCAATCCTGTCTCCAAGAAGGAGACCATCAAGAAGGAGCCTGGTCCAGTAGCTCATCAGTTGAGCATCCTGGCCATCCCGCTAATGATGCTACTGCAACATTAAGGTCTCACATCCCAGGAAACAGGCTCCACACTCCTCTTTTCCTAAGCCTTACCTAGGACTCCACTCCACCAGTGTATATATTTCTGCCCCTTGGCCTAGTTTCCTGGATGCTTTGCCTGCACCTTCCCTGGCCCTCCCCGTGCTTGCTGATCTATTCATTCTCCAAAAAACGCCTCTAATAAAACAGATACCCTGGACTTGAATGCCATCTGAACCATAATCAGCTAGTATCTGTGTGCACTATCTGTCCTTGCCCTCAGGGTTGATTTCTCACTCCCATATGTGCCTTTGCCCTGCCTTCTGGGGTACTTCCTCTGGCTTCTGCCTGAGCCTCAGCCATGAATGAGTTAAGGAAAAGAATTAGACCAAGAGAATGCCAGGGCTATTGTTCTGTACTGCGCAGCCTGAACCACAATGTGAGTGGTGCCCCTGGCCCTGTGTGATGCTGGAGCCCAAAGTGGCCAGCAGTAGGAAAGGATTATTTCCTACTCAGGAGAAGACCAGGTGAAGCCCAAGCATGCGAGGACCACTTTAGCTTTTCAGAAATTTGAATTTTTGAAAAGTAACTCTAAGAAGTCTCATCTGTACATCTTAAGACTTCCTTAAAAATGGTAAGCTGATCTTTAGAGACCTAATCCAAAAATCACTAAGTAGGATCACTGTTTCTTTGAGGTTGTAGAGGGTCAGGCTATTTTGAACACAAAAATCTCTTGGTTAGTAAGAAAATGGCATTAATTAAAGGTTGTGGCATAAAGTGGAGCCATCTAGGGATGCAAAGAACTAGGGTAACTGACACAGGGACAAGACATGTGGGGGGCACTGCTGGTGTTGAGATCAAGTGAAGGTGACAGCCAATGGAAAAAAGTGACTTTGTGAACTGGGATAAAAAATGTGAAGACCCAAATAATTTAGGGCCTTATAATAGTCCAAAAACGCAAGGTGACTGCCCCTCAATCCCATGTCTGCTAGTGATCTGAAAACTTATTTTCCTCCCAAAGGTGCACACTGTAGCTTGATTTACTATGAGAATTATTGTCAGAGGTGGGAAGGAAAACACTGGAATATGAGTTCCTCTTGCCTTGCACCTTGGCTTAAGAGAACTTTTATATCAATATTATGAAACGATGTACCATACACCTAACGAAGACAGCATCCAAAGAATGTCCTAGAAACCACGAACTGAAAGTTAAAGTAGAAAGAGTGAGTTTGCGGCTCATTTTCACTAAGATGCGTGTAGAGTAGCCAGCACAGGAAGGAGAAGCTTGTTAGGCTGCTAACCTCTCTCCTGACTCCCAGGGACAGTCAGTCTCTCTTCCCTGATCTGCAGAGAAGCGGCTCCAGGGGCCCTGTCAGGTCAGTGGGAAGGTAATCCCAGAGAATCCTTCAGCAAACAGTGATGTGCTAGAGGATGAATAGAACGTGGTGTTCAGGGCCTGAGCTAATTGCATTTTAATTTGTCTAAGGCTGGTGGCAAACAGAGCTGCTGTGTGGCTGTGCCGAAGGATCCCCTTCATAGAATGCTTTCAAAGCAGGTGAAGGGATGGAGAAAAGGGGAAGGAGAAGGAAAATGCAGTAATCCAGGCTCAAAACAGTTCTCTGAGGACTGCTGTCTTGGTTGTCTAAACTTCGACAAAGTTCTTACGCCCATGCCACCATCATTGCAATAAAAACATGAACAAAAGGGAGAAGCTAGGTAAGTTCTAAAGCAGGCTGGCTGCCATTCACCTGTTCTTTGGTGCCACATGCTGTCAATTTCAAGGGGACACAACTTCTGACAAACTTCTGGCACCCAGGGCTCTCCCAAGATGAGCCTGATGAGAACATTATACTGTTGTTAGGTTTCATTGCTGGGCATGCTTCAAGTTCAGGTGACTGAACTTATTTGGCTCTGTCAAAAGAAGCAAGACCAGGGATGGATTTGATACCTAGAGGCATCACCCCCTGTTACTACCCATAGCACTTTCCCAGCCACTATCTAGAGAACAAGGAATTCTGGTGGCACAGTGGTTAAGGCATTAGTCTGTTAACCGAAAGGTTGGCAGTTTGAACCTATCAGCTTCTCCCTGGAAGAAAGATGAGACGGTCTGCTTCTATAAAGATTTATAGCCTTAAGAACCCCATGGGGGTCGCTATGAGTTCTACTCTGTCCTATAGGGTTGCTATGAGTTGGAATTGATTCCATAGCAATGAGTTTATTTTGTTTTGTTTTTGGTTTACCCACAGGACTGCCACACTGATGACAAAACTCTACATCCTGGCCAGCACCAATGCCATTTCACAAACTATTTTTATTTTTCTCTGATTAAAAATTTATTTCTTAAGTTACAGGAAGAATATGCATCATTTTAGAATGACACATTTGTGTAAAGTCTCATTCTGCTTCCCTTCATTACCAGAACATCTAGTCATGTGCATTTGGCTGCCAAATATAAGACTTCTAGCTGTACTTGGGTTATTCTTTATCTTAAAGAACAAAAGAATAAATTAGGTGCCTCTTGAAAGTTATTTTGCTTACTTTAGTGACTAAGAATAGCTCTAGAACACTGCGCAATTTTCAAAGCATTTTACATATAAAGCTACAACTAATTTTGGCAGTTACCATTTAAAGACAATATTATTATTCTCAGATTGTAGATGAAGAAACTGAGGTTCAAAGAGTCCCAACACCACACATCCAAGATGTGGAGGGTCAAGACATAAACCCACAGCTTCTGATTGTAAATCCCAAGTTCTTTCCACTAAACTACATTGCCTCTGCTTCTTCTAACACTATTTCTAGTCATTTAATAAAAGCTCCTCTAATGAATGCAGTAGGTTAATTAGCCATCTACCAAGGATTATGTGGTGAGCTTCCTTCCATTAACACAACACTGAGAAAAGAGAGAAGTGAGCTACTTTGCCTTAGGCCCGCAAGGAGTCTCCATCAAGTGGCTGGGAGAGTGCTATGAGTAGTGACAGGGGGTGATATCTCTAGGTATCAAATCCATCCCTGGTCTTGCTTCTTTTGACAGAGCCAAATAAGTTCAGTCACCTGAACTTGAAGCGTGCCCAGCAGTGAAAGCCAACAACAGTATAACATTCTCATCAGGCTCATCTTGGGAGAGTCCTGGGTGCCAGGAGTTAGTCAGAAGTTGTGTCCCCTTGAAACTGACAGCATCAAGTAAAACAGCCTTAAAAAAAAAAAAAAAAAAGTCATTGAGTACATTCCAACTTACAGCAACCCTGCAGGACAGAGTAGAACT
>NW_006921614.1:7204653-7206778 GCF_000298275.1 Orycteropus afer afer
AAAAAAAAAAAAAAAAGTCATTGAGTACATTCCAACTTACAGCAACCCTATAGGATAGAGCTGAACTGCACCATAGGGTTTCCAAGGCTCTAAATCTTTATGGAAGCAGACTGCTTCATCTTTCGCCTGTGGAGTGGCTGGTGGGTTTAAACCACCGACATTTCAGTTAGCAGCTGAAAATAGTCTAGAAAAGTCCAAATGCAACTAAATAACAGAATATCTAAATGAGTCAACAATTAGTAGCAGTTATACAGTCCTATACATCCCTATGGACTGGTGGGGTATGAGGGAAAGAAAGGAAGCAGTGCTCAAGTGTTTGTTCCAGAAGGTGAAGCCTTCTGGTGGACAATGCCCTGTCCATGGTTTCCTGCTCTGCAAAACATAGCTGGGCTGTGGTGTTAATGGCCACTGACTTAAGAATGATCCATCCACAGAATGGATGCCTAGGAACTTAGGAGGCAGCCTGGTGCAAAGGGCTCTCTGTCTCTGCTCATAAGGGCTGATGATAGTGAGCTTAGCCAACCAGGCTAGCTCTTCTATACTGGGAAAATAGAGAAGATTGGACATAAGAAGCCAGAGCAAGCAATGCAAAGAGACAGAAGTGCTGACAGGGGTGTGGGGATATGGAGGCAGGAAAGAGAAGGATTAAAGAGATTGGCTACCCAGGAGGAAGGAGAGAGGGAGCAGAATCAGAGGGACCAGGTGGGGAGGGTCTCTGTCCCACAGGCCAGACTCAGGTCTGAATGGATTTCCAGTTCTGATTCAAGTATTTCTTTAAATAAATTCTTCCTTATCTTAAAGTGACTACTGTATCCTGGCTAAAGAAGGAACAGGAACTGAGGGCTTCTACCACAGAACACATATTCACATTCAATGAATCAGAACTGTGTACATCTTATTCAAGGGGTCAGAAGGATGACGGTCATATAGAGCTTGCTGTCCTGTCTCCTTGGTAGACCTTCCCATATTGATGACTGACCTCTCCTCTGAATCTGTAGCCCTCTACTTGCCCTCTCGTTTCAAGTCAGTGAAATGAGCAAGAATCATTTCTGAGCAGGAAACATGCAGGCTGTTCATTGGGCTTAGCAGCCTGATTGTCACCTTCTGCTTCATATTATTGCTTTGCTTTGCATGTGCTATGTAGGTCCATAAAAACTAGGGTTTTGCCTCAACATCCTTGCAGCTCCATGGCAATTAGCACAACATTTCTCAGAACACAAGAAATCAAGAATTAACTAGTAAGTTTACTTATGGCATAACTTTTTGAATGAGATTCAAAGAACTGTAAAAGTGTTGTCTGAGTCAGAAGTGACTTAGTTCAAGTTACAGAGAAAACAAAGAAAGATCTGTATACACAGTAAACCTACTGGTTAGTAAAAGAAGGGCCAGCGGTCTGTCCACCTGACCCACATGGCCAATCAGATTATCTATTGGTTGGCCAGTGACCTCTGACCTGGCAAGAAAAGTGAGTCAGGCCAATGAGATTCCATTGTTGAGTCTGAGAATTGGGTGAGGGACTGGTAGTTGGTGATGGGTCATTTAGACTCAGGTCATTTAGAGTACCTCAGCAGGGTACTCTGAACTCTGTGAAAAATAAGGAAAGAGAAGAAGCCATAAGGTGAAAACGGTAAAGAGAGAGTCAGTGAGAAAGCATAAAATGGCAGAGACAAATAGAAATTGGTAAGCATGTCACAGAAAAATAATGGAGACAGAGAAAGCTGCTTCTATTCCTGGCTTCCTGAAGTGTGATTGGTGTGTGCAGCTTTTGCTGGGTTCCAACAAGTGGGACTTCGTTCCTTGTCACCACAAAAGTCCCTACTAGAACACCACACTCACTTGAGGTCCTGCTGTACCTTCTCCCCACTGGTCACAGTAAAAAAATGAAACACGATTTTAAGAAACATTTTATGTATGTAAGAAACATAAGACACTCTTCACTGAAAGATAACCCCACTCTAGATCAGTAGTGTACTCCTTGGTTAGCACAAATAATTAATGTGCTAGCCTGCTGGCCGGGAGCTGTGGTAGCACAGTGGCTAAGACACTTGCCTGCTATCCAGACGGCTGGCGGTTCAAACCCACCAGCCACTCCTCGGAAAGAAGGTTGGACAATCCTACTTCCGTA
>NW_006921614.1:7220985-7235490 GCF_000298275.1 Orycteropus afer afer
GAGTGGGGATGAGGAGAGGTGAGACTCCTCTCTGTGGAATCCCATAGCTTAGAATTCACTGTTGTATTTAACATAGGCTGGCTCACTATTCATAGATTCAGTGAAAAGTGCCTGATACATATGAACAGAGTTGTGGCCAAAAAGCAGCAGCCTAGGGAAAAAAAGTGGATGGCTATGAATGGAATCAGGCTGGGGACTTCAGTGTACTTCATCTTCCAAATCAGTCTCTGCTACAATATTTCAGGCATTTCTTGACTTCTTGGAGTCAAACCAAATACCTCTTTTTTTTTTTTCTTTTCTTTTCTTTTTTTGTAAATCTCAAAAAGTTCTATCTTTAAGTCACACCAGGTCTGTAGTATTTCAATTCACTTTATTTCATAATCCCATTTCCACACTTCATAAACAATTGTCTTGTGAAGAAATTGGAACCCCTGAAATGACTTGATGTTTCCTCAAAAATCACTGTAAGAATTACCATATGACTCAGCAAAATAAAGAAATAGTTAAATCCAAGGTATATACACCTACTCTTCACTCATTGACTATCTTGTTATCTGACATTTTGCATTTAGAACAACAGTAAAAAGTCTCACAGGACAAACATAGTATTGGTTCATTACCGTAAAAAGTCAAGGAAAGGTTAATATACAGAAGGAAGGAAACTTACTTTGTTGGTTATCAGGGCTAGGAGGGTAAAGGAGGGTACATTGCAGAAAAAAAATAAAGCATTGACCCATGTCATTTTAGTTTTGTGTATTTCACTGTACATAAATTATATTTTAGAAAAATGTATTTAAAAAAATAGTAAAAAGTCTACTTTTCAACCATTTTGTATTTTAACAATGTACATTTGGCAGTAATGAACCCCAAGGTGTGAGGTGAGAGTAATGTTGTCTGTGATGGTTAAGGATGTGTTTCAACTTGGCTGGGCCATGATTCTCAGTGCTTTGGCAGTTATGCAATGCTGAAATTTGGCAGTAATGTAATGACATAGTCATCCTCCATTTCTGCATGACAATTTTCACATAATGACATGGTCTCTGGACTCTAACCATGCCAATAAGTGAGGAGCAGATGTATTCAAAAAATTTGAAAGCAGAAATGCAAATAAATTCTTATACACCAATGTAAATTGCAACATTATTCACAAGAGTCAAAAGGTGGAAATAACCCAAGCATCCAACAACAGACGAACAGATAAACAAACTATGATAGAACCACACAATGGAATATTATTCACTCATAAAGAGAGATGAAGTTCCAATACATGTTATGCCATGAATAAGCCTTAAGAACATTATGCTGCTCCCATACTCCATGGAGATGCATCCCTTGGAGCAATAGACAATGGGGCACCAGAGGGGTAACATTCGCACAGAGGAAATGCAGGACACGCAGGAGTGCGTAACTATGAGGGGTACGGGGCGGGGGTTACTGGGCAGGTAGGGGAGGAGAGTGGGTTAGGGTTGGAGATGGTATTTGGGGAGTGAAACCAAAGGTATACTAAATGTTGAATGTAAAACAAACTCTACTCTGTAAATTAGCACCCTAAAGCACAGTGGAAAAATAAAAAAAAAATTCTCCAATTAGAAAAGAAAAAGAAAAAAGAACATTATGCTGAGTGAAATTTGGTTAGTAGCCAAATGCTTTAACAACTATGCAATCAGAGCTCCTCATATCTAGAACAGGTAAATGCACAGAGACAGAAAGTAGACCAGAAGTTACTAGGTATTAAGAAGAGGGGAAAGTAGGGGGTTTTGGGTAAGGGGTACTTAGTTTCTGTTTAGGGTGATGAAAAACTTTTGGAAGTAGATAGCAGTTGTACAACATATGACTATAATTAATGTCACTGAATTGTACACTTGAAAGTGTTTAAAAGGGACCTTTTGCTACATGTATTTTTTTTTTAAGATTGTGATTTGGGTGAAAGTTTACAGAGCAAATTCACTTTCCATACAGCAGCTCACATACACTTTGTCTCATGATATTGACCACAATGCAACAGCTCCCCTCCTACTTCTTCCCCATAGTTACCACTTCCCTATGTCCTTCCCTCCATGCACTCCTGCCCCCTGAGCTATGTCCCTGTGCATACACAGCCCTTCTATTTTCCCATGATTATTCTCTCCAAGGAGTGTATCTACCTAGTGTAAATGTTCACCTCATATGCCTGTCTCTTCTTTGGCTGGAAGCAACAGGAGTGGGTTCAGTTCCAGACCTGAAGGGCAGCTAGGGGCCATAGTCTCAGTAGTTCCATCAGGCTCTATCAGACCAGCAAACTTGGTCCTCCTTTTTTTTTCCCTCAAATTATTTTGATCCCCCTCTTAGTGGTTGACAGTGGTAGTTGGGCACCACCTAGTTCTTCTGGTCTCATAGTCGTATAGGCTGAGGATTTTGCATGGTGTACCGATCGCTTGGACTAATTGTTTCCATGAATCTTTGGTTTTCTTAATTCTTTGCTCTGGATGAGGAGAGACCTATTGTTGCATCTAGATGGCTGCTTGCAAGCTTTTAAGATCCTAGTTGCTACTTGCCAAAATAGGAGGTGGAACAATGTTTTCTGTAATATGTTATGCCAATTGAGCTTGATGTCCTCTGCGACTATGGTCCAAAGTCCACAGGTCCACCTACTCACTCCCTCTGGGTAGCTGGCTGTGGGCAAGAAATGACTACAACCTTGTCCCTTGTCAGCTCTACTATACACATGGGAATTCTTACAGAACATAGCAATACACTTGTAGAAACATTGTCTGCCAACCCTATACATGGTCAGGGGCACACTCCCCCCTGAATAGACATACCTAATAGTTCAGCCTGTCTACCCATCTATCCACCCGTATATCCATGTTTGCCTTCACTGAGAATGCAGTACTGTATGTGCAAAAGGGTTCATCTTTGTTGTCTGTACCCCCTATGTACTTCTCTATATCTTCCTCTTCCTCAACGCCATCATGTTGATCACTCACATTTGGTACATTGCCCTTCTCTTCACTCAAATCAATACTTCTCTCTAACTATCTAACAGTGTTCCCTCTCCTCCCCCCCCACCCCTGGTAACCAACAAAGAAAATTTCCTGCCATATATAAACCTTTCCTTGACTTTTTACAATAACAGACTAATACAATATTTGTCCTTCTGTGCTTGACTTACTTCACTCAACATAATATCCTCCAAGTTCATCCATGTTATGTGGTGTTTTGCAGATTCTATGTTATTCTTTAGGGTTGCATAGTATTTCACTGTGTGCATATACCATAGTTTGGTTATCCATTCTTCAGCTGATGGATACCTAGGTTGTTTCCATCTTTTGTTTGCTGTATGTATTTTACTACAATTAAATTTTTTAGAAAAAAAAAAAACAAAACCTTGGCTAGCATCTCTGAAGGAAATGTTAGCATTGGAAAATAACAGTAAATTTTCTCTTTGCTCCTCCTCACACTCCGGGCTAAAAAATATTTTGAGCAATTGTGGTCTAGAAGAGAATAAGCATCATAAAATAGAGCTGCATGGTCTTACAGACAAAAGATAATATATGTATCCACAAATGTCTTGAAAGATTATCCAGGTTCATATGTTGAAATACATGACTTATTTTCTTAAATTTTCTCATTACTCAATATGTGTATAATAAAATATTCTAAAGGTACCAAAGGATACACAGGGATGAGACACCTCCCACTCACCACTGAACTCAGAGACCCCAGCTCTCCTCCCTAGAGGTAATGTTATATTTTTCGTTACATTAAATTTTTGAACTACAGAGTCTCTTTTGCATATCAACTGGCCCATAGATTAAGTGACAAAGATCCTCTGAGAGAAGGTTCTGAATGACTAGCTGGAACAAAACATCATTTTCTAGGCTAAACATCTATTCTCCTTCAGGGTACAAGAAAAAAATGTGTCCATTTGTCTAACAATATAAAATAAGGTTCCTATTCAGCAGTGTCTGCCTCCCTGAAACATCTTGGGAACTTTCCTTGAACAAAAATTAACACTCAAGTTTTTCCACTACATGTTTCTTTCCCAGAGTATCCTTTGTTTTGCACTCATTCCAAGCATCTCTTACTGTTTTATGATGTTTGGCAAGGAAAGGTCAGAATTCTTGTGGACTACCTGGTGATATTTCCATTTATGTGCTTAGAGAACACAATAAATCTTGAGGCCACGTTATGTGTTGAGTGCAAGGTATATCAATTAGTACTTAGCAATCACTCTTGTTCTCCTACTTTTCCTCCTCTTTAAAAGTAAATAACCAGATTTAAGTATCAACGGGGAAACTTCTGGAAATCACTCTCTCAGATAAAAGTCCAGGGCTGAATTGCTCCATAACATCAGGGACTCAAGTTACTGTTGTTGTTATAAATGCTGTGGAGCCATTGCTACAGCTATTGTGTGAATCCATCCCATTGAGGGTCTCCTCTTTTTCTCTGACCCTCTACTTTCACCAATGCCTTTAGTGCATCTTAGACTTCTCCCTTCAGTACCCTCAGTTCTTGAAGAAATGCTAACTTTTGAAATGTTTAAAAAGTGACCAGTTCTTTTTGGTACAGTGACACGGTATATTCCTTCCATCTTCTTTTGATGCTTCCTGAATTATTCAATATTTTGCCCATAGAATCCTTCAGTATTGCAACTCAAGGCTTGCATTTTTCTTTCCAGTTCTTTCAGCTTGAGAAATGCTGAGTCTATTCTTCCATTTCAGTTTTCTAACTGGGTTTTTGCACATTTCATTATAATACTTTATTTTCTCAAGGTGCTCTTTGAAATCCTCTGTTCAGTTCTTTCACTTCATCATTGCTTCCTTTCACTTTAGATGCTGTACCTTCAAGAGTATGTTTCAGAGTCTTTTCTGATATCCATTTTGATCTTTTCTTTCTTTCCTGTCTTTTTAATGACCTTTTGCTTTGATATCCTTGATGTCATCCCACAGTTTGTCTGGTCTTCAGTCACTGGTGATCAATGTGTCAAATCTATTCTTTAGATAGTCTCTAAATTCAGGTGGGATATACTCAAGGTTACACTTTGACTCTCATGGACTTGTTTTAATTTTCCTCAGCTTCAACTTGAACTTGCATATGAGTGAGTGATGATCTATCTCTTCCATAGTTGGCCTCTGGCCTTGTTCTATCTGACGATATTGAGTTTCTCCCTTATCTCTTTCCACAGATAGAGTCTATTTGATTACAAATCAGTAGACAGAATCAGTAGTTGGAAAATGTGGCCTTGGTGACAGAAACTATGTAGATCACATGATAGAATTTTACAAGACCAAAGACTTATTCACTGGAATATCTTTTCTAACAACATGAACGTGACTATACATGTGGATCTTGCCAGATGGAATACATAGGAATCAAATCAACTACATCTATGGAAAGAGATGATGACGGCTACTATAGGAAGCACCATAAATTCCATATTCTGTAAAGTTAGAAGACAGATATCATCTGCAAGTTCCAAAATACATTTAAAGGCTGCCAAGAGCAGCCGAAATCAAAAAGAAGCCAAATGGGGAGAAGTGAAAAGAAGAAACACACAGAGTAGTATATCTCAGGAAACAAAGGCAACGTACTTTTTTTCAGAGCTGACAGTTACAATCTCAAGTACAAAATCTATATCATCAACAACTGCTGAAGTTGTGTAGAACTGGGGTGGGAAGCAGATCTTCCCAAAAATCATAACCTTAATGTTGAGAAAACTAACTTTGTGCAAACAGCTAAGAGGAAACCCAATTCATTCAAATATTGATACCTGGACTCAAAAATACTTACGGAAAGAAATGAGAAAATGACAGAAAAACTTACTAACAGACAAAAAAGCAGCCATAGAAATGTTGCCATTGGAGCATATGAAATTTCTGGGTAAATATTTTACAATAAATTTTAAAAACTAAAATGAAGGTATAAATACCTCTAAGAAGGGAGAACACAGAACAGAAATAAGATCTCAGAGAAGAGATGGCAAATAAACAGCAGGAGGTAAAATGTGAGCTGACAGAACCCCAAAAAGAAGACGCACAAATAACTGAAGATGGAAGTAGAAGATGCACAAGAGAGAACAGATTTGCAGACAACAGAGTAAGGGACAACAGAAACAAAAATGAGGAAAGTGGACAATGTGAAATGGAAATAAAGAAGTTTAAAGCATGAGAGAGAAAACAGTAAGTCAGACAAAGGAGAGGCTGCTCATGTATACATGGGATCCCTAAAGAACAAAATAGAACAGAGCAATGGATCCAAACAAATCTTTAAAGATATGATTCAAGAAAACTTTCCTAAAACAAACCAAAAACACCAACCCTATTGCCATCAAGTCAGATCCGACTCATAACAACCCCCCCTTGGGGTTTCAAGGCAGTATCACTACAGAAGTAGATTGCCCAACCTTCCTTCCAAGGAGTGGCTGGTGGGTATGAACTGCCAGCCTTCTGGTTAGCAATCTAATGCCTTAGGCACTAAGCCACCAGAGCGTCTTCTTAAAACAAAAGCAGTGTCAAATCTATAGAGTGAAAGACAACAATATATACCAGGGAGAACAGGTCAATATTGAAACAGATCTCGATGAAGTTGTAAACTTCTGAGGATAAAAAAAGAATCCTTTAGGATAAAAAGAAAAAAAAAAAAAAAAAAAAAAAATCAAGGCTGGCCTCAGATTTATTTATATTAAATTAAACTTGAGAAGATAAGTGAGCAACAGTTACAAGGTCCCCAATTAAAACAAGGGAGAGCCAAGGATTTTATGCTAAACCAAAGTGCCAATCAAATATAAACAAATACACAGTTTTGAATATGCTCAGGGAATGTTGTTTTCACAAATCCTTGAGCAAATTTATAGATGATGAACTTCAGCTATCTACATGTCTGGGCAACTGGCAGTGAACACTAAAAATTCCTATCTAGAGAAGTAAAAGTTTTTTTTTTTAAAAAAAGCAAGGAGGCAAAAAGGCAGGGATTTGGATAATAAGACAGAATGTGAATGTCCCAGGCTGTAATTATGTAGATATTGTACAACTACAAACATTAGGAAAGAAGCTTCCACAAAGAATACCGAAAAACTGCAAGGTCTTGAAAGCATTCTGCTTCATATACTTTCTTTACTGAGACAAGAAAGACTAAAAACGTACTTTGAAAAGATTTTCAAAAAGGATTGCTATAAAAGAGTTTTCCAATAAGCTATTTGTTTACTGTAAAATCCAGAAGACCTTTTGTCTCACAAACAGTAGGTTTAAGAAAAATTTTATTTTCATATGTTATTTGTCATGCAGAGATAGTAAAGACAAAAACCAGAAAGGTTTTTTACTTACTTTGGATGTTCAAACTTGTCTATAAGATCAACCTTTTCCACGAGGTCTCCTCCAACTGTTCGGACTAAGTCATAGAAATCGTTCTCCGTGTAATTCTCAGAGGGCAACCAGAATGAAATGTCATTTATCAGAGCAGGATATTTGCTAAGAGGCTAACAAAATAAGAGAAGAGGAGATAGATTGACTTGTCAGTCAGTTGAGAACATTTAAATTTTTCATGAAAAGTTTCACTTGGCTACTTAGGAAAAGTTGGTAAAACATTATTTTGGCACTTGAATTTTCAGGGACAAGATGAACTTAAAAGATAAATCAATACTCAAAACTAGTAAGTTCCATTATGAATGTTACAGATTTGTATCACATTCATATGTAGCATTACTATATTACATTTATATCCTTATTAATGTTCAATCAGTATAAAACAATTTCAATCAACTGTATTTCAGTTATTCCCATTCAAATACTAGAGGAGAAAAGTTCAAATTTAATTAATAAGAGATTCATTAACTTCTTGTGATGTTTTTGGAAAGCTAGATGTCCTAGCAGTGCAATAAACTACAAAACAATATGAATTAAAAATGAATAGGCAAAAATTTATAATCCTGAATTTGAATCTTTCTTACCAAGTAAATGTCTTAAACAAACTGCTTAATCTCTCTGTAGATCAGTTTCCAAATTAGAAAACTGGGGGCATTATCAATACCTACCTCATGTAACTGATAATTACTGTTACATATATATTGCAAGGAGCTCTGGTGGCACAGTGCTTAAGGCATTTGACTGTTAACCAGAAGGTTGGCAGTTCAAACCCACCAGCCACTCCATGGAAGGAAGACTGGGCAATCTACTTTCATAAAGATTTACTGCCTTGGAAACCTAAAATGGGTCGCTGTGAGTTGGAATCAACTTGATGGCAGTGAGTTTGGGCTATATATTGTTTATATTAAATATTTTGTTATGTTGTTGTTATGTGCCATTGAGTCAGACCTGACCCAAAGTGACCCCTCCTTGGGTTTCCGAGGCGGTATCACTATGGAAGTAGATTGCCCAACCTTCCTTCCGAGGAGTGGCTGGTGGGTTTGCACTGCCAGCCTTCTGGTTAGCAGTCATTTTGTTATAGTATGCTATTATATTATATTGCGTTGGATGTACTACATTATACACAAACAATATACAAGAGTTAAAGTGACTGAACTGAGACACATTCGTCGTAACAGCTAAAATTAAAAAATATTGACTTTTTATAAAACAAGTTGTATTAAGATGTCTTCAGTATGGTATTTGTATGAAGTTTAAAAACAGGTAAAGCAATAATACCTACGTGGAAATTGTATTGAATCATATGTGGGAAGGTTGTATGTACTTGGGCTCTAGAATAATGATTACCTATAGAGAAGGAAAGAAGCTCTGGTAGTGTAGTGCCTAAGGCATCTGACTGCTAACCAGAAGCCTGGTGGTTCAAACCCACCAGCCACTCCTTGGAAGGAAGGTTGGACAATCTTACGTACATAGAGATACCGCCTCAGAAGTGCTCCTCAAACGCCCACTCAACTATTGTTGAACGGACCACACTATGGGGTGAGGATCATACTTTGCAAGCTTTCCAGAGCAGTTTGGATTTACAATAAAAAAATACTATGGTTCCCAAAAGGACTGTTCCCTGTATCATCTGAGTCACATAAATTTGGCATTCCCAATTTACCTTCCCTTTTCCCTTTCTTCAAAATGCAAAACATTTTCAAAACTTTGCTTACTAAGTTTTGCTCCCACCTCTCTGTATCTAGCCCCCACTTCCAGTATCTCCTTCCTGTAAAAGCCTTACTTCTCTCTTCAAGAATTCATCACCAAACTTATAGTTGGGAAAGTTGGAAGTAGAAGTTTCTGAGTCCAGTTATGGAAGAGGAGACCAGATGAAAATTGGGATGCATTTCCCGTTTTGTTCCTCCAGTTAATTTCTGTTCTTTATTATCTCCTTTATTCTTGTTTAATTGGTTTCATTCTGTTCTTTTTGGACCTTCTTGAGTTGAATGGTTAACTCTTATATTTTTGGGCTCTCTTCCATCCAAATAAAAGTATTTAAGCTGTAACAGTCCCTTCAAATACCTCTTTAGAATATTCCACAAGCTTTAATATGCAGTATTTCACTATTCAGCTTGAGATATTTGCATTTGTTATTGCTAGTTTTTCTTTATTTGGAAATACTTTTTTTTTTTTTTGTTTCCAAATATATGTGTTTTTGTGGCTTTTAAAAAATAGGTTTTAACTGTTAATTTCAAATTTAATTGTATTAATGACAAAAACACTGTCATTATGATATTCAGTCTTGAAACTTTGTTGAAATTTGTTTTGTAACCTAGAATGCAGTCAATTTTTATAAATATTTTGTGTTTGAAAAGTATATTATCTATTATTTGGGTGATTAATTATATAAATGTTACTGAGATTAAATTTCTTAATTGTGCTATTCAAATCTTTATCTTTTCTGATATTTTATCTGCTTCATCTTCTTGATGTATAAATTTTTGATAAAAAGATAATACAATTTCTCACTATTATTGTAGCTTTATAAATGTCTCTCAATAATTCTATTAGTTTTGTTTCATAAATTTTGAAGCTATATGGTTAGGCATACAAAAGTTTAAGATTGCTATATCTTCTTGATTGAATTTTCCTTTTAGCATTATTAATGTCACTCCTAATCTCTATTAAGGCCAAAGCCTTACATTAGAACTTGTTATACCAGTTTTCTTTTCATTAGCATTTGCTTGGTATCTATTTTTCCAAACTCTTTGATTTCAACTTTTGTACAGTGTTGTTTTAAAGATGTTTTCTTAGACAAGACGAATTTTATTTTAAATCCAATAGCTCTAACTTTTAAGTCAGTTTAATCAATTTGTATTTGTTGTGTTGACTGATTTTTACAATTTCTTAAAAAATTGTAAACCTTTCAACCTCTTTATCATTGGGCTGTTAACCAGTCTTTTCTTTTTCATAAATTTTCTCCTTCACTGCCTTCTGCTGGATTGATGAAGTTTGAAAGTATTCTAATATTATTCACTCTTCTATTTTAGAAAGTATAAATTATACTCCTTTAAGTATATATTATCCCTTGTCCCTTAATAAATTGTTCTAAAGTCTAGTGTTACTTAGTGTGTTTATTTAGCTCCTGAACAAGACTGGAAACTTCATTTTATTTAATAGCTCCTCTCCCTAACTATAGAACTTTCTCATTCTTATTGTCTAGAGTTTTATTTTGCCTCAAAAAACAAAAACAAAAGCACACATAAAACAGGAAGTTATTTAAGTCAACACCTAATTTTCAGTTAAAAAATGTAATTCTATATTTGCTCTTTGCCTTCTACCTCTTCGTTGAGAGAGAATTCTTCATGGAATTTCTACATATCTGTTACAGCTTGAATAACAGCCTTGAGGGAGAAATGTAGTTTCTCTTCTCTGGCACAGAATAGATTTGTTTCTTGACCAACCAAACCAAACCAAACTCTCTGCCATTGAGTAGATTCATACTCAGAGTGAACCCCATTGAGTTTCTGAGGCTGCAAATCTTTATGGAAGCAGATTGCCCCATCTTCCTTCCACAGAGCGGCTGGTAGGTTTGAACCACTGACCTTCTGGTTAGCAGCCAGATGCCTTATATCCACTAGCCACCAGAGCTCCTTGTTTCCTGACCAGGATAATAAAAATAATGTCTCCCTCAGGGGCAGAGATTGGGCAGGTTTGCTAACAACCACTCCTAAAAATTAAGGGAAAACTAACCAACTAAAGATTAGGGGTTTCTCAGTATATTGTAGCATTCTCTTGAGTTGTCTCACATCCCCCTGTGAGAATTAGGAGTAAGAAGAACCAATGCTACCCTCTGTGCTCTGAGCAATGAAGGCTTTTGTCTTTGACCCAGGAGTCTCATGTCATTCTGTCAGCTTCTATTATACTGTGGCAGGCTACCTAGTTAATTTGCAAGTAGGGTAAAAGAAAGAGAAGTGGAAGCTAGATCACAGTCCCTGACATCCTCCCTTAGTTTTCACATTTGTTCTTACAGAAAAGTATCCTTTAATACCTCTTCCAATGAAAGTCTGTGGGCAGCAACTCTCTCAGTATTTATATATCTGAAACCTCTCACACTTAATAATTTGGTGGGACAAAAAAAACTGCAGGTTTAGCGTTGTCTTCCCTCAGTATGTTGAAAATGGTTTTCTAGTATGTATTAGTAATGATAACAAGTCTGCTGTCAGTCATCGCCATTTCTTTGTAAGTAATCTGTCTTTGCTTCCTGGAAGTTTTGAAGATCTTTATCTTTATCTTTGAGGCTCTGCAGTTTGACTCTGATTAGGCCTGGTGCACATTTATCTTTATTTACTCTGCTCCGTACTCAGAGTGTGCTTTCAATCAGAGAGTTTATGTCTTGCTCCAATTCTGAAAAATGCTAGCCACTACTTCTCTGCTATCTCTCCCTTCTCTTCAGCAACTGCAATAATACGTATTTTGGAGCTTCTTGGTCTAGATTTTACTGTTCTACTTCTCTTACCTGCTCTCTTTTAGGTTTTTCTTTTGCTTGATTTATACTGCATTCTGGATAAGTTTTATTATTTATAAATTCTCCCTTAACTCAGTCTAGTCTCATCTGTTTTTTTTTCTTCTTCTCCTTCTTCCCCCCTCCCTCCTCCTTCTTCTTTATCTCTCTTAATTTCAAAGAATCACCATTACTCATTTATGAGATTTCTAATTTTTTATCATATCCACTTACATTTCTCTTTTCCTTGTTTCTGCCGCTTCTTCAGAATTTACCATTTCTTTCTTACATTTTAAAATTATTGGTCCCCTAATTATCTCTTTGAACACATGATGCATTTTCTTTTGGATTCCTTTTTGATTTTACTTTCATCTCCAGTGAATTCCAATTCTGATTGTAGATCTGGTTGGCTGACATTCTAAGGTCAGAGTTCATCATATGGTTTGGGAGTTGAGTGTGCAGACTTATCATGTACGGAAATTAACATTTATGTTCTCTCACTGATTACCTCTGTTGGTTAGAGGTTTTTGTGGTTCCTCTACTTCTACCCCTACTTCCAAACCAAGCTGGTAGTGGCAGCCTGGGTTCCTGCTCAATGGTGACATTACATTCAGCCACTGAGCTGGGGTGGCTTATCTCAGTTCCTGATAAGGAGGCCACACCTCTGTCTTCCTCTCTTCCTAGGATCAAAGTCTCATAATAGCTAGTTCTGGTGGTATAGTGCCTAAGGCATTTGACTCCTAACCAGAAGGTTGGTGGTTCAAACCCACAAGCTGCTCTGTGGAGGGAGATGGGGCATCTACTTCCATAAAGATTTACCACCTTGGAAATCCAATGGGGGTCATTATGAGTCAGAATTGAGTTTGGGTTGAGTTATCAACAGGCATCAATTGACAGCAGTGATTACTGGCTATCTTTCTAGAATACATTACCATCCCCTGGCCCTATGTTTAAGCAGAACATATGTTCCAGCCAGTATATTGTGAGGGTTCTTTTAGTTACTACACTCTACCAGAGCTAAAGTGCTGGTATCTTCAGTTTCGTGTTTTTGTTTGTTTGTTCTCTTCCATAGAGAGATATATACTGCGGTAGTGTAGCATAGTGCCTAAGGCACTTGACTGCTAACCAGAAGGCTGGCGGTTCAAATTCACCAGCCACTCCTCGGAAGGAAGATGGGGCAATCTACTTCCATATGATACTGCCTCAGAAACCCAAGGAGGGGTCGCTATGAGTCAGGTCCGACTCAACGGCACATAACAACAACAACAACAACAGTGTGTGTATGTGTGGTTTATAGAAGGGGGCATGGTTATGACTTTTATATTTTCTCTTTTTAGCTTTTTGTCTATCATTGTTGTATGTTGGAGCAGGTAGATAGCATAGCATACAAAGCAATGCCAACTTGACAACATAAGCTGTAGGACACCCATTCTGAAGAGCCAATCTACATCATAGCTAAGAGTGCAACTAAGAAGTTTTATATTCTTGCAGCTCTATTCTGAGGGGGAGTTTGTGGGTGATACAATGGTTAATGTGTTCAGCTGCTAACAGAAAGGTTGGAGATTCAAATCCACCCAGAGATGCGCTGGAAGAAAATCTTGGTGATCTACTTAAAAAAATCAGCCACTGCAGAAGACATGAATGGACACTTCACAAAGAAGATATTCAGGCAGCCAACAAACACATGGAATGTTCACGATCATGAGCCGTTACCAAAAACCAACTCATAGCGACCCCTCCTTGGGTTTCCGAAGCAGTATCACTATGGAAGTAGATTCCCCAACCTTCCTTCTGAGGAGTGGCTGGTGGCTGGTGGGTTTGAACCATCAGCCTTCTGGTTAGCAGTCAAATGCCTTAGGCACTATGCCACCAGAGCTCCTTCATGAGCCATTACCAAAAACCAAAAACCAAACTCACTGCCCACTAGTCAGATCCAACTCATAGTGACCCCTCCTTGGGTTTCCAAGGCAGTATCACTACAGAAGTAGATTGCCCAACCTTCCTTCTAAGGAGTGGCTGGTGGGTTTGAAACACTTTAGACATTCTGTTACCAGAGCTCCCTCATGAGCCATTAGAGAGATGCAAACCAAAACAACAATGAGACACCATCTTACCCCAGCACTAATGCCAAAGTTCAACGAGACAGAAAATAACAAATGCTAGCGAGGATGTGGAGAGATTGGGACTCTCATACACTGCTGGTGGGACTGTAAAATGGTACAACCACTGTAGAGACTGGTATGGTGATTCCTTAAAAAGTTGGAACTAGAAATAATATTTGATCCAGCAATCCCATTACTAGGTATATATCCTAAGGAAGTGAGAACCAGGACATGAATAGATATATGCACACCCATGTTCATCGCAACACTATTCACAATAGCAAAGAGATGGAAACAACCTAAGTGCCCATCTCCAGAGAAATGGATAAACAAACTATGGTACATACACACAATGGTATACTATGTGACACTGAAGAATAATGTAGAATCTGCAAAACACTGCATAACATGGATGAACTTGGAGGACATTACATTGAGTGAAATAAATCAAACACAGGAGGACAGATATTGTATTAGCCCACTACTGTAAAAAGTCAAGGGAAGGTTTATACATGGAAGGAAACTTTCTTTGTTGGTTACCAAGGATGGGAGCAGATGGGAGGGAAAATTCCTA
>NW_006921614.1:7235641-7239268 GCF_000298275.1 Orycteropus afer afer
TCGAGACAAACCTGACTCATAGTGACCCCTCCTTGGGTTTCTGAGGAGGTATCACTACGGAAGTAGATTGCCAAACCTTCCATACACACACACACACACACACACATATATGTCTCCCAAAGATTATTAGTGGTTACCAGGGGCAGGAGGGAGGAGGGGAAAGGGGAAGCTTTGTTTGTAGGGCATTGAGTTTATGCTAATGGTGATGGAATATTTTGGAAAAGGATAGCAATAATGGTGGCACAACATGAAAAATGTCACCAGTGTCCCTGAGCCGTAAATGTGGAAGTTATTACATTGGTGAATGTCTTGTTGTATATGTTTTCATACACAATAAAAGTTAAAAAAAAAAATTCAACCTCCGAGAACCCTATGGAGGACAGTTCTACTGACACACATGGGGTCACCATGAGTTAGAAATGACAACAATTGGTTTTAACAAATTCACAAATCTGACAGTTTATGAATTACAAGCTTGCCAAAGTGACTAGGGAGGTTGTTCTAAAAAGTGGAAATTTGGTTTAACAATACTATTTCATTCTTGAGCTCTGGTAGCATAGTGCCTAAGGCATTTGACTACTAACCAGAAGGCTTGCGGTTCAAACCTACCAGCCACTCCTCGGAAGGAACGTTGGGCAATCTACTTTCCTAATGATACTGCCTTGGAAATCCAAGGAGGGGTCACCATGAGTCAGATACGACTCGATAGCAGTGGGTATTCCATCCTTAGTGGTCCTCTGCCTCCAGGCTCACCCCGTATCAAAAATGCAAATATCTCACATACCTTCCCAAGTTAAAATCCTGAAAAACTTCCTTCTGATTATTCTAGATTATATAAAAATTCTTGAGGCCCCTAAACTTGTTCATAAGTATTCTCAAGGAAGATAATCTTATACTGTCAGCTGGTAACACAACAGAGCCCAGTTCGGCAATACCTGTTTTTTTTTTTTTTATATCAAAAACTTCCTCTTAACTTTAATTTCCTTCTTTTTTAATTGACTGAGGTAGAATAGATAGTCATCCACCCTCCATGATGTGTGTTTTTCTCTAGTAGTTAATCTATAAAGTCAATCTCTGGTCTTGTTCCCTTCAGGTTGAGTTATTCTGATTTTGTTGTTGCTGTCATTCAAAGATTATTTTGACAGGAAGGCAATCAAAAAGTGGAAAGTTTAGTTTCTCCCCAAATTCTGCACAAAGTTCTGAAGTTGTCAAGGTGACTTTCAGTCAGCATCTAACCATAGCCAAGTTTAGTCAAAAGATTACTTGCAGCTCCTATAGGCACTGCTTTCCTTTCTGGATCAGAACACATGTCCCCTTGATTCTTATTATAGTGATATTATTAATAATACCTACCATTTGTGGGTGTGCTTACTGTGAGCTAGGGCTGTGTTAAGCACTTTATGTGCATCATATTATTAATGTGCCCTACAAGCCTATGTGTGTTGTTAGCTGCTACTGAATCAGCCCCTGACTCATGGTGACCTGATGCACAGTGGAACAAACTGCTGTCTCTTTTTGTGCCTTTCCCATGACCGGTTGCAGATAGGATCACTGTGATCCACAGGATTTTCTTTGGTTGCTTTCTGGGAGCAGATTGCCAGGCCTTTCTTCCTAGTTCATCTTAGGCTGGAAGCTCTGCTGCAACCTGTTCAGCATCATAGCAACATAAGCCTCCACTGACAGGTGGGTGGTGACTGTGCATCAAGTACATTGGCCAGATATCAAACCTAAGTCTCCTGAATGGAAGGTGAGAATTCTACCATCGAAACATCACTTTTTTCCTATACTCACTGTATATAGGAAGAAACTGAGGCTTGGAGACTTTTGGTAATTTATCTAAAGGTCAAATAGCCAGTAAGTGGCAGAGCCAGACCCAAATACAGATCTAGTAAGGCCTATTCTTTTCATCCCTATGCTTCAATGCCTCCCATCTGAAACTCAGGGCTCATATAAAACAGTTTTAGTTTCTAGTTCCCAGAAGCAGTTCATTCTACCTAATTAATAATTATGTAAATTACATCAAACCTAACATTTATCTCTATGGGGTCTTTCATGACATTTCCTTTTCAAATGAGTCATTTATCTTTTTGATTAATTATTTTTATTTATGAGCACTGGCAGTCTGTTTAGAGTCAATGTGACTGTGTTCTTAACTAAATTAACTCAAAAACCAGTTTTTCCTGTGAAAATAGGATGCACTATTAATTATTTTGGTCTTCATCCGAACATTTTATAGCCCTTACTTTGCTGCTGTTAGGTGACATTGAGTCAGTTTCTGAGTCACAGTAACCCTATACACAACAGAATGAAACACGGCCCGGTACTGTGCCATTCTCACAACCATTGCTATGTTTGGGCTCAGTTATTATAGCCACTGTGTCAGTCCATCTCGTTAAGGGTCTTCCTCTTTTTTCCTGACCCTCTCCTTTACCTTACTTTAGTTCCATATACTCACTGCGTAATAATAATAATAATAATAAAGTACTCATCAAGTTTGGCTGGCAGGTTTGGTACATTATGAATTCAGGTTTTTCTAATTTTTGATTTCATGCTACTTTGTGTATTTACAAAATTTCTCACCTTGTTCCAATATTCTGTTGTTTCTCTTACTTAATTTCACCAAGTGCCAGCAGTGTGTTGTGTTGGTCAGAGGCATAGTTCTTTCTCTGGCAACTTTTGTTTTGTTACTTCACAGAGAAACAGCATGAGCCCCACCAAGTTCTAAACATTCTTCTATGTTTTAAGGAAGTTTTCCATCATATCAATGTTTGTTCTTAACTTCTGATGAAATTTCAGTTCTGTTTGAAGATTCATAGAAAAAGAAAAGTATTTCCATAACAAAATTGTTTGGAACAATCATTCTGTCAACTCATATTCCAAATAATTTCTATACTGTGATCCCAAATATCTAATGAACTCCTTGAACGCAGAAACAGAATTTCGCATCTTTTTCAATCCTCTCAAATCTACTTTAAAGCTCTAGAATTCTTTATTTAAAACAAATCATACACCACAATGCATTAAAACAAAAAAAGGGGGGAGCAAAGATGAACTCTGCTATCCAGTCGAGCAGGATGAGTGTGCAGAGCTCTCAGCATGCATGGTAGACCTTATGTTCTCCACGGGACCTCCAGGGATCCAGAGCAATGATCTCTGCCCAAATATAATGGTTTTCAACTTAAAAACACAGAAAAAGAGGAAGCCTTAGAAACCTTTGTTCAAATGAAATACTGCACGTGCCTCTGGCTAAAGATGGGAATGCAGAGGAGGTGGAAGAGGCCCAGACCTCTGTTCCACTGCCTTCGAGCCTCTGGCAGAGCATTTTACACAGAATACAAATACTACAAATAAATATCTTTGAGGAGTGAAGAAAATGTTCAAAAACTCATTGTGATGGTGAGGGTAAAACACTGTGAATATACTAGAACACTGAATTATATAATTTACATGATTGAATTGTATGGTAGGTTAATTAGAGCTCAATAATGCTGTTATAAAAACAATAAATGAATAAGATTATTGATCAAAGAAATGAGGGTTTTTAAAAATGGAGGACTTCTTTGTTTCAGGTGAGAGGAGACCGACAGTTGCATCTTTTTTTTTTTTTTTTTTTTATTAGGATTTGGG
>NW_006921614.1:7246606-7269391 GCF_000298275.1 Orycteropus afer afer
TTGTTGAAGAGGGTCTGTGCAATCCTTCTGCCTAGTCCGCCATCTTGCCCCGCCTCCCTCTGATAGTTGCATCTTAAGATGGCCGCTTGAAAACTTTTAAGACCCCAATTACTACTCACCAAAGTAGATTGTGGAACGAAATTTTTATGTCCTATTTTGTGCCAATTGAGCTTGATGTCCCCAGAGGCTGTGGTCTCGTCAGCAGGCCCAGTGATTCTCTCTCTCAAGGTGTATGACTATCTCTGAGAGGTTACTCCCACTCTGTCTTCTGTTGCCTCTGTAATATGTGTGGCTGGTTTTGTAGCACAAGTGCTTAGGTAAGAATATATTCAGCTAAATCTATCCTTGGTCTAGGGTACATTGCTGCTCGCCTCCCTCTCCATCTGATCTCACTTGTCTATGCGTTTATCTGTAGCCTGTGTTTGATGTTAGTGGTGATGCAGTATTGTGCATAAACTATTATATGGCTCTATTGTCTACATCTTATGTGCATGTTTCAGTGTCCTTCAAGGCATCTAGAAACAATTAGTCCAAGGATATGGAACTCTGAGACCAGAAGAACTAGATGTTGCCTAGCTACCAATGCCAACTGCTCGGAAAGGGATCAAACCTGGAGATCCTGGATAGAGTGGGAGGAAAAATGTAGAATAAAATCCAAAAACACAAAAATGACCAGAATTACTGGTTGGGTAGAGTCTGGTGGAACCCCTGAGACAATGGCCCTCAGTTACCCTTCAGGCCTAGAACTGGACTCACTCCTATGGATTAGCTCTCATCCCCACAGTAAAAAGACCTACATGCAGAACACCTATTCCAGGGCAATGCACCCACCTACTCTAGGGAGATACACCCCTTAGAGCAAATGGTCATAGGGCACCAGAAGGGCAGTATTCACACAGAAAGAAAGCTGAACAGACAGGAGTGCATAGCTAAGAAGGGCCCTGGGATGGGCAGTCACAAGGACAGGAGGGGAGGAGAGTTTGTTGCGGTCAGGGATGGTAATCGAAGCGTGAAATCAAATGCACACAAATTGTTGAATGTAAAACAAATTTTGCTCTGTAAATTTGCACCCAAAGCACAATAAAATTAAAAAAAAAATGGAGAATATTTATTTCATATTCTTTTTCTTATCTTCAGAATTATCAAAGACTATTTCTCAAATTCATATTTTCAGATTAAATAATTTTGCTTTTCTGGAGTCAACATTACCTCTGCACTCTAGTGTTTCTTTTCAGAGACAAAGCATTTTTAGAAGTTTTTGCTCAATCATTTTAATCACTGGAGTTCTTGTCTATAGCTTATGGCATGATAACATCACTATGTTAAAGTAAGCTCACGTATTATTTTCATGTTTGTAACTTTCCCTGGTTAATCATGTTTATTAGGAGACAGATGTTTCCCTTTCATTTGCTTCAGTTAAAGCAAATGGAGGCCCTGCTAGAAAAGACTATAGCATAGAAACTAGGTCTGTGAACCCATCAAGCTCCAAGTTTAATCTTAGAGGTGACACATAGTTTGTTTACATTTTATATCATCTCTATTTCTCAAGTTCCCTATTCCATTAGGGACTATAAGGTGTGAGGGGATAAAACCAATGGCCAGCTACAGAGGAATGTAAACTTGTCAGAGCTCATATCAGAGTTGGGAGTAGAACCTGGGCCTCCTGACTATTCCAATGTTCAGAGGGAAATAGGCAAAACAAAACAATTCTGGAGAGCTCAAGACTTTCAAAGTTTGGAGTAATGCTCACACTTCAGGACTGATGGAAGACCTTTTTAGAGTGGATGCCACTGCTATTTTTCCTTTCTGTCTCTCCCTAACCTCTTTCTCCACACTATCAGCTCCTGATCCTTTTAAATGAGATTCCTTGATACTACACGCTTTTTCTTTTTTTCCTGACTCCCATGATGCCAAAGAATTAATGCTTCCATTGCTTCTCAGCAGGAGATCTGTGTGGGCAAACCAACTTATGTCTACATCTAAAGCTTTATTCTCAATCCCATTGGGTGACAGAAATACTCAGGGGAGATGGGTTGGGCTAAGTTAATTACTTCAGAAAACATTTATTGATTTGATATTTCTAGAAAACGGTCTAATACCAACTCTCAGTTATAGGGTAGAAATGTAGAGAGAACAGAAAGCTAAATGTAACCACCTAAATTTTTAAGTGAAAACACCATTTTTGCTCTGGGAAAGGGATAGGGGAGACAGGGGAATGAGATGAGAGAATATGACATAATCTAAACATATTTTCTATATGTGAAATATTAGATTAAAAAGAAAATTGAAGGAAGAAGAGTATCAGTGCTTAGTTATTACCTAGAGAAATTATATAGTGGAAGAAAACACTGGCTACAATTCGTGCATCCATGTTTCAAAAATAAATTGTTTTTCCTCTATTTAAAACAAAATTCTAGCTGTTAATATTAGATTTTACATCAACAAACAAACAATGAGTTTCTCACATTAGGGAAAAACATAAAGTAGTATTTTTCTTTTACACCAAGTCAAAAAGAGACCAACCAAGGCTACAAAAGGTAAATATAATGGCTAGTTAAAAGTAAGTGGAGTAGCTTAGGGGCAGGAATGCATAGGAAAGAAGGACACAAGAAAGAGGTAATTACAGGGAGGAAGTGGGAAGAGAGCTGTTACACTGTGGGAATTGCAGTCAATGTCCTGAAACAAAATGTATATCAACTCTGGGTGGAAAACGAATTTGCTTTGCAAACTTTCACCCAAATCACAATTAAAAAAAAAAAAAAAAAAGAAGAAGAAGAAGTAGTAGTAGTAGTAAGGGGAATGTGAATTCAGGGTTCTGATAGAGCGACACCCTCTCTCCTGAGCTCAGATGAGCCCTCCCAGAATAACCTGTACATAATTGGAACAATTCAACTTGCATTCACCAGGTACCTAGTATGTGGCTTGTCTGTGCTGGCTGCTCCAGCAGCTGCACAAAGTCAGACATCGCTCCTGGTTCCAAAGCACTCATAGACTCTAGGGCAAGAAGACCACAGAAAGTGGGAGATGCAATGTGGTAAGTGCATTGGGAGTGAGGGAAGATTCCCTGGAGGAGTGGAAGCAAGCTCTGCCAGTTGTGACACTAGGGGAGTGTGGGAGGTATGGGCTGCAACAGGTGACACTGTCAGGGAGAGGGGGTGACAGCAAAATGATGGTCCATAAAATTTTTGTGCAGAGTTTCAGCAGAAATTTATTATTATTTTATAATATAAAAAAAATCCCTGTAGTTATAACAACAAAAACATTTTTCATAAGCTCAACTTACATGTATCAATATACCTACAAGGCTAACACTATGTTAATTTACTTTCTGATCCTTTTAATGTGCTCTGGTCAGAGCTGTCATCTTTACCCAATTACAATGATGCATCAAATCACTTGGCTTCATCTGCATATGCTAAGGTAATTTTAAAGTTGGAGTGTAGTGAATTTCATGGTATGGCTTTTCTAGCCATAGTCTTTGTAACTCCCACTGGATTACTGGGTGGGACCATGCAAATATGGTCAACTTAGCTGGGCAGCTGGTAGTAGTTATTCTCTATAATGAGACTGGCAATTAACACAGTGTTGGAATTTGCCATGGAACTGAGTAGCTGAGTAGCTACTTTTAAATTTCTGATTGTTAAAGTCATTCACCTGAGGTATTTCTGGTGGAGCAGCATGAAGAAACCTTCTGGGAAAGTTCATGCTCTCTCGTGTGTAGAACTCTGATGTTGGGATTGGTTAGTTTTGCCACACTGCCAGGTTTAAATGAGCCCTCCTAGAGGCAGAAGGGGAATCTCACTGCCAGCTGAGAGAGTCACTGGCCGAGAGAGATGCCCTGCTGAGAGAGATGGTGGCAGTGGAACCAAGAGGCACAAGACAGAGTGGCAGGCTTATCTGACCCACAGAGGCAGAGGCCAGGCCAAAAGGCCAAGGGCCAGAGAGGTGTGTCTAAGGGAACAGCAGAGGGGAGACTGTCCTGATCAAGGAACTGTATCCTGAGTATGTTCCAGAACTTGAATTGTAGCCTGTAGCTTCCCTATAATCCCCACAATCTGTGAGTTCTATGTGGCCACTGCAGCGAATTATTGAGCCCAGCAAAGAGGTAGTGGGTGGCGCGGGAGGGACAGTTGGTGTCAAGGTTGATAAGAGGGCTGGAGGGTGGCAGCATGTCTGCCCTCATAGGAACAGGCCTTGGGCTGCTAATGGTGATTCTGTTTTCCTCTTGTGTAGTTAGAGGAAGTCAAAAGATGCTGCCTCCCTGTCCCTTTAGCAAAAGTGTAATTTTAATTTTGCTAGTTGTTTATGTCACTACTATTGCTATTACAGGAGCTCTGGTAGTGTAGTGCCTAAGGCACTTGACTGCTAACCAGAAGGCTGGCAGTTCAAACCCACCAGCCACTCCTCAGAATGAAGGTTGGGCAATCCACTTTCGTAGTGATACCACCTCAGAAACCCAAGGAGGGGTCGCTAGAGTTGGGGCCTACTAGACGGCACATAACAACAAACAACAACAACATTGCTGTTACATTCAGTTATATACAGGAATTATGAGTTTCAATTAATATTAGTTAAAAAAACATTGCTAAAGATTCTGTATGTTGGGTCTGGTATGAGAGGAGGTCCATACGGTAGGGGTGATTCCATGAGTTACTGCATTGGTTGATACCAACCTAGTGATGCCATTAAGCTTGACAATTTTGTAAATAGTGGCTAAAATCCAGTGCTGGGTGATCAGATTTTCCCATGGAAAACCACATCTTTCATCCAGTAAGTAAAAGTCTCAGTAAGGTAAGTTGATTAAAATAAGAAAACATGGGTACATATTGAAATGTTTTTGGTCACACAAAAGGTCAAATATTGTATGACCCCACTTATATGTAATACAAGCATGCATTTCTTAATGTCTACTGGGACAATGACTGACTGCATATATGTCCCAGGTCCCATTGTTGTTGTTGTTATTTGCCATCGAGTCGGCCTGACTCATAGCGAGCCCTCTTTGGGTTTCCGAGGCAATACCATAGGAATGCCCAACCTTCCTTCTGAGGAGTGGCTGGTGGGTTTGAACCGCCAGCCTTCTGGTTAGCAGTCAAGTGCCTTAGGCACTATGCTACCAGAGCTCCTGGTCCTATAGGGTTTTTAAAAGGTAAAGTAGTTCTCCTTTTGTTTGCTGCCCCCTAATGGTTTTAAGGGAGATCTGGTAGCATAGTGCCTAAGGCATTTGACGCTAACCAGAAGGCTGGTGGTTCAAACCCACAAACCACTCCTCGGAAGGAAGACTGGGCAATCTACTTCCATAGAGATATTGCCTTGGAAACCCCAGGAGGGGTCGCTATGGGTCAGAACTGACTCGATGGCAGTGAGTTTGGTTTTTTTTTTTTCTTCAATGGTTTTAAAGACTTCCAAACCCATACTCCTGCAGTAATGGACCATGGGTGGGATACAGGCAAGAGAGGCAGCAAACATAGCTCTGGTCATGAGCTCTCAGGCTCTGTCCAGTGGGGGCACAGCCCCTAGCTGCTCCTGCTCATCAGACAGTTGGAAGAGTGGGCAGGACAAGCAAGGCATACTCTACTCCCTCCCTGCTTGTTTCCTATCATTTCACTCCTGCTGCAAAGTTCCTCTGGCCTCCATCAGTTGCTCCAGTGGCAGCAGTGGCAGCTGCAGCCACTAGGACAACTGGGAGCGGGCTGCCATAAGGTTTTAATATGGTGTTTGCACAACATCCAAATCATATAACATCTTATTTCACAGAACGTCTCATGGATCTTAAGCAAAGTATACCTATATTTAGAATAGACAAATGCATAAAGACAGGAAGTAGATTGCTTAACAAAGGCTAGTAGCATGGAGAATGGGGAATTATTGCTTAAGGGGAACTCAGTTTCTGTTTGGAATGATGAAAAATTTTGGAAATAAATAGTGGTGACAGTTGGACAAGATGGTGAATATAGTTAACACTACTCAATCATTCACCTCAAAATAGTAAAAATGGCAAATATTTTATTATATATATTTTACCACAATACAATTTACAAAATATATACATTAAAAATTGTTAGATTCTGATAAATAATGTAATTATTATTTTAAGAATAAATATGTGTTAATAAACAAAATGGGTATTATACTGTTGGTTAAAATAATACATTTTTTTTTTTTTTAAAGATTTTGGCCATCTGCCAAGCCTAACACAGAGAGAAAAACAGTGATTTGTATACCTTCTAGAGAAGACTGAAAGCTCACTATAAGGAGGCAGCAGTTCTAGACCTGGCCCTGCTTCTCTCCCAGGTCTGACTTTGCACAAACTAACAGCTCTCTGAGACCTACTTTTCTCACCTGCAAAATTAGATGCTTAGCATTTCACAAGTGGATGCCAGATCAAAACTACTGCATATTCTGAGGGCCTTGAAAACCCTCCACCATTGTCAAGTACATCTGGGAAATGCTGGCTTTAACCAAGTTAGGCAGGGGAAAACCTGATAGAGATTATTAGTGGGTATTGCCTTTCCTAAATTTTAAACTAAAAAAATGAAGTTCAACCCAAATTTTGGGTTTCATTGGTTATACAAGCCAACCTGCCTTTTAGATATCAGAAAAGAAGCATCAGGGGCATTCAGTGAACAGATTAGAGCTCATTAGTGGCTTCACTTTCATTCACATCATAACTCCAACTCTTGTAAAATTCTATTTGGAGTTGAAAAAGTAAGCTCTTCAGAGTTCCATTAGCTACCCTACATAGTGTTGCTGATTCTATGAACAAACAAAATTGTTGATCAAGAGGTAATGCAATAAGGCCATTAGATTACTTACTCTTATGCAAGACAAGTGATATTTCTGTGTATAGGATTAGCTGTGAAGTCTAACTTTACAATTTCTTCTTTTCTCCAAAAGCTATCATATGTGCTGGTTTACCTGTATCTGACATAGTCTTTTCACCTTTGACTTAACTATCCTAACAAAGGAGCAAAGTCTCCTTTTAGATGGGAAATGAGGACATGTGTGGATCCTTAGGTTTGAACAGTTTGATTCATGGCATTGCATGTCATATGCAGCTACCACCTATCTAGTTGTTGTTGTTGTTGTTGTCATGTGCCATCGAGTCGGCCCCGACTCATAGCGACCCCTCCTTGGGTTTCCGAGGCAGTTATCACTAAGGAAGTAGGATTGCCCAACCTTCCTTCCGAGGAGTGGCTGGTGGGTTTGAACCGCCAGCCATCTGGTTAGCAGGCAAGTGTCTTAGCCACTATGCTACCTCTAGTAGTGGAGGCTTTTGTGTTGCTATGATGCTGAATAAGTTTCAATACAGCTTCCAGACAAAGATAGACTGGAAAGAAAGGTCTGGTGATCTTCTTCTAAAAATCAGCCAATGGGGGAAAAAAAACCCTATGGATCACTCACTGCCGTTGAGTTGAATCCAACTCATAGAGACCCCTCCTTGGGTTTCCAAGGCAGTATCACTCCAGAAGTAGATTGCCCACTCTTCCTTCCAAGGAGTGGCTGGTGGTTTGATCCACCAGCCTTCTGGTTAGCAGTCAAATGCCTTAGACAAATGGCTCAACAAATGGATGCAGCACTGGAGGTGATCACTCATCTATGCCAAGAAATTTGGAAGACAGCGACCTGGCCAACTGGAAAAGATCCATATTCGTGCCCATTCCAAAGAAAGGTGATGCAACAGAATGTGGAAATTATTGAATATATCGTAAATATCACACATAAGTAAAATTTTACTGAGGGTAATTTAAAAACAGTTGTAGCAACACATTGACAGGGAGCTGCCAGAAATTCAAGCCCAATTCAGAAGAGCATGTGGAACAAGGGATATCATTGCTGACGTCTGATGGATCTTGGCTGAAAGCAGAGTATCAGAAAGATGTTTACCTATGTTTTATTGATTATGCAAAGGCATGTGACTGTGCAGATCATAACATATTATGGATAAAATTGAGAAGAACAGAAATTCCAGAACATTTCATTTTGCTCATGCGGAACCTATACCTAGAGCAAGAGGTAGTCATCTGAACAGAATATGTACAGTCAACCCTGAGAGACAGGAAGGCCAGCATTTGCATAGAGGGAAGTCTAGAAAGATAGGAATGCATAGGTACAAAGGACACAGGGAAGACATAACCAAAGGAAGAAGGTGAGAGAAGAGCTGTTCCACTGTGGGGATTATAACCGGTGCTGTGAAAGAAAATGTGTAACCAACTGTTGAATGTAAAATGAATCGGCTTTGTAAAGTTGTACTCAAATCACAATAAAAAACTAAAAATCAAACAACCTATGATGTGCAGATGATACAACTTTGCTTGCTGAAAGTGAAGAAGACTTGAAGCACTTACTAATACAAAGACTATAGCCTTCAGTATGGATTACACCTCAACATTAAAAATAAAATAAAATAAAATAACCTCACTGCCCTCAAGTCAAGCTCTGATAACATAGTGCCTAAGGCACTTGACTGCTAACCAGAAGGCTAGCAGTTCAAAACCACCAGCCACTCCTCGGAGGGAAGGTTGGGCAATCTACTTCCGGTCTTGGAAACCCAAGGAGTGGTCGCTATGAGTTGGGTCTGACTCGATGGTACATAACAACAACAACAACAGCTGTCAAGTAGGATCCTCTTATAGTGACCCCTCCTTGGGTTTCTGAGGCAGTATCACTACAGAAGTAGATTGCCCAACCTTCCTTCTGAGGACATACAGAAAACAAAAATCCTCACAACTGTACCAATAAGCAACATGTTGATAAACTGAGAAAAGACTGAAATTGTCAAAGACTTCATTTTACTTGGATCCACAATCAATGCCCACAGAAGCAGTGGTCAAGAAATCAAATGACAAATTGCATTGGGCAAATCTGTTGCAGAAGACCTCTTTAAAAGTGTTAAAAAGCAAAGATGTCACTTTGAGGACTAAGGTGCTCTAGGTCCAAGACGCGGTATTTTACTATGGCCTCATATGCATGCAAAGCTGGACACTGAATAAGGAAGACCAAAGAACAATTGATGCATTTGAATTATGGTGTTTGCAAAGAATGTTGAACATACTGTGGACTGCCAGAGGATGAAAATCTACTTTGAAGAACTAAAGCCAGAATGCTCCTTAGAAGCAAGGATGGTGAGATTTTGTCTCATGTACTTGGTCATGTCATTAGGAGGGACTATTCCCTGGAGAAGGAAATCATGCTTGGTAAAGTAGTGGGTCAGTGAAAAAGAGGAAGATCCTCAATGAGATGGACTCAAACAATGGCTGCAACAATGGCCTCAAACACAGCAACAATTGTGAGGATGGCGCAAGATAGGGCAGTGTTTCATTCTGTTGTACACAGGGTTGCTATGAGTCAGAACCAACACAATAGCACCTAACAACAACGTTTGTTTTGTAAACCTTTTGACCAAAAAGCCAGTAGTAGTTGCCATTTTGTTAATCCTCACCATAACTCAGGCATTGTCACCCCATTTCATCTTAAAGAAGTCTACAGGGATGGTCAGTCACTAAGCTTATATAACTCATTCTGCCACTTACAAGTTTTTGTAACCTTGGACAAGGAGCTCTAGTGATGTAGTAGTTAAAGCACTCAGCTGTAACCAAGGGTTGGTGGCTCAAACCCAACAGCTGCTCCATGCAAGAAACACATAGCATTCTGCTTTCATTTTGGGAACCCTATGGTACAGTTCTATTCTGTCCTATCATATCACTATGAGTCAAAATTAACTCAATGGCAATGGGTGACCTTGAGCAATGGGTGACCCTAATCTATCAGTTTCTCATTTGAAAAATGAAACCTTCCCTGGCATGAAATTTGTGAGGATTAAAGGAGTTAATATATGTAGCCAGCACCAACTACCATCAAGTTGACCCTGACTCAGGTGACCCCATGTCTGCCAGAGTAGAGCTTTACTGAATTTTCTATTTTGATTATTCGGGAGGAGATCACTTGGCCTTTCTTCCAAGGTAATTCTGGGTAGACTTGAACCTCCAAGGTTTAGGTAGCAACTGATCATGTCAACAATTTGCATCACCCAGGGACTTCAAATAACAAGTACATGTGTGTTTACTATTTTATTTCTTGCTCTTACATGGTGGAGCCATGAGTGAACCCAGATTCAGTTACTCTCTTCTGATATTCTAGTGCTTGCTGCTACAATCTATAATCTAGGGGTGAGTTTACATATCTGCTGGCTTCATCTGTTTAAAAATGCTTTAAGGGCAAGCATCACATGTTCTTCCTCTTTGTGGTAACGATGGAACCTGGCACACAAAGAAATAGACAACACTTGTGGAACTGAATTAAGAAGACTTGTGGCTCTCTTTTAAGGAGTTCTGGTGGCATGGTGGATAAGGCATTTGGCTGCCAACCAGAAGGTTAGCAGTTCAACTCACCAGCTGCTCTGTGGAAGGAAGATGGGGGCAATTTACTTCTGTAGAGATTTACAGCCTCGGTAACCCAATGGGATCACTATGAGTCAGAATCGACTTGATGGCAGTGAGTTTGGTTCAGTTTGGCTTTGGCTCTCTTTTATGGGATGTGATTTCAGCAGCCTTGACTGTCGGTCCTACCAGGAAATTTGATTCTCGGGGAAGAGGAGCAGGAAAAGGGGAGAACACCATCAGAGAAAAATTGGTAGAAGAGAAACCTGCTGTAAGGAGCACATGACTGGGAAACATGGCTGAGATATCATTGCCCACTTACCTACATAACATCAAAGGACTGAAGGATTGGTGGAAGGGATGAAGGAATTACAAACTGAAAACCTGGAAAAGTGGAGAGTCTTTTGGACTTCTGTTGTGGAGAGCTGAAGGGTCAAGTATGCAGTGTGGGGAAAGGAAACAAGAACTGGATGCTCAAGGCTCAGAGCACTATCGGAGGAAGGACCTGCTTCGTAGAGTGACCAAGCTGTCTACCTGTGTGCCAGGCAGGAAGCTACTGCTTCTCAGCTCTGGCTCACCTTTCTGCACTCTGCTGCATAGTGCTGGGCTGGCCCTCTGCAAGTACAGCTCTGCTTAGCCAGTGTCTATGGGGCTCTGCCAATCGGCCCTTGAATGAGGCTGAAGGGCTTGGATCCTCCCTGCTGGCATCCTGTTTCCCCAAGGTCACCAGCAGCATCACCTCTGCAACTCAGCAGTTGTGGTTTGTAATCCAGGCTGCAGCTTTTCCAACATTTGCAGAAGCAGCCTCATTGTGTTCCCACCCCTGCCCAGGGTAACATTTGCTGGTGTCCCCTCCTCAGAGGTGTGTCCCAGCCCCATGGGTCCTTTATCTGCCCTCCAAGAAATCTCCTCTTCCTCTTCTTTAGAGATCTGGCTGTTAAGCTCTAAGGGACCCCTCCACCTGGCTTTGAATTCCAACCTCTTCTTTTGTTCCCTCAGCCTGAGACGGAGAATTGCTTCCTGTAGTTGCTGCCTCCACAATACTTTGTTGTTGTTATTTGCCATGGAGTCAGCCCTGACTCATAGTGACCCCTCCTTGGGTTTTCGAGGCAGTATCACTATGGAAGTAGGATTGCCCAACCTTCCTTCTGAGGAGTGGCTGGTGGGTTTGAACCGCCAGCCGTCTGGTTAGCAGGCAAGTGTCTTAGCCACTATGCTACCAGAGCTCCCCTTTCCGAGGAGTAGTGTTCTCTTATTGTCTTTTTAGTTACCTTTATATGAAATTCTCTATACATAAAAAACAAAGAAAGAGAAAGAAAACAACTAGTGTGATTTCTGTCTCATGGCTGGCCCCTGAGTAATACACCAAAGGAGGAAGGAGAAAGAGATTTACCAAGAAGAGCCTGTGTCTCTATCCCTGCCATCACAGCAGATTCTAATAAACTACGTAGGTAAGATCCAGAATAACCAATTTACAACATAAATCTAAACAAAGAAAAAAGGTTAGTGAGAAGTTGCTCAGTGAATAACAAAGTTGCTTCAAGCACAAATACTCTGCTCATTTATGGAAACTGCAAAGGTACCAACTCCATCTTTTCTTACAATTCTAAACACACTCTCCAAGCAATCTCCCTGGAGAATCCTCTCCCTCACTGCAAAGGAAAAGGCACCAGACTCATGATCCTTCTGATTTCTTTCTGTTCCTTTCTCAGATAAAACTCAGTGGTGTCACAACAGATTCAAGCAAGGTGAGGGGCCTGGGAGTCGGCATCAGGGGGTAAGGTTTCCAGTAGATGGCAGCGTGTTGTGGGGAGAGGGATATGCATCACTTACACCTGCCACATGGTGGTGACACCCCTCCCATAGGTCCTGGGCCAGGCACTGTGAGGTAAGGGCCTGCTGCCCTAAGGGACCGTCATTAATTGTATTTGATAAATAGCACCAAGTCAGAGAACATAGCCCTTTCTCTACTCAGCACCAGGTCCTTCAGGGGTCCCTGTCTCCAGGCCTTCTCCTTGCCCTACAGTGTCATAAGACATCAGCCTGAGCCTCAGGGTGGTAGTGGGGGGAGGAATCAAACATTTTCCTGTTGGCTATTTTTCAATAACTTCTTCCCCAAATAACCTGAGAACTCAAAATTGTTTGCAGTGCCTCATTGCTATCCCTACTTGACAGGTAATATGCAGGCAGTCTTTGTTCCTGCAAGGAATGAAGAACCAGAATTTGACAAAGCAGATACACCATAATTTCTTTTTGGCAGAGTTTTCCATGGTCCTGAATTTCTCATATGTATTTACATTGGGTGGAGGTGCTGAAAGCTCTGGGGATAAAATGACAAACACCGGCCCCTCATCTCAGATGGAGGGAGGGTTGCATCTGCAGTGCTTTCTCTAATGTTTCTCACCTGTATCACCTCATCCCTGAATGAGAGACTGTGTGTGTGTGTGTGTGGGGGGGTTGGACGACTGTGTTGGGTGTTTGGGGAGAAACAGGGTGGGCAGAGGTGCTGTTCTTATGTAGAGATGCCACACTGATAAGCCTTCCAAGAGACAGCACAGGAATGAGCTACACTGCCTTGGGCTTCCTTGAGCTGATACACTTGTTCCACCCTCCTGTCAGGAGGCTCTGTCTGCACACTAGCCTGCCTGGCTTGTTCTCTGTGTTGCTAATGAACCATAATCTTGCTACTATTCAGAAGGCCTGGGTTGGCTCTCCCTTTTTCTGATTGTGACAAGGAGAGAAGGTGAAGCAGGCCAGAGGGCTAGAGTCCTCTTGGAAGTGGGGAGGTGGGAGCAGGCTAAAAAAGAGACTGGAGCTGAGAGGCCACGAGGGGTGAGAGTGATGGATGAGCCCTTCAAGCTATCAGCTGTTACCTCCACAAGGCCCAGGCACCTGGTTCTCCTTCCTGGGTAGCTCTTGCTTTGGGGCCTGACGTGGCAGGAAGGAGGGCTGTATGTGTTGAGAAGGGGAAGAATTGCCTTGCTGGCAGGAAGTGAGGGCAGACACAAGGGAGGGGATTCCAGCTGAGATGGGGTCTGCTCTCTTCCCCCATTCTGACTGGATACTGATTGTGGGTGACTGGCAAATGCCCTCTCCACTAAAGCAAGGCACTAGATAAATCTGATAAACAAAGAGAGAGTTTGGTCTGGAAGCTGAGTCTATTTTAGAGTTGGCAGTTTGGTGAATTTTCCACTGTTATCTCTCACCACAGATTTCAACTGCTTTAAAATATTACAAGTGATAGTAGAGGTTGGACTCTCTTCAAGATTCGAGCCAATCAAAGCAAAAAATGGCATATAAAAATATGAAATCCACAAAATGCATTGTCTGCAAAGCACACTTTAGCATAGATCAACCCATCTTTATCTCTTTTTTTCCCTTCCTTCATTCATTCATCAAATATTTATTGAACACAATGGGCAAAGAAACCTGAAAAGTACACAATAGACAGTAAGATTAGTAAACTCTTCTTTTTCTCAAGAAGTTTACAATCAGGTAGAGGAGATAGGTATGAGTTAAATGAATTTAAATATTTAATTTAAATGTTGATTAGATGAATTTAAAGAACGAGGTATAACCACAGTGCTACAAGAATCCAAAGAGCAATTATTACCAATTGCTTTCGGAGGGCAAGGGCTATCTGAATAACTACCAATGAGATGAAAGGGAGAGGCAAGAAGAAATCATTTGAGCAAAAGTGTTATGTCAGCAAAACCCAGGAAATAATGTTTGGGGTTCCTTCAAGCTCCAACATGCTGAGAAACAGATGCACTATATTTAGTATAGGAGCTCTGGTAGCACAGTGCCTAAAGCATTTGACTGCTACTGAGAAGGCTGGCAGTTCAAACTCACCAGCCACTCCAAGGAAGGAACATGGGGGCAACCTTCTTCAGTAAAGATTTAAAAACCAAACCAAACTCACTGCTGTTGAGGCAGTTCTGACACATAGCAACTCCACCTTGGGTTTCTAAGGCCGTATCTCTGTGGAAGTAGATTGTCCAATCTTCCTTCTGAGGAGTGGCTGGTGGGTTTGAACCACCAGCCTTCTGGTTAGCAGTCAAATGCCTTAGGCACTATGCCACCAGAGCTCCTCAGTAAAGACTTACTGCCTTGGAAACCCAATGGGAGTCACTATGAGTCAGAATTGACTTGATGGCAGTATTTTTTATTTTTTTGGTATAGTTAGTATGTTGAGTCTGGGACACAAGCAGGGCTTTTAAGTAAACATGTTTAACAGGCAACTGGATTACTTATTATGAGAAAGAGTTTAAGCTGAAAGCAAGTTTCATGAGAAAAGAATCACTTCTTGTGTTTCGGTATGCTTCCCCACAATAACAGAATGGTATCTCGAAGAAGCTGATGTAACTCACAGAGATAATGTAAGATTACTTGTCATATTCAATCAACTTGTCTAGGACCTCTCAGTTCGTGGGTTTATCCTCCTCCCTGTTCCTGCTTGGGGCCCCTCAGTGTGAATTTTAGAGCTTAATGTCATTTAAGTACGGTATTATTTTCCCCAAGTCCTAGTTTTGTCAAAATAGAGGAAAGGGTGAAGTTTTCTCTATTCACAGTTAAATGGCTTCAACACCAAAGTGTTTCCTCATATATCCCAAAGTTTTTACAAAGAAAAGTATGAGCTTATTTTGAAAGTATAATGTTGCAATCATATTTGTTCTCTCTCTTTTTTTTTAATGTTACTGATTTAGAAAACTTAAAGATTTGAATCAATTTTCACAGCTTTTCTTGATAACTGGTTAGTATCTGTTAATCCAGTTCACTAGAATTTCACTCTATGCTTACAGTGTGCAAGGCAAGGAGTTAGCTGGTGGGAAATTTAAAATAAATAAGACATAGGTACTTTTCAACAAGGGCTTACAATTTAGTGAGAGAGAAAGGTTTAAAAATGCTTATACTATAGGCTGTGTGCAAAAGTAAAGCAAAAATTTTTCCCTACAAAAAATCAAATGTTGACAAGCTCTGCACAATTTACAAAGTTATACTTCTCCTGACTCATAATATCTATTGGACCTGGTCCTACATATATGGGATTTAGGGGTAAATGATGAATGGGGAAGGTGTATTAGTCCCATCTCCTGCCCAAAGCCCTATGATCAGATTATATGCCAGGAATAATTTTCTTGGAGGTGGGAGCGATATGCATGAATATTTATACTTGAAGCTTGTCCCTTATAGACCAGTGGCACATCTTTGTGTTAGCCCACATGAAGGTTCAGTCTGCAGAATGGAACATAGTCAAGTGGACTGCCACAGACAGAGATTGGCTATGACCTCATTAGCCATGGGACACTGTGCTCTGGTCTAGATGTTCTCAACCTGGCTGCTGGGTGCATGAACCACTAAGCAACTGAACCTAAATCTTGCAGATAGGGTCTGGCTTCAATCTTTCCTAAAAGCTCCACTGGGGATTCTAATGCACACAGTGTTGGGATGTAAACTGATGCACAGTGTTCCAGCTTAATGCATTACGCTGATCTCACTCTGCAGGATATCACATGGATAACAATGACATCATTCTTCACTATCACTTGTGCCACACTGAGAACCAAACTGGTACCACAGTCAGCTTTAAATATATCATCTCACATTTATTGAACACTTACAATGTGCCACACACTGACCTGAGCACCTTACTACATTTTGATATTTCATCCTCAAAACAACCTTAGGAAATATTATTAGTGTCCCAGTTTATGACTAGAGAAATGGAAACTTACAGATGTCAAGTGACTTGCTGAAAGTCCCACAACTATTCAGGGGTGGAGCTGTGACATGAACCCTGTTTGCCTGTCATCACAGTCTGTGCTTCTAACCACTAAGAGGTAGTAGCTTATTTTATATGTATGGAATATTCAATTTTCTAAATAAGTTCTAAACACAAAAGTTTATTTGATATGTATTTTTCCATAAAATGGAGAAAAATAAAATAAGTACTTTCAGTCAGTGATTTACTAACAGGGTACATATTCAGCATCTATTTCATAATTTGGTGATTACATGCACCCAATCTTAGCATCTAGAATCCCATTTCCATAGCACCAGCATTCCCAGGTCTGGCCTATTCCTATATGCTTTGTCTAACACTGAAGGAATCATTGCACTAGATTGCCATAGCCCAGTACACCTGCAAGGGTGACCACATTCAGCCTGTGAGTGCTCTGAAAACCCAAGACTGCTGAGAAAAGATACAGGTTTCTGGCTGTTTTTGAAAAAAATTAGATGTTTCTTGTATTGTTGTAGGGAAGATGACTGCAAAAGACAAGCTATCTTCTGAGCATATTCTACTATCTATAAGCACATATTGTGCATGTGTAAGTCTAATAATCCCACTCATACTACAGTGATGTTCTTGTTGTTATTGTTAGGTGCCACTGAGTCAGTTCTGACTCACAGTGACCCTATGTACAGCAGAACAAAACACTGCCCAGTCTTGTGTCATCCTCACTATCCTTGCAATTCTTGAGCCCATTGTTGCAGCCATGATGTCAATCTATTTCATTGAGGGCCTTCTCCTTTTTCTCTGCCTCTCCACTTTACCAACCATGATATTCTTCTCCAGGAACTAGTTCCTTCTGACCACATGATCGAAGTAGATGAGATGAAGTTTGACCAATCTCATTTCCAATGAGCATTCTGGCTGCACTTCTTCCAGGACAAATTTGTTCATTCTTCTGGTAGTCCATGGTATCTTCGGTATTCATTGCCAACACCACAATTCAAAGGGATCAATTCTTCTTTGGTCTTCTTTACTTATTGTCCAGCTTTTACATGCATATGAGATGACTGAAAATACCATGGCTTGAGTTAGGCGCACTTTGGTCTTCAAAGTGACATCTTTGCTCTTTAACACTTTAAAGAGGTCTTTTGCAGATGTGCCCAGTGCACTACATCTAATTTCTTGACTGCTAGTTTCATGAGTGTTGACTGTGAATCCAAGTAAAATGCAACCTTGGACAACTACAATGATAGTTAACATTAATGGAGCTCCTACTGTATTAGGAGCTCTGGTAGCATAGTGGATAAGGCACTTTACTGCTAACCCAAAGGTCAGTGGTTCAAACCCACCACCTGCTCCACAGAAGAAAGATGGGGTGATCCACTTCCGTAAAGATGTACAACCTCGGAAACGCAATAGGGGTTGCTATGAGTTGGAAACGACTCAATGGCAGTGAGTTTGGTTTGGTTTGGTGACTGTATGCCAGACATTGTCCTAGTGTTGCTTTTCATTTAACCTTCATATTAACCCTTGATACAAGGTGCATACTTGTATCAACCTCACTGTTAATAAGGAAACAGAGAACCAGAGAAGCTAAGGACCTTGCCCAAGGATTGCAGTTAGTTAGGTGCAGAGCCGGGACTGGAACCCAGGCTACCTGGCCACAGTTCCTGGGCACTGGAATAGGCATAACGATCATTTCATAAAGCTAATTTGTCAGATGATTTATCAGATGATACAGCGCTCAGGAATCTGAGAAACTCACCAACCTCAACAGAGATGGGGCAGTGTTAGGTTGAAATCTAAAAGAGCACCATAGTAAAGACTGACAATTGTTACCAAAATAACCGAACTCACTGCTGTCGAGTCAGATCAGACTCATAATGAACCCTCCTTGGGTTTCTGAGGCAGTATCTCTATGGAAGTAGACTGCCCAGTCTTGTTAAGAAGAAAATTAAGAAAGGTGCAATCTAATAGAGTATTAAATCCTGGAAAAGGTACCCTGAGGAGCTGGCAACCCAAGCCCAGGTGTGAACATGGAGAAGGATGGCAGGGTATGGAGAACAAGGCACACGTGTCCTTTGGGTTCAGACAGACCTCAGCTGGAAACCTCACTCAGTTAGTTACCTGAGTTACCTATTTCCTGCTGCAAGGACTAAGCAAAGGGATGCTTACAAGGAATCACGTGCAAAAGACCCTATAGAGCCTGGAACATCACAGCTATCAGTGACTAAAAGGGCAGGAGTCCTCAAGGGAAAGAGAGTGATATGGAGAGAGACCCAATAGTCAGAACTAAGAGGGCCCATTAGTTTAACACAAGAAACAGTTTCCCTTCCCTTTTAGCTAGGGGAAAGGGCAGAAGTCAGAGCAAAGCTTAAAGGTAGGCAATATGACAGAGGAGAGAGAAGGTAACCCAATGATCTCACCAGCAGAGACATCTGAAAGTTTGCTTTTAATGTAAACTGACAGCTCTTGGGCCAAATAGTGTGGTTGTTACATTTTAATCAGAATAATGTGTCTACAATTTAAAAATCAGGAAATCATGAATCTCCTGGGTTCCCAACTTATCTCTTAAAAAATGGAAGATGTGGCAACACTGGGCTGGCAATTCCACAAATCAACAGTTGTGGTCCCCCTTTGATGAAGCTGGCAATGCCCTACCAACTTTTCCATAATCTTCACACTGGGACCCTGCCTGGATCCTAAACATACTTGCATTGGTGACTCTAAGTGTATATACTAAGAACAGGATGCTATAAAGCCTGAATTCCACTAAGAGTTAGAAATATATATAAGTCCTAGTGAGGTGCAGTTTGTGGCGCAAAGGTGGCCTGAGTGAATTAAGGGCCTATACCTATGTGTTTTGGTAGCACAACAGTACTCAGCTGCTAACTGAAAGGTTGGAGGTTCAAACCCATTTAGTGGCTCCATGGAAGAAAGTCCAGGTGATCCACTCCCATAAAGGTCATAGCCTAGAAAACCCTATGGGGCAGTTCTATTCTGTCACATGAGTTTGCTATGACTCACAATCAACACAATAGCACCTAACAATAGGAACAATTTTGACAGAAGGAAGCACTTTGTGATCAGTTCCTAACCTAAATCCATCCAGTGGGTCCATGGGAGAACAACCTGGAGATATGCTCTCATAAAAATTACAGTTAAGAAGATCCTACGGGAAGTTTTACTTCATCCAGTGGGGTCCTTATGAGTCAAAAATCAACTTGACAGCACCTACCAACATCTCCTAAGAAGGGGAAAAGCAATCACAAAGAGACCCGGCTGCAACCATAGGGGCCTACAAGTGCTTCCAACCCACCCTTTGCTCCAACCACCTCTAAATCAGAGTTTTACATGTCATTTGATGTCCTATCATGCTTTACATACAGTATCTCATTTAACAACATGTATTTAAAACATGCATCATCTCATTTAGCAATGCTTTGAAATAAATAGGAGTTCTGCTGGCACAGTAGTTAAGTGTTGGCTACTAACCAAAAGGTTGAAGGTTTGAACCCAACAGCTGTTCTGCAGGAGAAAGATGCGGCAGTCTGCTTCCATAAAGCTTTACGGCCTTGGATACCCTACTGAGCAGTTCTACTCTGTCCTATAGGTTGCTGTGAGTCAGAATCAACTCGATGACTGTTATGACATAAATGAAGAAGTGCTGGTAGCACAATGGTTAAGTACACAGCTGCTATCTGAAAAGGTCAGTGGTTTGAACCCACCAGCGGCTGTATGGGAGATAAGACCTGGTGATCTGCTCCCATAAGGATTCTAAAACAAGTACCAAACTCACTGCTACCAGGGCTCCTCCTTTAAAGATTACTGCCTAGGAAACCCTATGGGGCAATTCTATTCTGTCGTATAGCATTGCTGTGAGTTGGAAGTGACTCAAGGACACACAACAACAACAACAAAATAAATAGGGCAGTCCCTGGATGATACAAATGGTTTATGTTCAACTACTATTCTAAATGGGAGCTCTGGTAGCGTAGTGCCTAAGGCACTTGACTGCTAAACAGAAAGGTGGCGGTTCAAACCCACCAGCCACTCCTCCGAAGGAAGATGGGGCAATCTACTTCCATAGTGATACTGCCTCGGAAAGCCAAGGAGGGGTCGCTATGAGTCGGGTCCGACTCGATGGCATATAACAACAACAACAACACTTTTCTAAAGGTTGGTGGCTCAAACCTACTCACTTTGTATCACATGGGGTTGCCATAAGCCAGAATCATTTGGTTTTGGTTTATGAAATAAATATTATTGTCCCCTCTTTACAAATGAGAATATTAAGTCTTAGAGAGCTAAATGATTTGCTATAGCCATGCAGTGGGATTTGAACATGGGCAGTCCACCTCCAAAGCTCATGAACTTGAGGTGGTATGGTACATCAGACCTGAAGAATGTTAATAGATGTTATGCTGAAAAGAGTTCCATGATCAAGTAAGTTTGGGTAATGCTGGTTCCCATTCCTTACTGGAAGACTTTTCAGAACTTTTGAAATATTAATGGGCCTTGTGAATCTCCAAGTAAGGGAAGCCATGTCTCCAAATTCAGCCATGAAATCTTTTGCAAGGAACACAGCATGGGAAATGCTGTAGTGGAAAGGATGGGTCTGGAATTCAAAATTGTAATTGTGGGTTAAGCAACACAGATTTTGTAAAACAAATCTATGTCTGCAAACTTCATGTTTTTGGATACAATATTCCATTTGTTGTTGTTGTTGTTGTTATTTGCCATCAAGTCGGCCTCGACTCATCAATATTTCATTTAGAGAAATCTATTTGATCCCATCTTTACATCATTAACCTAGAATCTCCTCAATTAAAATAAATCTTGCTGTTACAAATACTATTAATCTGAAATTCCATTCACCACTACAGAATATCTGTAATAGCAAGGTAATAAGAAATAATCTAACATGTATGGGATATTTTGACATTCATTGTTTAACGCATTCTTCAATATAACCTTTGAGAATTAGGAGTCATTACCTTTCTATTTTATAGACAAAGAAAATGAGGCCCAAAGGGGTCAAATGAGGAGTCAAACAAATAGATTTTCACCTTCTCACTGAAACACATCCTAAAGGGCTGCAAAAATACTAATATAACAACAACGAAATAGAAATTTAATTATATTCAATATAGTATATATATTAAATGCATTTTGTTCTTTTATATCAGTCATTTGCAAATTAGTCACATTGTTGAGTTATATAGCTCCCAATTAGCCACCCATTTTGAGTAAGCCCTTTCCTCAACCGTGGTAGTTTGGAGAGAATATATTACAACAAGGCTGTAATGTAACTAGGGCTAACCCTGAAGACAGTCTCTAAAACAGAAATATGGACATTTTTTCATTTTTGTCTACAGAAAAGTAAACATTTGCCCCCCACAAATTCTGCTTTCTATTTACATATAGTTATTCCTAAAGCTCTGCAGCACCATGTTTTGGTATGAAAAAGAATATGGGACGGAGGATATTACAATACTAATAATGCATTTTTTTCTCCCTTTGCTGCTTCTTGTCATTTAGTTTCCACATAACCTAATTCTTATTCAGATCAGAGAAGAAGGCACTGGAAACCAGATTTTAACAACACCATCTATATCTAACCACATTCGGGCACATGCAGAAACACAGTCCTCCTGTTTTCTAATTATACATTTTACAGATGAGCTTTCCTGGGCTGCTTTTGATGCAGATGATGAATAAAGTAGCTTTTGTTTTCACAGATTTATTTCAAAGAACTTGTCATTAAATGCTATTTGGGGGCTGATACGTATTTATGGAAGGTAAAGGAAAACATATTGATAGAATGAGCATCAAGAAATGTGCCTCTGACAGAATCTAAGATGGATTTCCTCCAAAGGACACATTTAAAATCTATAAACATACACACAAGGGAAGGAGAGGGAGGGGAAGAAAGGAAAGAAAGAGGGAGGAAGATAAAGAAAAGTTAATTTCAAAAAGGCTTTAAAAATCTCTTTAAAAATATATGAAATTCCTATACAGAGGAGAAACACTTGAAGATAGGGCTGGAATATGGATAGCTAAGGTTTGCTGAAAAGTCAGATCAAAAGGCTGGTTTATCTGTTTTCATGGCGGTGGGGGTTGTAAAGGTGGAGGTGAATGATGTTGCAAAAATTTCCCGATTCTTTCAGAGTCTGGGAAATTCTGCTGTTTCTTTTTCACACTATGGATGAATGAGTTCATGAATGTAAGAGAGGAGAGGAGAATTCTGGGTAGAGAGTGGTATGAACAGCCAGCAGAGCAGGAACAATCTTCTAACCATTGTAGGCTTCTTCTAGAAACTCAGTCTGCTCACACCCTCATCTGTACACTCAGGGTGAGATGTGTGTGTGTGTGTGTATACGAACTATAGCTGGTGGCTATTCCATAACAGAAATGGTAGCAACTATCTCCTGGAATATCCCTCTTTCAGCTCCCACCAAAAATATTCTCTTTTGCAATTTTACCACAAGTTGAATGAAAATGCCATTTAAACCTTTGCCATAATTTCCTTAAGAAATAAATGCAGGGAGGAGTTCCGGCAAGATGGCGGACTAGGCAGAAGGACTGCACAGACCCTCTTCAACAAAGAAAAGGGAAACCAATTAACACAGACACAGAAGATAATCTTGGACCCCTGAGCCTTGAAGGGAA
>NW_006921614.1:7272501-7297124 GCF_000298275.1 Orycteropus afer afer
GGACACTGGGAAGAGGTAACTATGGGGAGGAAGTGGGAGGGGAGCTGTTGCATTGTGGTAAACTGTGGTCAATGACATGTGACAATGTATATGTGAACTGCTGTATGGAAAGTGAATTTGCTCTGTAAATCTTCACCCAAATCAAAATAAAATAATAAAAACATAAAAAAAAAAAAGAAAGAAATGCAAAATGCCTCATATTTAAGGACACAAAAGAGAATTCATCCAATTCAGATTTCCCGTGAAAATGGCTACGTGTCTGTACTGGTGTGGGGCTAGAAGATTACCAGGTACATCACTTGTACTGGTTAAGAATATGAAACAGACTTCCAGAGTTCAAAACCTGACTCCCCATGTACTGCTACAATTGTACTGCTCTGGTCCTGCTATTTAAACATTTTGAATCTCAGCTTCCTCATCTGTAAGACTGAGGTATTAACAGTATCTATGTAATAGGGTTTTATGAGGATTAAATAAATCAGTCTTCATAAGACAATATGAACAATGCCTGGAAACATGACATAAGGATAGATACATAAATCTAATTATAAATATAGGAGAGAGTGAGAGAACTGGTTCCTGCTCCTGAACTCTGGTTTGTTAAAAATTTAAATGTTTTTCATATTTCTCTGCCATACACCCAAAATTCCCATTTTAGAAATGGGAAAACAGGCAAAAAGCAGGCATATTTAAGCATGTATAATCCTTCTGCAAGTCCTGCAAAGGGTCTCTTCTCAGGATGCACCTGAGACACTCCATAAGTACTTGTGGCCTCCATTGAGTTTCCTAAGGTCTGGGACTGATCCAAAAATGTAACCCCAGATAGAAATAATATTCTTCTTTATTCTAATTTCATTTCTTTTACGGATTCTAATCACTAGGGAAGAAAAGGCATATACCTGGCATATTGAACCATTTTGTTTTTACAATGATTATATTTTAAGCAAGAGAATTATGTATTAGGCATCAGGAATACTCATCCATCAGCAAGATGTTTGTTTAAAGAGTGTCACTGGTCTAATGATGAGTGAGTGAAGGCTGGAAATCAACCAGACGCTGTAGAACAATTATTTCCTAGAGCCCATTTACAAAACCAGGGGCTGATGAGTTGATTACGACTCGAGGTGACCCCATGTATGGAGCACAGTAGATTTGTGCTCCATAAGATTTCCAGTGGCTGAATTTTTAGAAGTTGACTCCAGCCCTTTCTTCCAAGGCACCTCTAGGTAGACTTTAACCTCCAACCTTTTGGTTAACAGCTGTGGTTGTTAACCACTTGCACTAGGTACCGAAGCACTCATCAAATAAGCCTCCAGCACCTGTACAAGGGCTGCTAAGTTGCCCTGTTCTGAAAAATATAAACCAACATATTGCAACCTGATATCTGCAAGGTGGCACTGTATGACATCAGAAACTTCAATATTTCAGGCCTTATACTTTTAACATAAATGAATACCTCCCTACTTTGCCCAAAGATAGTGAATATATATATTTTTTAACATTAGTAAAGGTCATTTTTCAACTGTGAAATAAATACATCAAGTTAACCCAGACCTGGAGAGTTTTTGCATTGACATACATGCAAGGAAGGGCTTTACCACTGATTATCAAACTGGACCATATCAAATTGTTACTAATAGACTGTTTTACCAAAAAAAAAAAAAGGCAATTTCGTATGGTTCCATCTAACAGTTGTGTAACTGAGGACACATTTCAAAATTCTCTAAGCCTTAGTTTCCTTACCTGTAAAATAGGGATAGTTTTGGTACTTTTTATAGTGCTATTGTAAAGAAGATAGGAAATACATGAAAAAAACAGCACAGTTAATATAGCTCTTAATGCATGTCAGTCATTTGTAGTAATAACATTACGTTAGTAACTGGGTCTGATGTTGATTTACTGGAGTAAATCTGAAATGGATATAACTTACGATAATTTTAAAAAGTGCATCGGGAAGAAGGAGTCCCAGTCCATGTAGTGGACACCTGCCCTCACCCTCCATTCTCTCCTCTCCCTCGCTAGCAGTACACCAGCAGCAGATTTCACAAAGCAGCTGTCAGCTGGAGGAGGGCTCTGAAGGTGCAGAGCCAGTAATGTTGCCCAGCCTCACACACACCTGGCTGGGAAATTCTGCCTCTGCACCACACAGAGTAATGGCGTCCTTTGGGACAATGTTCAGCAACAAAACTAGCTGCTTCTTCAGCAGCAGCACTAGCAGACTGATTTTTTAAAAGGCAAAACAAAGCCATATCAATGCTTTCTGAAAATCCACTTTTGTTTTCCCTAATATATTCTACACCCATTTCTCTTTCTTGCTCTTGTTTTTTACTTGCTTTTGTACCCCTACTCAAGAAAGCACTTGAATGTTCTGAAATTATTTCTCTTGTGTGGGTTTTCTCTTCCCACCTATATTTGGTACTGGGTTCACATTGGAATCTACTCCAGATCAGGGCTTACTCCAGGATCCACCTCAGTGCAGAATATACATCATATTCTGTCCCACTGCTGAGTTCAGACTGTGGTCCACTTGAGTTCTGGGCTCTGAACTGAACAGGTAATAAGTAATGATACTGCCAATGTAGTGATGAAAATGGCTCTTTGACCTCTGTCCTGCAAACTTTTAGGCTGAAAACTTCAAAGCAAAAACTATGTTTGTTCTCTTTTGCCTTCTTGTAAACTCTGCCACATTGCTATGATTCCAAATTCTCAATCATTCCACGCACACAGAGGTTTGAATTTCCAGAGCCAGTTATTATACAACTTTCTCAATGGTTCTGTTTACCTTTACACTAAACAAAGACGATTTCTGGCAAGCTACATTTTCTACCAAGTTTACATACTGATAGATATTTATATAACTCTCAGTGTTGTTGTTAGCTGCCATTGAGTTGGCCAATGACACCTGGCGAAACCCATGCACAACAGATGAGACACTGCTTGGTCTACAAACATTGCTGTGATCAGTGGGGGATCAGAGTGTTGTTATCCATAGAGGTTTCATTGGCTGATTTTTGTAAGCCTGTCTTCCTAGTCTGTCTTAGTCTGGAAGCTCAGCTGAAACCTGTTCAGTATCATAGCAACACACAAGTCTTCACTGACAGACAGGGGGTGGCTGCACATGAAGTACACTGGTTGGAATTGAACCTGACTCTCCAGCATGGGAGGCAAGAATTCTACCACTGAACCAATAATGCCAGATAGAAACCAGTATTTCATTTGGAAGTGAGCAGGCTTATCTGGAACGGGGAGGGTGAGGTTCTCTCGGTGAATGGTTTTACCAACTTTCACATCATGAAGCTTCACATCTTGGTAGCTCTGATTAGTACTGCCCCAGTACATAATATTATTTTACATGAAAAATCTCAGTTACTTCTGAGATGTTAACAGGGGAGATAACTATTCCCACTTCACAGATAAAGACAGTGAGGTTCAGAGAGGTTGAGTGTCTGGATGCAGAGCCACATAGTAGATGCTGCAGTCAACCATTTGGGTATCTGGATAAAAATGGTGGTGTGGGAAGTGGGGTGAAGCTGTTAGACAGTGGTGATTGGGCTCTGTGCGTCTGTCTTTCTGGCCAGTTAGACTAAAGTGTAGTTAAAATGCTTTGCAGTCTCAGTTTCTTTAAATGGAAAACAGTGTAAGAATTCAGTATTTAAACTTTACCTAATTCTCTTTTGTCCTATGGGCCCTATGCTCTGACAAAGAAAAAGGAGATGAAACCAATGGCAGAAGCAGACAAAGCAAGAAAGGATGAGTATCTGACCCCAAATGTTGTTGTTAGGTTCTGTCCAGTTGATTCTGACTCATAGCAATCCTATGTACAACAAAATGAAACACTGCCTGGTCCTGTGCCATCCTCAAAATTGTTGCTACACTTGAGCCCATTGCTGCAGTATTGTGTCTATCTATCTTGTAGAAGGTCTTCCTCTTTTTTGCTGACATCTGACTTTAAACAAGCATGATATCCTTCTCCAGGTAATGGTCCCTCCTGATAACATGACTAAAGTACAAGAGATGATGTATTACCATCCTCGCTTCTGACAAACATTATGGCTGTACTTCTTCCAACACAGATTTGTTTGTTCTGGCAGTCCATGGTATATTCAATATTCTTCACCACCATCACAATTCAAATGCATCAATTCTTCCAAAACCAAAAACCAACCCTGCTGCTGTTGAGTCAGATTCGACTCATAGCGACCCCTCCTTGGGTTTCCGAGGCAGTATCACTATGGAAGTAGATTGCCCAACCTTCCTTCAGAGGAGTGGTCATCCTTATTCATTGTTCAGCTTTCACATGCAAATGAGGCAACTGAAAATAGCATGACCTGGGTCAGGTGCACCTTAGTCTTCAAAGGCTTTTGCAGCAGATTTGACCAGTGCAACATGTCATTTGATTTCTTGACTGCTGCTTCCATGGGTGTATATTGTAGATCCAAGTAAAATTGAAATCATTGACAATTTCAATCTTTTCTCCATTTATTGGTCCAGTTGTGAGGATTTTTGTCTTCTTTATGTTCAGGTGTAATCCATATCAGAGGCTACATAGTCTTAAATCTTTATTAGTAAATGCTTCAAGTCCTCTTTGCTTTCAGCAAGCAAGGTCGTGTTATGGACATACTACAAGCTGTTAATGAGTCTTCCTCCAATCCTGATGCCATGTTTATTTTCATATAGTCTAGCTAGTTGGGATATTTGCTCAGGATATACATTGAGTTAGTGAAAGGATACACCCCAGTTGCACACCTTTCCTGATTTTAAACCTTGCAGTATCCCTATTTTCTGTTTGAATGACTATCTCTTGGTCTATGTACAGGTTCATCATGAGTACACCCAGAAGTGTTCTGGAATTCCTATTCTCCATAATGTTATCCATAATTTGTTATGATCCACACAGTGGAATGCCTTTGCATGGTCAATAAAACACAAGTAAACATCCTTCTGGTATTCTCTGCTTTCAGCCAAGATCCCTCTGACATCACCAATGATACTCGTTCCACATCCTCTTCTAAATCTAGTTCAGATTTCTGGCAGTTCCCTGTTGATGTACTGCTGCAAGGACTTTTAAATGATTTTCAGTGAAGTTTCACTTGCATGAGATATTAATGATATTGTTCTATAATTTCCACATTCTGTTGGATCACTTTTCTTAGGAATGGTCATAAATATGGACTTCTTTCAGTTGGTTGGCCAGGTAGCTGTCTTCCAAATTTCTTGGTATAGATAACAGTGCTTCTAGTGTTGCATCCATTTATTGAAACATTCCAATGGATATTCGTCAATTCCTGGAGCCTTGTTTTCACCAATTCCTTCAGTGCAGCTTAGACATCTACCTTCAATACCTCTGGTTCTAGATCATATGCTACTTCCTGAAATGGTTGAACACTGACCAATTCTTTTTGGTACAGTGATTCTATGTATTCCTTCCATCTACTTTTGATGGTTCATGTGTCACTCAATTTCTTGCCCACAGAATCCTTCAATGCTGCAACTTGAGGCTTGCATTTTTCCTTCAGTTCTTTCAGCTTGAGAAATGTGGAGCATGTTCTTCCCTTTTGAGTTTCTAACTCCAGGTCTTTGCACTTCATTATAATATTTTCCTTTGTCTTCTCTTGTGGATTTGTTTTAATTTTCTTAAGCTTCAACTTAAACTTGCATATGAGCAACTGATAGTCCATTTCACAGTTGGCCCCTGGCCTTCTTCTGACTGATGATATTGAGGTTCTCTACTGTTTCTTCCCAGAGACGTAGTTGATTTGATTCCTATGTGTTCCCTCTGATGAGGTCCTTGTTATAGGCACTGTTTATGTTGTTGAAAAAAGGTGTTTGTAATGAGTAAGTCCATTGGTCTTGCAAAATCCTATCATGTGCTCTCTGGTGTCATTTCTCCCAACAAGGCTGTATTTTCCAACTAATGATGTTTCTTCTTTGTCTCCAACTTTAGCATTCCAATCACCAATAATTGTCATTGCATCTTGATTACATGTATGATCAATTTCTGCTTGCAGAAGTAGGTAAAAATCTTCAATTTCTTCATCTTTGGCTTTAGTGGTTGATGCATAAATTTAACTGGTCTTCCTTATATGTGTATGCATATTATTCTATTACTGACAGCAGTATACTTTAGGATAGATCTTGAAATGTTCGAGAGTTAATGTGATACTGTTCCTCTTCAATCTGTCATTGAATTGTCAGACCATAGGAGTGTCTGATCCAAAATAGCTACTATCTGTCCATTTCAGCTCTTAAGGCCTAGGATATCAATCTTTATGCATTCTATTTCAATTTGATGACTTGCAATTTTCCTAAATTCATACTTTGAACATTCCACATTTCAATTACTAATGCATATTTACAGCTGTTTTTTCTCATTTTGAGTCATGCTACATCAACAAGTGAAGATTCTGAAATACTCCGTTCACATCAGTGAGGTCAACTCTACTTTGAGAAAGCAGCTCTTACCCAGTCGTATTTTAAGTGCTGTCCAACCTGAAAAAGAGCTTGTCCTCTGGCCCTCTACCAGACAGTGTTTCACCGCTATTTGTAAGGTTTTCAGTGGTCATTTGTTTTCAGAAGTAGACTGCCACATCCTCTTCCTAGTTGGCCTTAGCCTGAAAGCTCTGCTGAAACCTGTCTACCATGGGTGACCCTGCTGGTATTTCAAATATCAATGGCATGGCTTCCAGCATCACAGCAACATGCAAGCTACCATAGTACAACAAACTGAGAAACATGTGGTGGGACCCCAAATTGGAGGGCAATATTAAAAAATATCTATTTATTTTTTATAGTTTTTTTAAAAATTTTTATAAAATTTATATATAGTGAAATGAACAAATTTTAAGTATGTAGTCCTATGGGTTTTGATAGATGTATATGTATCTATATCCTGTAGGTTTTAAATCCTCATATAGACATTTACATTTAAATAGATTTGCAAGTCTGTGTAAGTCTTCATTGCATTGTCAAGTAATAATGTTGTCATGGTGTTCACTTACCTGTTTACAGAAAAGAGACAACCAAAAATAAATCATCAATGACTCAACAACAGATTTAAGCTGCTGGTTACAAGCTCAGATGCACACCTCCATCTAGGCAGAATGGAAAGCCTGTTCAAACAGGCCAAAAAAGTCCACTCTCCCACGCTATGTACATGAGCTACTTTTTGGCTAGTTACACATGGAGTACACACAGGTCGGATATTGTAAAGGGGATACAATGAGCACTTGAGCATGGGCCCCATCACAGTCCAGAGTTCTCTTTTGGGTGGTGCCACTGCCCAGTGAGAATGGGCTGTTTGTTTCCTGAGCTGCTGAGGGTGGGCCAGGAAGTAGCATGGTGGGGCTCTGGCTGTGAACTCACTCTTGGATACTAGCACAAAACAGTTGCTGAGGAAATAGCTGCTTGGTAGCCCCAGAGGACTTAAACACTATTTACTCTTACCTAAATGGAATGGAAATATTATCAAATCTCAGAAAATATCAAATAACATTAATATCTGCAAGAGTACACTATGAAAGATACAATGGCAATAGAATTATTTTTTGAATAAAAGCTAATTCCAGATAAGCAGAAATTAAGGGAATTTGTTAAAACCAGACCAACCTTATAAGAGATGCTAAAGGGACAGAGAAGCAACAACAACCAACAACAACTGACCATTAATACACATGATGATATAATCCAGAAACCAACCCAGCTATGGAAGTACCCAAAGTAAATAAGCCTACAAGATTGTAAATAGGGAATTAGAGACACCAACTGACAAATGAGGACAATTACAAACCAAAAAGAGGGAAAAAAATCTGTGTCGTCACAGAACTTGTAGATGGCAGGGAAGTAAAGACAACTACAAGATAGAACGGCATGCATACACACATATATACATGCCCACTAGCAGTTGTCATACAGCTGACTCTGACTTAAGGTGACCATTTGTGTGTCAGACTAGAACTGTACTCCATGGAGTTTCAACAGAGGATTTTTCAGAAATAGGTCACCAGGCCTTTCTTCCAAGATACCTCTGGGTAGACTCAACCCTCCAACCTTTTAGTTAGCAGTCGAGCATGTTAACCATTTGTATCACCAAGGGACTCCCACATACATACATTTAAAAACAAAACAACCATTGCTATCAAGTCAATTGCAACTCATAATGACACTACAGGACAGAGTAGAACTGCCTTCACAGAGTTTTCAAGGCCATTATCTTTACGCGAGCAGACTGCAACATCTTTCTTCCACAGAACAACTGGTGAGTTTGAACTGCCAACCTTTTGATTAGCACCTGTGTGCTTAAGCATTGCAAAACCAGGGCTCCTTATATATATGTTGTTGTTGTTAGGTGCCATCAAGTCATCTCTGACTCATAGAGAGTGTATGTACAACAGAAAAAAACACTGCCCAGTCCTGTGCCAGCCTCACAATCCTTGCTATACCTGAGCCCATCGTTACAGCCACTGGGTCAATCCACCTTGTTGAGGGCCTTTCCCTTTTTCCTGGACCCTCCACTTTGCCAAGCATGATATCCTTGTCCAGGGGATGTTCTCTTCTGACAACATGACCAAAGTAGGTGAAACAAAGTCTGGCCATTCTTGCTTCCAAGGAGGATTTTGGCTGCACTTCCTCCAGGACAGATTTGTTACTTCTTTCGGCAGTCCATGGTACTTTCAGTATTCTTCACCAACACAAAAACTCAAAAGCATCAACTCTTCTTTGGTCTTCCTTATTCATTGTCCAGCTTTCACATGCATATGAGGTGACTGGAAATACCATGGTTTGGGTTAAGCGCACCTTAGTCTTCAAGGAGATATCTTTGCTCTTCAGCACTTTAAAGAGGTCTTTTGCAGCATATCTGCTCAATGCAATACGTCGCCTGATGTCTTGATGCCTGCTTCTGTTGGTGTTGATTGTGGAACCAAGTAATATGAAATCTTTGACAACTTCAAACTTGTCTCCATTGATCATGCTGCTGCTTACTGGTCCAGTGGTAAGGATTTTGTTTTCTTTATGTTGAGGTGTAATCCATACTGAAGAATGTAGTCTTTAATCTTCATCAGTAAGTGCTTCAAGTCATCCTCACTTTCATCAAACAAGGGTGTGTCATCTGCATATCACAGTTTGTTAATGAATCTTCCTCCCATCCTGATGCCACATTCTTCTTCATACAGTCCAGCTTCTCAGCTTATTTGCTCAGCATACAGATTGAATAAGTACGGTGAAAAGGATATAACCCTGCTGCACTCTCTTCCTGATTTTAAACCGTGTGGTGGTTTAGTTCTGGTATCACAGTGCCTAAGGCACTTGACTGCTAACCAAAAGGCTGGTGGTTCAAACCCACCAGGTACTCCTTGGAAGGAAGGTTGGGCAATCTACTTCCATAGTGATACCACGTTGGAAACCCAAGGAGGGGTTGCTCTGAGTCAGGTCTGACTCAACAGCACATAACAAGTGGTTTATGAAACCAATACAAATAATTGGTGAATCCGAGAAAAGGGTATGTGAGTGTTTCTTATATAATTTTTGTAACTTTTCTGTAAGTTTAAATTTTTATGAAAATAAAAGGTTACCAAAAAAAATCCTTATCAAGTGTAAAACAGCCAAATATGTAATATATACACATAGTAAATAATTCAAATGTTATAAAAGGATATGAAATATAAATGATGTCTCCCTTATAACACAGACAACTAAACCCCCTCAACAGATGAACCACTGTTGACAGTTTCTTGTGTATTTTTCTCGGAATTTTCTGTGAATGTATAGATATATGTGTATCTATTATTTAAAAAAATCTATTTAGGAACAGACTATATTTACTGCTGCACATTAATATTTTTCCCCCTTAGCAATACTTCCTGGAGATTGTTCTTTTTCATGGGTAACAAACTTGAATAAATATTTCTCCAAAAAAGATATATATTGGCCAATAAACACTTAAGAAAGAAAATGCTCAGTGTCATTGTTATTGGTGTGTGCCATCAAGTCAATCTTGACTCAAAGTGACCATATAGGACAGGATAGAACTTCGCCATAGGGTTTTCAAGGCAATAATCTTTATGGATACAGACTGCCACTTCTTTCTCCCACAGAGCAGCTGGTGGGTTCCAACCACCAATCTATTGGTTAGCAGCAAGTACTTAACCACTGAGTCACCAGTGCTCCTTTCAACATCACTTGTTGTTGTTGTTGTTGTTATGTGTTGTGGAGTCGGACCCAACTCATAGCGACCCCTCCTTGGGTTTCCAAGGCAGTATTACTATGGAAGTAGATTGCCCCATCTTCCTTCTGAGGAGTGGCTGGTGGGTTTGAACTGCTAGCCTTCTGGTTAGCAGTCAAGTGCCTTAGGCACTACACTACCACTAGAGAAATGCAGATCAAAACCACAATGAGATAGCATTTCACAGCCACTCTGATGGTTATATATATACATATGTGTGTGTATATATATATATATATGTATATATGTGTGTGTGTGTGTATATATATATATATATACACACACACACACATATGAAACCCAGAAAATAATAAGTGTTGAAAGGATGTGGAGAAATCGGAATCTTCTTCCACCATTGATAAGCAGCTTTGGTGGTCTAGGGGTTAAGACATTTGGCTGCTAACCAAAAGGTCTGTGGTTCAAACCCACCAGATGCTTCACAGAAAAAAGATGAGACAGTTGCTTCTATAGAGATTTACAGCCTTAGAAACTCAGTGGAAGTTGCTATGAGTTGGAATTGACTTGATGGCAGTGTTTGATTTTGGTCCATTGTTGATGGGAATGTAAAAGGGTGTAGTCTCTGTGGAAAATAGTTCAGGAATTCCTCAAAAAGTTAAACATAGAATTATCATATGACCCAGCAATTCCACTCCTGGGTACATACCTAAAAGACCTGAAAGCAGGAATACAAATAGATAATTGAACACCGATGCTCATTGCAGCATTATTCACAATAGTTAAAAGGTAGAAACAACCCAAATATTCAACAGATGAATAGATAAATAAAATGTAATCTACATACACAATGGAATATTATTCTGCCATAAAAAGGAATGAAATTCTAATACATGGTACAAAATAGGTAAACCCTGAAAACATTATAAAATAGCTTTTATAAGTGAAATAGGCACAAAAGGACCAATATTGTATGATTCCACTCAATGAAATATCTAAATAGGCAAATACATAGAGACAAAAAGTAGATTAGTGGTTACCAGGGGCTGGGAGAGGGGAAACAGGAAATTATTGGTTAATATGAACAGAGATTTTGTTTAGAAAAAGCTTTGGAAGCAAATAATGGTGATGGTTGAACACTGTATATAATTAAATGGTTAAAATGACAAATTTTATGTTGCATATGTTGTTGTTAGGTGCCACCAAGTCGTACCCGACTTATAGCAACCCCTTCTTGGGTTTCCGAGACAGTATCACTGCAGAAGTAGATTGCCCGACCTTCCTTTAGAGGAGTGGCTGGTGAGTTTGAACCGCCAGCCTTCTGGTTATCAGTGAAGTGCTTTAGGCACTATGCTACCAGAGCTCCTATGTTGCATATAGTTTGCCACAAAAAAAATGTAAAAAAACTCCTGGGTTGCAGGAAGCCAGGTACCTTGGCATTATTCCTAGGATGGTGGAGAGAAAACCAGTCACATGCCTGAGTCACTCAGGGATGTTGAAGGGGAGGTCAGGAGGCAGCAACAATGGTAAGAAGGGGAAGACGTCATGATAACCAGAGGTCTCTGAGAATGTCAAGCTTAGAGAATCCTAACCACGGTCTCAAGTGGAAAAAGAGGTCTCACTTTTCAACCTCTGTGGCTTTGGAGGAGGAGAATCGCTATGTATTTCTGGTAGGCTTTTTTTTTTTTTTTAATATGATTCACCATTCTTTTTCTATTGCATTATCTATTATTATTTGTTGTTGTTATGTGCCATCGAGTCAGCCCCGACTCATAGCAACCCCTCCTCGGGTTTCCGAGGCAGTATCACTACGGAAGTAGGATTGCCCAACCTTCCTTCCGAGGAGTGGCTGGTGGGTTTGAACTTCCAGCCTTCTGGTTAGCAGTCAAGTGCTTTAGCCACATTATTATTTAGTACCTAAGAAAGCATGTAAATCATCTTGAAATGAAGGCATTTCACCCATTATGTCACAAAAGAGACATGAATTAAGCCAGACCCAAATGAAGTCGATATGCCCACCATGCATAGTTTTTCTGCATTCCTATAGGCTCTCCTCTAATTACACTAAAACTAATTACTCTATAAATAATATTTGAGGCTCTACCTCATTTGTTCAATGCCTAAGTTCAATTTACATACTAATGGTTGCATATTTGCCTTTAATAGATACACTATGTGAAAGTAAGTATAATAAATGAATAACCATTTAATTGTAAAGTTACCATGTCTTGATGAAAAATATGTAAATGAAACGGAGTGAATCGACTTATTTCTCCTATAGTAGGAAATAAAGCTAATCACACAATGAGATGGTAAACGAACATTATTTCAGAGTGGCGTAGTAATGGCAGTGCCTCAGTCCTCTTCTACAGAGAAACATGCAGAAACTGATGAAAAGAACAGTTTCCACATCAGGCATGATCTCTGTGATCTGGAGCTGGAAACATGTGAACAGCTACTGTGACTGTGCAGATGTTCTCCCTGCTTCCAGGGGCCATGATTCCACAGTCAATCATCTTTCGGGTTCTATTTCTACAATCTATTAAATAATCAGGGCATGTTCTCCTAACCAGCACTGACATAGAGGCTCCACATCCAGAGACATCACTTCCTTTGAGGGTAAATTAACTGATAAAGTGTGTTTTTCATTCTCTCTCTCTTTTTTATCTTGAAAAAGGTTAAATGGCACAATACAATTTGTGATTTTTGGTGCAGTAGGTATGCAAACAAGGTGCTAATTGGGATACTGGGTAAGAAGAAAAAAATGTTACAATGTAGAAATTTGCATCATCTGGGAAGAGGGCAACTGAATTATCTTTAGAAGATGGAAATGTTATGGTAATATCATGTTAAACATGCAAATGTAAGTCCGTAAGAGTGTCATAATTTTTATTATTCCGCCAGAATGCAGAGAAACTCCAAAAACTCACTGCCATCGAATCGATTAGACTCATAGTGAGTTTTTTCCTTGGGTTTCTAAGGCGGTATGTCTGCGGAAGTAGATCACCCAGTCTTCCTTCCGAGGAGTGTCTGGTGGGTTTGAACAATCAGCCTTCTGGTTAGCAGTCAAATGCCTTAGGCACTAACCCCCAGAGTTCCCAGAATGCAGAGAGGGTATCATAATATTCAAGACTGTGGAAGCTTTAATAATGCAAACCAACTTTCAACAGTATCTTTCTCATTTCCTCACATTTCCACCAAAGTCAAGACATATCTTCCAAATATTCAGATGTGGATAGTATTTACTTTGATATTTGGTTCTAATTTTTTTTTTTTCTTTCACTTTTCCATCCTTGGTCAAGAATGAAATAATTTCCTGCTTAAAATACAGAAGTATTCTGGGAGAAGCTATCTCTAAAAGATTAAAACAACTATGATTTTTAAAAATAAAATGAAGTTAGCCTTTAATAATGATTAGAATTTACACAGCTATCCTTTAGTCATTCTCAAGAACCTCAATCATCCTTAAGGAATCATAGCAGATGGTCCAAGGGGCTGAGCAGGTATCAATGGAGAAGACCTACATGTCTGACCCTGCAATCCATACCCCTGTCCCACCGCCACCTCTGTTAATATAGTCCTCATTTCTGGAGGAAGCTTCAATCTTACCTTCTTTGTTGGCCCTTGTATTCTATCCTCTTTACAGTGAGTCCCAAGGATGAGCAGCAACCCATCCTAGTACCTACTAACCAACAGCTTACTTAGTAATGGTATTCATTTCCCAATCTTAACCTGCCCTGAACCACCTCTCAAAAGGATTCAGCTTTGACTCATAAACACCACAATAAACACCACTTTTCCAATTTCTAATGTTTGCCTTGGACTGAGTCATCACTTGGGCTTGGTCATACTTTGGTCATACCTTCAATCACACGTGTAAGACCAGAATCAAAGGTGATGTCAATAAATACTAAGTTTGAATTTTTACACTTATGTATTCAACTTGCCCAAAATTGGATTCATCATCTCCTCTAAATTTGTTTTTCCTCTGTTCCCCATTGACCCGGCCTTCAAGCCAGAATCATAGGAATCATCCTCTTTCACATTTATCTTTTCTTAAGGTGCTTAAACACAGGTTGCCCAGGTCAATTCCACTTTGCATCTGTTGTTGGCAGGACAGTTCTTAACAGTGCCCCTTTAATTCTCAAAGGGAGTCAAATCTTAGTTCAGGTGTTATATGGTCACTGTACCACTGTTCTAAAACCTTTCAACCTTGCCTCCTAAAATCTCTAAAGTTCAAATACTACCTTTTAGTTTCTCTGTTGTCAGCTGCTGTAGAGTAGATTCTGACTCACAGTGACACCATGTGTGCAGAGTGGAGCTGTTCCATAGATTTTCAATGGCTGCGATCTTTCAGAAGCAGATTGCCAGGCCTGTCTTCTGAGACATCTCTGGGGGCAGGGGGAGGAGGAGTTAAAATCACCAAATTTTGGGCTAGTAGTCTGTGCTTAACTCCCCTTCCCCCAGTTTATTTACTAGAGTCCTATTCATTTTCACATTTCTCCCATAGTCACTGCCCTAGTTGACTGGACCCCAGTCTCACTGCTCCAATGCATCTTCCATACTACCAGCACTAGGATCTATGTAGATGAAAAAAAGGAGCTCTGGTAGCATACTGCCTAAGGCATTTGACTGCTAACCAGAAGGCTGGCAGTTCAAACCCACCAGCCACTCGTCAAAAGGAAGGTTGAACAATCTATTTCCATAGTGATATCACCTTGGAAACCCAAGGAGGGGTTGCTATGAGTCAGGTCCGCCTCGACGGTACATAGCAACAACACCCAGGATCTATGTAAAATGGAAATCTGGTCGTGTCATTTGAAATTTGATGCCTTGCTAATTGCATTACAAAGAAAACTCAAACCACTGACCATCACATCCTAAAATCTGCCCTTGCCTACATCCTTACCCTATCTCAGGCACTGTCCTACAAACTCCTTAAATGGAACTATAGACAATGGCTGCATCATGCCTCCATGACTCTGTACGTACTTCCCTGTCCTCCATCACTTGCCTGACTTCCTCCCACTCAGCCTAGATTTGCAGGGTATAGCTTTATCACAGCACTAACATATTGTATCAATGTTCCCTCCTTAACCCATGCGTTACTCAAGTGCAGGAAACTATCATCTTTCTGAATTCCCAGTGTCTAGCACAATGCCTGGTGCAAGCAGGTGCTTAAAAGAGTTTTCTCAATGAATAATTGATAATGTTCTTATGTTAGGGACAAATGTCATCAAATTTCACATAGTAATCAACTATGGTCTCAAGAGATAGCAGGGAAAATACTTCTTTTGGAGATTTCTTACAGCCAGAACCCATTTCCTTCCTTGCTATGTAAGTCAGATCAGAACCATATATTAAGTGACAGAAACAGAGGGAGAGAAAATGACATATAGAAAAAGACACCAGGAGAGATAGAGATAGAGACAGAGAGATAGACTAAAGGCACAGCCTTTATCTACTGTCAGGATCACTACTATGAGAAAGCAGCTAATGCAGATGCCAAGAGTAAAAAAAAAAAATCTACCTTCCTGTACTTGCAGAGGGAGGAGCTACAAGGAAGGATGGCCACATGGACCAGAGACTGCCCTTGAGGGCAGTTCTAAAGGAAATGATCCCCTGATATCATATTATCATAACCTTTTTACTATTCTGGTGGTGTAGTGCCTAAGGCATTTGACTGCTAACCAGAAAGCTGGCGGTTCAAACCCACCAGCCACTCCTCAGAAGGAAGCCCGTAGTGATACTGCCTCAGAAACCCATAGAGGTGTGGCTGTGAGTAAGATCTGATTCGACAAAAGTGAGAGTTTTTTTTTTTTTTAACTATTCTTGATTATAGAATCCAAAATCAGTTTTGAGTATTTCCACCATATGACAGTTTTCCTAAAGTATCAAAGTCCAGGGACAGTCATAATTGCTTTTCATAATCAAAATATTTTTTAAACTAGTAAAATTAAACTCAAAATGAATGGCAAAAATAATACAATCAAGTTATATAAAAAGAGGAAATAAGGAATTATCTCCTTTCATAGAATATGGAATAACCTTTGAAGGTATCTACATAAACTTATTTTATAAGCAAGGAAACTTAGCAACAGAGGGGTTAGGTGAGTGGTCCAGGGCTAAATAACTAGCAACTAGCTAAATAAAATTAAAGCCTAAGTTTCTAAATCCTAGATCATTTTTTATATTTATAGATGATGTTGAGGTGGATTTGATGGTGCATCATAAACTAACTATATGCATGATTTGCAAAGGCTGTTAGAATCAACTCTTTTTCCTCTATTGTCAGGAAAAGAGCTCAGGTGGTATAATAGGTAAAGCATTTGGCTGCTAACCAAAAGGATGGTGGTTCAAACCCACCAGCTGCTACTTAGGAGGATGATGAGACAATCTATTTTCTTAAAGATGTATAGCCTTGAAACCCAACGGGGGTCACTCTAAGTTGGAATTGACTCTGATGTCAGTGGGTTTGTTTTTAGATTTTTTTGTCAGAAATCTTCACCGTAACAAACCTTGTTGTTGTTGTTGTTATGTGCCGTTGAGTCGGACCTGACTCATAGTGACCCCTCCTTGGGTTTCTGAGGCAGTATCACTACGGAAGTAGATTGCCCAACCTTCCTTCTGAGGAGTGCCTGGTGGGTTTGAACCACCAGCCTCCTGGTTAGCAGTCAAGTGCTTTAGGCACTATGGTACCAGAGCTCCCTTAACCTTAACAAATAAGACCTAGGATGATTGCTCTAGGTTTTATTCAAAGGCTCTGTACCTAGAAAAGACTTGAAGTGAAAATAAAGGATGGACAAAAAAAAAAAAAAAAATCACTTACAAATAATACCAAGGCATTTCACTGCTAACCAGAAGGCTGGCAGTCCAAACTCACCAGCCACTCCTTGGAAGGAAGACTGGGCAATCTATTTCTGTAGAGATACCACCTCGGAAACCCAAGGAGGGTCACTATGAGTTGGATTCAACTCGATGGCAGTGTTTGCTTTTTGGGATTTTTTAAATCTTACAACCAATAAGGGCATAAATGTGTTATACAGAGTTTTATACCCTGATAAATTATCATTTAAGAGTGAGAGAAACATGCAGACATTCTCAAATTCAAAAAAAAAAAAAAAAAAAAGCAGCAAATACTAAGACTTGGAATGTAAAGGAAAAAAGGAGAGCACAAAAATCTATGATATATTAATAAATGTACTTAATTATTATCTACTTCTGAAGTGATACTGCCTCGGAAACCCAAGGAGAGGTCGCTATGAGTTGGGGCCGACTTGATGGCACATCACAACAACAACAACCAAGGAGAGTGAATTATAAATAGATGAGTTTTATATGAGTCTGTATGACAGAGTTTGGGAGCCAAATGATTATTTTATTCATTTTTAAAATGGTAGAATATTTCAAAAAACTTAAAAAATAACAACATAGACCCATGTGCTCATGACTGCCTCTCTACCTCTAGCAAATCCTGGAATTTTCACAGATATTTTTTAAAGAGTAAAAACATTAGAAATGCAGTTGAAATGACTTTCTATAAAAAGCTTTTCTCCCCAGAGGTGACTACTACAATTTCATATTTTTCATTCTCTGTTTTTATACTATTACCATATTTGTATATATCTAGAAATAGTAAGTCCCTGGATGGTATAAGCAGTTAGCGCTTGGCTATTAACTTAAAGGTTGGAAGTTTGAAACTACACCATGGCACCACAGAAGAAAGGCCTATAATCTGCTTCCATAAGTGTTCCAGCCGAGAAAACCCTATAGAGCTGTTCTACTCTGTAACACATGGGATCATCATGAGTCAGAATTAGCTTTTTTGAAGGAGAAGGAAGTTGAAAATAATTATAGAATTGCTTCAAAATTTGTATTATATGGGCAAACCCACTGCCATCAAGTTGATTCCGAGTCATAATGACTTCTATCAGGTTTCTAAGGCTGTACATCTTTACAAAAGTAGATTGCCTCATCTTCTTCAGGTGGAGCAGCTGGTGGGTTTGAACCTCCTACCTTTTGGTTAGCAGCCCAATGCCTTAACCACAGCACTACTAGAGCTCCTACTATATGCCCAAAATAGGTAATAAGTAGAAATCCAGAGAGGTTTTGGGAAAAATTTGATAAGTAGATCCTAAAATTTACATGTAAATGCACAGGGCTAAGAATAGCCAAATGACCAAAGTAGAAGGGTTTGCTTAAACAAATACCACATCCTTTTGAAAAACTACAATAACTAGAAGTGGGGAGCAATGCACAGACAGCAGGCCCACAAAATGCAGTAACAAGGCCAAAAATATGTGTATGCATTATGCTAGATTTATGATCCCACTAACAGTGTAGAGTAGAGACAATAGGAAAAGCCTTTTTGCACAAATGGAGCAGGGATAATTGGGTATCCATATGGAAAAAAATGAAACTACCCTATATTCTTAATTATTCAAAAGTTAATTCCAGGGGGTTTATAATCTAAATGCAAAAGGCAATTTATTAATTTACTGTCTTTGAAAAAGTCATTTTACAATGAGTGAGTCTTTGATTCTTATTGGAGTAAATTGAATTGGGGAGATTGAACTAAATGAACTATGGTAATGTAAAATTAAAACCTAATTAAATGTCTGGTTTCAAAGTTTTGAAATGAGTATTTACTTTAAGTGGTTGCTGTAATTTTTTTTTTTTTTTAAATCAAATTAGAGATGTTTCCTTCTATTTCTTACTTGATAACGATTTTTCTTTTTAATCATAAATGGATGTTAAAGTTTTTCAAATCCTTCCATATATTTTAGGTCATTACTTAAATCTTTGCCTCTATTCTGTTAATGTAGTGGCTTATAGGGATTGCTTTTTGAATGTTAAATCAACCTTCTATTCCTGAAACAAACATAAGTTGGTTATGAAATATTAAATCAAAAGAAACAAACTCGTGCTGCCGAGTCAATTCTGACTCATAGCGACCCCCTCCTTGGGTTTCCAAGGCAGTATCTCCATGGAAGTAGATCGCCCAATGTTCCTTCCGAGGAGTAGATTGTGGGTTTGAACTGCCAGCCTTCTGGTTAGCAGTCAAGTGCCTTAGGCACTAAGCTACCAGAGCTCCTACTCTCCTTGGTAGTGAATTGTAACCTGTAGTTGCAATTTATAAATCCTAGAGGGAGACCCTTTAGAAAATAAATTCTTCCCTCACGTTGAAAGAAAACGTTTGATCCATTACTTAGCCAAGTGATAGAACAATTAAGCTATCCACTATATAAATTACTGCTGACTTTAACCACATTCTTCATTGGCAAGATCACAAGATTACACACACAAAATGCCAACATAAATGTGAAAAGTTTGCTGTGTGATAACACAATCACAATGTAATTCCAATATCTCTATCTAAACATACGAAACCTTTAAGCCCTAATGTCTCTAATGAACCCAAATGCTTCTCTTCTTCTAGAAAATGGGCAGAGCATGCATCTGTGAAGTAAAGAGGGTGTTATTTATTTTGTGGAAGATGAGGGAAATTATAGACACACCTACCTTTCTTGAAGTATTCTTAGTAAGGTAAATTATTTTTATTCAATTTAGTCCCCAGAACATTAATAGGAACCTTGGATTTTCCATTTGAATTGGCCTTGATGAGCATTTTTGGTATTTCTTTAATAACTCCAAGGATCTCATTCCTAGGTTGAGACCCTGAAGTTAGTACTTCTGCTCTTTTTTTCTTTTATTGGATATAGTTAATTTCTTGGATGTGCCATAATGTTCCTGATTTCTATGCTCAATTTCAAACAGTGAAAAATGTTCTATAGCTACATAATGTCCATTAATTCTATCAAAAAAAAAAAAAAAAAAAAACCAAACTCACTACCCTGGAGGCAGAGCCAACTCATAGCAATTCCTCCTTGGGTTTCTGAGGCAGTATCACTATGGAAGTGGATTGCCCAGTCTTCCTTCCGAGTTCTATCCAGCTGTCCTATAAATGAAGCCACAGTGAGTTCTAGGCAAGATGGATATTTTACATTTGGCTAGGGATCAAACTAAAGGCAGAAAGCCCTAAGAGGGAATTTCAAGCATCAGCCAACAGAAGATAAAAGATTTTAGACTTGAATCATTTCCCAGTAGCCCTATTACCTCAAGTCATAAGTGATACTTCTAAAAATGGCTGGATTTACAGAATACAGACCCTGTAGGAGCTCTGGTGGCATAGTGCTTAAGGCATTTGACTGCTAACCAGAAGGCTGGCAGTTCAAACCCACCAGCCACTCCTTGGAAAGAAGACTGGACAATCTACTTCCACAGTGATACCACCTCGGACACCCAAGGAGGGGTTGCTATGAGTCGGATCCAACCAGATGGTAGTGAGGTTGATTTTCTTTTTTTTTTTGGGGGGGGTGTTTAATTGTACACATATGGCATTGTTGGTTGTGAAATAATGCAATAATGCCTTACTGATAAGAGCTCAGTATAAATATTAGAAAAAAAGCCTGCTGACTTCACAGACTATTCCAACTACCTTAAAAAGGAGATGTGAGAAAAGTTAGCTGGGGAATCCTGGAAAAATGTCCTCACATTTAATGGAAAAAGCACAAAAAACAAGAGTGGTCCATTTTCTGCCTTTGGACTTAGTTGTATGAGGTGATACTTGGTGCTCCTACCACCATCTTTCAATTCTAAGAGGCAAGCCTAAGGAGAAAATGCTCAAGGTTCTGGAGCCTTAGCATCATTGAGGGCTTCTTGTTACTGTGTAATATAATACATCTTCTTTTTAAAACCATTTTGAGTTGGGTCTTTTCATAATTGAAGCCCAAAGCCTTCTATTATGGATTAAAATGTCTTCCCTCAAAATGTATGTTATAATCCTGACCTCTATCCCTGTGAATGGAATCCCATTTGGGAATAGGGTTTTCTTTGTTATATTAATGAGGCTATATCAATGTATGTCAATTCCCTCAAACTTGTATTTGTTTCTTGTTACTATTCTGATGATCTCTTTCTAAAACTCTAACATTTAACTTCATGATTTATCAAATATTAGTATCTGATTTAGAGAGTCTATATAGTTTAAAAATATCCCTCTTGTTTCAGAGATAAAAATACCAAAATCAGATAAATGATTCCTGAAATATATTTCACATAAACTGTCGAATTTTATAGAATTTGGCAAGATTTTAATATGTCATCTACAAACAGGAAGTGTTTTGTACATTTCCATAAAGTTAACCAAGAAAATGTAATAAGAATATTGAATGTGTGTACATGTAAAAAATCACACACCCTTCAAATCTATACTACAAAAATGGGGAGTGTATCCAAGAACATATATAGGGTTGGCAGACAATGGTCCTAAAAGTTTATGTGAATGATCAGAAATCCCAGGTGTATAGTAGAGCTGATAAGGGGCAAGGTTGTGGTCACTGCTTGGTCATAGCCAGCTACCCAGAGGGACCGAATAGTGGAACCTGTGGGCTTGGGACCATAGTCGCAGGGGACATCAAGCTCAATTGGCATAACATACTATACAAAACATCGTTCCACCTCCTACTTTGGCGAGTGGCGACTGGGATCTTAAAAGCTAGCAAGCTGCCACCTAGATGCAACGATGGGTTTCTCCTCACCCAGAACAAAGAAGAACGAAGAAAACCAAAATTCATGGAAACAATTAGTCCTAGCGACTGGTACACCATCCGATCTGCAGCCTATACGACTATGAGACCAGAAGAAGTAGATGGTGCCCAGCTACCACTGTCATCCACTTGGAAGGGGATCTATGTAGGAGATCCTTGATAGAGAGGGAGAGAACAATGTGGAACAAAACTCAAAATCATTTGGAGGAAAAAAAAAAGGGAGGGGACCAGGTTTGCTGGTCTGATAGAGCCTGGTGGAACCACTGAGACTATGGCCCCTAACTGCCCTTCAGGTCTGGAATTGAACCCCCACCTGTGGTTTCCAGCCAAACAAAAGACAGGCATATGAGTTGAACATTTACCTGAGGTAGATACACTCCTTGGAGAGAACAATCATGGAGAAAGAAGGGCTGCTTATGCACAGGGAGACAGCTCAGGGAGCAGGGAAGAGGTAACTATGAGGAGGAAGTGGGAGGGAAGCTGTTGCATTGTGGTAAATTGTGGTCAATGTCATGAGACAAAGCGTATGTGAACTGCTGTATGGAAAGTGAAACTGCTCTGTAAATCTTCACCCAAATCACAATTAAGTAAATAAATAAATAAATATTTTTTTTTAAAAAAAGCATCAAAAGAAAAAAAAAATCTATAATAAAAGAATGCCATAGAAGAAGAGCTGAGGACTCTGTTCTTTTCCTTTTCTTTCTTATTTTTTGCAAAGTGTCTTTGAAATATTTGACTACTAACCAGAAGGTTAGTGATTCAAACCCACCAGCTGTTCTGCAGAAGGAAGATGAAGCAATCTACTTCTGTACAGAGATCTATTGCCTTGGGCACCCAATGGGAGTTGCTATAGGTCAGAATTGACTCAATGGCAGTTGGTATTCTTTTTTTTTTTAAATAAACAAGAAAGAAATTTTTGGTTGCAATTTCCTAATTATGTAAAACATACCACAAGACCTCTTGCTGTCCCAAAAATAAAAAGCAGCTATAAATCATACGCCTCTGATGACAAAGGCTCTGACATAAACATGGGCCATAACCCATAGGGTTCAATAATCATGAAGCTATGGAATAGCCTAGCATTGCAAGCTGGTGATGGAAACCTTGGGCACAAAGGACCCATCATGAGGACTGAGGCCACTGCCCTCAGAACAGTATATATTTTTTGTACTGTTGGTGGTGATAGTGACAGCAGAAGTGGTGCTGAAAATATCAATTGTTAACATTCATTAATGTTGCTATAGATTGAATTATGTTCCCCCAAAATATGTATTGAAATCCTGGCCTCTAGACCCATAAATAAAGAGCTCTGGTAGTGCTGTGGTTAAAGCATTGGGCTGCTAACCAAAAGGTCAGCAGTTTGAACCCACCAGCTGCATCACAGGAGAAGGATGAGGCAGTTTGCTTCCAAAGATTGAGTCTTGGAAAGCCTATGGGGCAGTTCCACTCTGTCCCTTAGGGTTGCTATGAGTCAGAGTAGACTCAGTGACAGTGTGTTTTTGGTTTTATGCTCATAAATGTGATCCTGTTTGGATACTGAGTATTCTTTATTATGTTAAATAGGTCATACCCAAACAGGGTGGGTTCTAAATCTAATCGCTTTTGAGTTGTAAAAAGAGCAGATTAGACGTGGGGTCACACAGGGAAAACAAATACTATGTGAGGATCATCTACAAGCCACAGAAATAAGAAACACTGGGGGCTACCAATAAGGAAGGAATCAATGTGGCTGAGGCCTCATTTGGGCATTTAGCCTCCAGAATTGTGAGAAAATAAAATCCTGTTCTTTAAAGCTACACACGATATTTGTGTTATGGCAGCACTGGGTAACTAAGAAAAGATGCTTACAATGAGATAGGCTTTCTTGTAAATCCTTTACAAGCAAGAACTACTATGTTTCCAATTTTCAAATGAGACAACTGAGGCACAGAGAAGTAAAGCACCTTATATCAAGTCCCACAGACAGAGAAAAGCTTTGGTTTGAATCTAGACTTATCAGCTCTAGAGGCTGTGTTCACAATCATTACATTATAAGTGCTTCTTTCAGTAAAGGGCTCACTCTTAGTTGGGAACAGTAGACCTCCAAAGACAGGGGGCAGCGAAGACCAATAGTGCTTCCTGTGTCTCTGCTTTAAGTATTATATCAAAATCTTAGAACTTTAGCATGGAAATCATCTGGTCCAACATTTCTCATTTTCCAGTTGAGAAAAATGAAGCCCAGAGAGATATACTTAGTACCCAAAGCAGTGGTAAAGCCAGAGCTAGAACGCAGGTCTCTTCATTCTTCACCTTTACTTTCATCTGAAGAAGAGTGTGGCTATCCAGACTGTAAATACCTTCATTAGAAATGAACAGGTTACATCAGGCATTTGGATTGGACAGGCAAGTATGCTATGGGGCTTGTATGGAGGATAGGAAAGCTAGTGTACTCCTGGACTATTCAAGCGATCCACATAGGTGGTCCAGGTATCTTGCTTGCTCCTTTTGTCACTTTTAGTCATCTACCAACCCCAAGGTGACTCTCCATTAGTCCTTAAAGATTATATTTTAGCTTCTGGTGGATCTTAATGATTTATTTCATTATCAGTACAGATCTTTTTTCAAATACCCTGATCTCTTAATTCCTTGACCTCTTCTCTAATCTACCTAAACTACTAACTCCCATGTCATGACCAGTAACTGAAATCCTTCTCAAATCTCCATTTTAAGGATCCCATATTCTAACCCCTACCTCCTAAATAGAGATCACTAAAAAGACAAGAAAAGAAGAGAAGACCAAAGTGGATGACAGAAGAGACTCTGAACCTTGCCCTTGAGCGGAGAATCGCTAAAGCAAACGG
>NW_006921614.1:7298839-7299568 GCF_000298275.1 Orycteropus afer afer
ATTGTGGGGCTGGTGCGGGATCGGGCAGTGTTTCGTTCTGCTGTGCATGGGGTCGCTATGAGTCGGAAACGACTCGACGGCACTTAACAACAACCTCCTAAATCTCTAGTTCCTTCTGTTAGTACCCTGACTCCAACCATCCTTACACCTGCCTACCCCAGACATACAGTCCAACTCCTACAATTTCTCACCTTATCTTTCATCTTTCTATTGTCCTCACCTGCTATTTAGTAAAATTTCCTAGAATATATAATTAAGTACCTTACCGTTCTCTCACTTAGTTGTGCTCACCTAGCAAATCCTATGCTCTGGTTAAAGGCAACTTTCCACTACTCAGAGTCTGCTACCACAAGCTGAATGCAGCTAGATAAATCATCATATGCATGCTGCCTGGGCCTCACTTAAAATTCATGACCCTTCACATAAAGTGGGCTCATACTACTGCCCACTTATATACAGTATGACAAATAATCACACTGGTGGTTTACGCCCATATATGTCAAAGCAGAGTGGACTTCCATGGAAATTAGATCTGGAATGTTTGAGATGGTGGCTCAATGAAGATACAATGTAAATTTCCCTACACACAAGCCATTCAGATATCCCACTGCCCTCTGGTCTGCAGGTGGGATTCTGTATAGGTAGTAAGTGCTCTGGGGGCATATACTATGTCTTACTAATATTTGTTTCCCACACAAAAGCAGTCAGCCCCAGGGTTACAGGTGAGGA
>NW_006921614.1:7299668-7314881 GCF_000298275.1 Orycteropus afer afer
GCGATGATGGGCTCAAGTATAGCAGGGATTGTGGGGCTGGCGCGGGATTGGGCAGTGTTTCATCCTGCTGTGCATGGGGTAGCTATGAGTCGGAAACGACTCGACGGCACTTAACGACAACAACAACAACACAAAATTAATAGCCTCTTAGTAGAATAGGCATTCAATATAAACTTGCTCTTATTATGATCACTGCATCTCTTCTCTCCTGTCATTCAGCAGTGTTCATGAGCATATATAAAGTCTGATGTAATATAATGACTGCTAACCAGAAAGCTGGTGGTTCAAACCCACCAGCCACTCCTAGGATGACTGGGCAATCTACTTCCATAGAAATAACCGCCTTGGAAACCCAAGGAGGGGCTGCTATGAGTCACATTCGACTAGATGGCAGTGAGTTTGGTTTTTGGTTTTATGGTTGGTCAGCTTCCCCAATTTTTCCCTACCTCTTTCTATTAGCTTCTTTTGGGATAAATAAACGAATGATATTTCCATTTCATCTCTTTTCCAGAAACAGATAAATGTATACATTTTGTGTAAGATATGAAATAAGCACATGGAAATAGTGAAAAAGTTTAAAATCCATTAATTTCATTGTAATATAATGAAGCTGATGCAATTTTCATAGCTGGCTCTATTCAGAAATAAAATGAGAAAATCCTGTAAAACTCTGCATTAAGTCTCTATTGGGCAACATTTATGATAATGCCAGCAAAACCAGATCTAGGAACTGTTCCAAGCCATAGAGATTAGCAAGTAATCATAGGCTTAAATCCTAGTACAATTCTGGAGAGACATGGAAGAATTTAGAAAATTAACTAGCAAAAAGGGATTAATAGAAAGAAAAAGAAACGTTTGGCTTCTATATTCATTGGTCAGTATCTCAGTTCAATCCTGTATTTACCTATATATAGCTTCATCACTGGGAGCTTCTGGTTGCATAGTGCCTAAGGCACTTGACTGCTAACCAGAAGGCTGGTGGTTCAAACCCACCAGCCACTCCTTGGATGGAAGGTTGGGCAATCTACTTCCATAGTGATCCCGCCTTCGAAACCCAAGGAGAGATCACTATGAGTCGAGTCCGACTTGACGGCACATATCAACAACAACAGCTTCATCACTGTACACCCAGTGCTCATTTATTGATGTGTTTAGGTTCTAAAGACCAGCTCATTATACCAGAATCAGCATTATGCAAAAATGGAGGATGACCACATCAGATCATAAAATGGATGATGACTACATCATTACATAACTGCCAAACCACTGAGAATTATGGTCCAACCAAGTTGGTACGTAATCTTAACCATCACAGCCAGCATTACTCTTGGCTGGCATCTTGTGTTTATTTCTGCCAGACTTAACTCATTAATGCACAAAATAGTTGGATAGTAGACTCCACTATTCTCGTAAATCCAAAATGTTGGTAACAAGATAGTTGATAAGTGAGTAGTAGATGTATTTCCAGATGACTTTATAATTCTCTCAATACCTGTCTCCTCCTCTAGATTAGAAAATGAACGCACAAATTATCAATTTCACCTACTGACCTACTGACTCCAGCATCTAGCACAGAACCTCAGTAAAGGTATGAGCTCCAATGTTAAATTACCCAAGAAACAAGGTAAATGTGGACTTCCTAGTGTTTACAGTAATCTGTACAGAACAGTTTCACATTTTTTCACTACCTCAAAGATTTTGCTTCTAGGTATGACTGGCATCTATCTCTCTCCCAACCCCATAGCATCTTCCTACGGAATCAAATTTACAATCCCTGACAAGGATAGAATACCCACCCAGTAAACAAGGCAAGTAGGGGCTTGCTTGTGTTTACTTACTAATCTGCAGTGAACCATTTCACATGTTTTTCACCACACCAAGATGTGGTAAAATCCATGTGAAATTGTTCACTACAAATTAGTGAGAAAGCACAAGTAAGCCCATGTTTACCTTGCTTACTTGGTAATCTGCCACTGATGAGCACTCTGGAGTCAGCTTTGTTTCAAATCCTGGCTCTATCACACTTTTTGGAAAGATTATATGGCCAAGTTACTTAGTGGTGCCAAGCCTCAGTTTTATCATCTATAAAATGTGTTTGTTATACCCACCCCAAAGCATTGTGAAGAATAAAAGCTATAATTAAAGTAGTGTATTTAGTTCTGAGCCTGATAAACAGTGTCATAAGGTCCTCAATAAAGAAATGGGCATATGATGCAGGGAACTATTGTTGTTGTTGCTACACACCCACTGCCATTGAGTCAATTCCAACTCATAGTGACTCTAAAGGACAGAGTAGAAATACCCTGTAAGTTTCTAAGGCTGTAAATCTTCATGGAAGCCAACTGTCTCATCTTTCTCATGCAGAGTGGCTGATGGGTTCGAACTGCCAGCTTTTTGATTAACCACTATGCCAGCAGAACTCCTTATTGTTGCTAGAAAGCATAAACAAATGAAAAGAGTGAATCATCTCACAATGTGGATGAGCCTGGAGGACATTATGCTGAGTGAAATAAGTCAATCATAGAAGGATAAATACTGTATGAACCCATTACTATAAAAAGATAAAGAAGGGTTTGCTTGAGAAAGGGAACTCACTTTGTAGGTTACTGGGGTGGGGAGGGAAGGGGAGGGATTAATTTCAGACTAGTTGGGGCCCACACACTGACGTGGGTAAGGGGAGGGATATATAGAAAGAGTCCGTGACCACCATGATAACATTAGGAAAAGGGAAGACACTGAATTGTGCACATAGGACATGGATGACAGATGCTAATACTAGCCAGTATATCCACAATACTGCATTACCATTAACACCAAACACCAGGCTACAGATAAACACATAAACACCTGAGAGGATCCGATGGGGGTCAGTGAACAGGAGTATACTCTAGACCAAGGACAGATTCAGCGGAGGCTAATCTTGCACAGATACCAGTGATACAAAATACCTGCAATTCTTACAGAAACAACAGAAGACAGACATAGAGTAATCCCTCACAGACACCCAGACACTGTGGGAGAGAGAGCCAATGGATCTACCATATCAGGATCATAGTAATGGGGGACACCAGACTCAGTTGGCACAACAAAATACATAAAAGTCTTATTCTTCATCCTACATTGGTGAGTAGCGATTGGAGTCTTAAAAGCTTTCAAGCGGCCATCTAAGATGCAGCAAATGGTCTCTTATCATCAGAAGCAAAGAAGAGTGAAAAAAAACAAGGGCATTTGGAAGCAATCAGCCCTAGGACACGATGACCCTTGAGACCAGAAGAACTAGATGGTGCCTGGCTACCAACGTCAACCACTCAGGAAAGGATCAAATCTGGACATCCAGTATAGAGTGGGAGGAAAAAATGTGGAACAAAATCCAAAAACACAATAATGACCAGAATTAGAGTCTGGTGAGATCCCCAATACTAGGCCCTGGGATACATTTTGGTCCTGGAATAAAACTCACTCCAGGGGCTGGTTCTCAGCCCAATAGTAAATAAGATGTACACAAAGACCACTCAACCCAGGGTGATGCACCCACATACTCTATGGGAATACATCCCTTGGAGCAATCGACCATGAGGCACCAGAGGGGCAACATTTGCAAGAAGGAAATGCAGGACACACAGGAGTACACAACTATGAAGGGAACAGGGGGAGGGAGGGTTACTGGGCAGGGAGGGGAGAGACTAGGTTAGGCTGGGGATGGTAAATGGGGAGTGAAACTAAATGTACATGTAATGTTGAATGTAAAACAAACTCTGCTCTGTAAACTTGCACCTAAAGCACAATAAAAATAAATAAATAAAATAATAATAATAAAGAAAAGAGTCAAACCTAGTTGTATGGAATTCCCAGTCCTCATATAAAAGAGTATTCACTACTGATGCTACTTCCTGTAAAGTAGGTGAGGATAAACTCTGACATAGAGTTTCCCCTGAGAATCCCAGTATGCTCTACCTCAGAGATGAATGAATTTATATAAGACCCTTTCATAATTGCTGTCCTGCTGATGCCTATCAAACAGTTTCCCTTTGAGTTTCATCTTTTATCATCTTTAGTTCTATTTTTTCTAATTTAAATACTAACACTTCCCTTTTAAATCAAAATAAACCCACTGCCATCCAGTCAATTCTGACTCATAGCAACCCTCATTGGGATTCCGAGGCGGTAAATCTTTACCTAAGTAGATTGCCTAGGTCTTCCTCCATGGAGTGGCTGGTGGGTTTGAACCACCAACCTTCTGGTTAGCAGTCAAATGCCTTAGGCAATGCACCACCAGTATCGTAATATAAGGAAGACCAGTCAATCTACTCCCATAAAAATTTACCACCTCTGAAACTGAAAGGGGATCACTATGAGTCGGAATCAAGTGGATGGTAGTGAGTTTTTTTTTTCTTTTTTGGTATTTCTTCTTTACAAATTATTAAAAAATGCACAAACAAATCTCTGACTTAAGCACAATTTTTTAAAATGTGCATTTAACTGTAGTTTATTCACTTAGTCCCCTTACCTTAAAAAATACAAACAGAAAAAAAAAGGGGGGGGGTAATGGTATTGCATCTCTATTTTAAAATCCTGGGAACAAAATTTAGGGCAAGGAGAAAGAAAAGAGTTTCAAGATTAAGTACTAAAGATATCCTAAATTATATCTGTTTATTAAGGATAGCTATACTAAACTTAAAATGAGAATGCAACAGCGAAGAAAGTGAGTTTAATCACCTGGTTAAACCATCTCATTTTACCATCTCATTTCACAGATGAAGTAGTTGAGGTCTTGACCAGCTAGTTAGATGATTTCCTTTACCATTACTTTGATCCTTACTATTCCAAGTGTGGTCTGTGGACCACAGCAGCCTCAGCATCACTGGGACCTTGTGAGAAAGGCAGAATCTCAGGTTCCATTCAGATCTAGGGAATCAGAATCCACATTTTAACAAGATCCCTCAGGTAATTAATGCACATAACCCTTTCAAGACTGAGTGCAAAAAGGGCAGGGAGGAAACATCTCTGACCTCCTCTAACTTCACAAGAGGAAGACAGAATCACCATCAAGAGCCCACAGCTTATTTGTATGAGGCCAGACATGCTGCCACCTTCCAGACTTTTATCAGTTCTGACACCAACTGTCCCTCCTGTGCCATTTACTACTTCTCTGCTAGGTTCAATAATTTGTTGCAATGGCCACACAGAAGTCACAGACAATATTCATGATTATGGGGTTTATTAAGGAAGTAACAGGCTACAATTCAAGTTCAGGAATGCACAGGATACAATTCTTCAATCAGGACAGTCTCCCCTCTGCTGTGTCCTCAGACATGGCTCTTTGGCCCTTCTCCTCTCAGCATGGCCTCTGCCCTGCTTGGGCAAATGTTACAAAGCTCTTTTAGCTCTGCAAATTGGTAGACCTGGGTGCGCCCTACTCCATCAGCAAGCCTCCTGCCCAAAGGCACTCAGCTTTCTCGTTCCATAGGCCAGGTAAGCCTGTCACTCTGTCTCTTGCCTCTTGGGTTCACTGCCACTGTCCCTCTGCCAGGGCATCTCTCTGCTGGCATATCTCTCTGCTGGGGCATCTCTCTGCTGTGGAGGTCCAGTGCAGAGATCTTGGGTCCAAGGACATGCTCTACTTCACTTCAAGCTCTTCTTTCTTGATGGCAGTGAGTGCCCCTTTCTGCCTCTAGGAAGGCTTATTTTAAGCCTGGAAGAGTGACAAAACTAACCAATGCCAACATCAGAGTTCTACACACCTATTAGTATGGTCCCACCTAGTAATCTGGTGGGAGTTACAAAGCCTATTGCTAGAAAAGCCATATCAAGTAATTCAATGCACCACACTGAGTTATTTTCTGCTTTAATTTTTTTCTTGAAACCATGTTTTCAGTAATGGAAGGCATTCAGAATGGAAAAAAAAATTTTTTTTGAGATAATATGGATTTTGATACAATTGTTGTTGTTATGTGCCATTGAGTCAGACCTGACTCATAGAGATCCCTCCGTGGGTTTCCAGGGTGGTATCACTATGGAAGTAGATTGCCCAACGTTTATTCTGAGGAGTGGCTAGTGGGTTTGAACCACCAGCCTTCTGGTTAGCAGTTAAGTGCCTTAGGCACTATGCTACCAGAGCTCCCTTTGATATAATTAGTGGAACACATATGTCCTGAGGAGTCTCTGGTCCTGGGTTAGTAGGATAAAGCCCATTTCTTCAGATTCACACAGTTATAAAGAGCCCCACCAATTAGTAGCACACACTTAAAAGTGGTGTAGCAGTTTCCCACTGAACTCCAGAGGCAGAAATTATAGATGGGTACTACATGTCCCATGGGTCATGAAATGGTTAGTTTAGAAATACTGCTATAACTAGCTTGTTACTCGTAAGTACAGAAATTAAATCTACACTCAATGTCTTCTCTTTTTCTGTAAATTACATGCTAATCTTCAGATCTGTTAGAAAAGTTTAAATCCTTTGGCAACCTATGCATTTTATACTCAGGACAAAACTTTAGGAAATAGTTCCTGTAAGCCTAGAATGAGCAGTACCTCATGGTAACATTCATATTGAGACAACTACTCAATGAACATTTCCTCACCTATAAAATGGAGATAAATAACAGCTCAACTCAGAGGGTTATTGAAAGGATTAACTAAATTAATACATGCAAAGCCTTTAGATCATACTTGACATCAAATAAGTCCTACATTAGTTTTAAATAGGAACGAAGATTATTATCTGGAATAGGCTGTGGTATGATAGATTTGCATGCCCCACCCATCCATTCTTACCCACTCCTGTTGTAGTACTGACAAGTGTCTGAAATAGGATCCAAGATTAGGAATAAATTATAGTCTGTGGCCACAGAAGGAGGCAGAAAAAAAAATCTCAATTGGAAGAAGAGATAAGAACAAAAATCGATTAAATATTTCATCAGATGGGGATTGAATTTTTAACCCTGTGAGCCACTATGGACAGACAAAGAATTAATAACTTCTAAGTAAAATGTATAAACAAAATATACAGAATTGCATAATGGATGATTTTCAAACACAAGTATTATGCCTTGTATGAACAAAATGGAATTATAATTCTGGAATGCTTAAAAATAATACTTTAAGAATGAATAGAAGTTGGATTATTGATTATTCAATTCAATGCACTGAAATAGAAAGTTTTATTTCAGATGAGTTGGCAGGAGCACATACCACAATGTCCCAATGCTCAGAATGAGCACAGCATGGGGGCTGAGTGGTGGGCAAAGAAGACGCTTGCAAGATAAATTGACCAAATTGTTCTCTACTTATTTTAAGCACTGCTCCAGGATAATTAAAGAGAGTCACAACAGGCAAAACATTTAAAACTAGATAAAATGAAACAAAAATTAAAATCACATTATAACTTGAGTTGCCTACTTACTAGATTTAAATAATGGTTTTCAGAGTATTCAGGAAGGGAACCCTAAAGATGGGGCTTCAGGGTGATATAAATCAGAGACTATTGCTAGCACCTGAACGAGTGCCATCACAGCTGTATGGGTGGATTTAAAAGACTAAGGAGGGCATGCAGAAGAAGGGACAACAGTGCAAGAAGGCCTGAAATATTACTAGGAAGGTCTGAGGGGAAAGGATGGGTAATCTCTCTCCCCAGCCTCCAGCCATATACAATAGGATTCCCAAAGACTCCCAGAGTTGCCTGGCCAGAGAAGCTACAAGCTTAGAGCTGCCAGAAGACCTTTTTGCTATGTTTTCCCCCTTCCTCTCCAGAAAATGTTTTATATAAAATTATAATTGCATTAAATATTCTCCTTGGGATACTCCAAGTAGGTAGTACCAACTTATGAAGTATCTGAGTAATGATGAACCACACTTATGACCAGTTTGGGGTTTTCTTTTTACATCTCATTGTTAGAAATATGTATATATACAATGTTGCAACATGTAATTTGCAGATGTTATTATTCTCAGATGTTCACTCACAGGTGTTCAAAGATTGGGTTTATAAAGATAGTGATAATAAAAGGCAATGATAATGAAAACTTAAAAAAAAAAAAAGAAGAGGTATTTGACTTACGTCAGAATCAATTTATGACAGAGTCACTGGAATGGAACCCTGCTGTAAGTTGGAGACCGTATATATATATGTATACACACACACACACACACACATACAATAGTACTTGATACAAACAATTTAAAATCAATAACACTTTAATGCCGGATATTCAGCTTATCCTTAACAACAGAAACTGCTCTATTACAAGAAAAGCAATTTGCAATGATGGAAACTGAATATATAAAGTTATATAATAAATAGATACTAATTATGAATGAATAATTAAAAATACTTAGGAGCTCTGATGGCTTAGTGCCTAAGGCATATGACTGCTAATCAGAAGGCTGTTGGTTCAAACCCACTAGCCACTCCTTGGAAAGAAGATTGGGCAATCTACTTCCATCATGATTTAAAATAATAATAAAAAAAACCAACCCACTGCTCTCGAGTCAGATCCAACTCACAGTGACCCCTCCTTGGGTTTCTGAGGTGGTATCACTATGGAAGTAGATCACCCAACCTTCTCTTGGAAACCCAAGGAGGGGTCACTATGAGCTGGATCCAACTCAACAGCAGTGAGTTAGAGGTTTATGATTGACAATTTACAAAGTATTTTACAGACATGTATTTTTCAGTGACCAAATCCTAACTGTCCCATTTGAAATTCTAAAGTTTAGTAGGACACGGTGGCAATCACATAAATTATAAGATAGTGCTGGTTGATATACATTAGTTTTCAACTTTGATGGTAGAAAAGAAAACAAAATGACATTTAATACTAGAGGCCCAGAGCTTATTCCTGGCTATCTCTGTGTTTCCTAAGACAAGCATGCTATGAGTACCCTCTAAAAATGGATCTAAGCCACTAAATTGGGATAGAAGGATAGTTATTCATCTTGGTAAGTCTCACCACGGTGCTGAGTACTCTGCTCTGCCCAATGTTGGTGCTACATAAATGTTGCTGAATAGATGGAAAAGTGAATGAGAAAAAATTACCCCTTTAGCCAGGTTTTACTTTTGATCATTTGGAGAAAACAACAGAGGTTTATTTCCCATTAATCAACAAGGATATGGAATTCAAATAAGAATAAACCTATTTTAAAATGTAATGAAAATATTTAAAAAGCTACGTAAGGTAATATCAAAATAAATAAATAGGAGGTCTCAATTCTGGTTAGGTTACAAAGGCCACCAAAGAAATCAGTCCCATTGTAGTATTGAGAAAACAGTAAAATAAAATATCTTATTGCCTTTAAGAGAATGAAAAGATGTGGATATAAATAAGTCTAAATGAACACCATGCCTTCTAGAGTAGACAGAAAAACATGGAGGCTGTAATGCAAGTAGGCAGAAAGTTAGTCTACTACAAGCCAAGACATTTAGCTGGGATAAAGAGAAACCAGCTAAATTTTATCATCCAAGCATGGGCCAGTATAGTAGACTGAAAATGTAGAAAGAGATTTGGTTATCACTGCCAGCCAATTCTCCTTCACAACAACTCTGTCATGTGTGTGCCTGTGGTCAAGAGCCAGGGAATGGGCTGGAAAGTAGAAAAAGACCTTATATTCTCACAGATTTAGATCCAAGCTGATGCAGGGACAGATCTCACCCTCAAAACGAAACAAGAGTTGAAAATGAAATTAAATAAAGCAAAATCTTGGCCCTAATTCAGCTCAACTCCTGATTAGGAAGTGGATGTCTTTTGGGAATAAATATTATGTAAAACTTTATCTCATTCTCTATATTCTTTAAACACAATTAAAAAGTATAAGACAAGTGATGAAGCAGGAAAAATGTGACCCAAATTGGGAGGGAAGCACTAATAAAAGGAGACCAACTAAATTGTTAGAATTAGTAAATAAAGACTTAAACTATTATGAATGTTAAAAAAATCCAATGGATAAAATCAGTGAGAAGATTAATAATTTCAGCAGAGAAATGAAAATTCTAAAAGGAAACAGAAATTCTAAAAATAAAAAAATACAATATTCAGAATGATGAATTCATTGAATGGGCATAATGATGAAATGAAAACAGCAGCAAAAAAAGATTAGTAAAATAAAATATAAAACCAAAAAAATTATTCAAAATAAAGCATATACAGAAAAAATATCAATAATAAAAAAAGAACTGAGCATTAGAGTCTTACAGCATAGTACCAAATGGTCTACATATGTGCAATTGGAGTCTTAAAAGAAGAGATAGTTGGCAGAAGAAATACTTGAAGAGATACTAGATGAGAATTTTCAAAAATGGTGGAAAGACATCAACTCAACAGAGTGAAGCTACAAGTAGGAAAATACAAAGACAATTATACCTAATCAAATCATAGTCAAACTGATAAAAGAAAATCACAAAAGTAGTCAGATACATTACTTTCAGTTTAGCCACATTAAAAATGTTTAACTCTTTTTCTATTTACAGTATCATCAAAAAATTAAAATGCTTAAGAATAAATTTAATAAAAAGTACAAAACTTACACTCTGAAAATTATAAAACACTGTAAAATTAAAGAATATGTAAATAAAAAGAAAAACACCTCATGTTCATAGATCTGAAGCCTTACTGTTGTTAACATGGTAAAACTCCTCAAATTGACCTACAGATTTAACGCAATCCTCATCAGAATCCCAGCTGGCTTCTTTGTAAAAATTTGCAAGCTAATTCTAAAATTCATATGGAATTGGAAGGGATCCAGAATAGTCAAAACAACCTTAAAAAAGAAGAAAGTGGGACAATTTATGCTTCTTTTCCAGATGTCAAAATTATTACAAAGTTGCAGTAAACAAGACAGTGGCATTATAATCAGTTATCTTGAGGTAATCAAGTATGATTGAAAAAAAAAAAAAGAGGCTCAAGTAGGAGAGTATGACTGAGATAGTGCTTTTGGTGGCGATGACTCTTAAGCACATCCTACCAACCCGTTGTCATATAATAGATTCCAATCCACAGCAACCATATAGGACAAAGCAAAACTGTCCCATTAGTTTTCCAAGGCTGTAAATCTTTACATAAGCAGATTGCCTCATCTTTCTCCTGTGGAGCAGCTGGTGACTTTGAACCACCTACCTTATTTTTTAAGCAGCCAAATGCCTTAACCTTTGTGTTCCAAGAGCTTCTTCTTAAATAAGCACTTGTCGTCGTTGTTGTTGTTATGTGCCATCGAGTCGGACCCGACTCATAGCGACCCCTCCTTGGGTTTCCGAAGCAGTATCACTACGGAAGTAGATTGCCCCATCTTCCTTCCCAGGAGTGGCTAGTGGGTTTGAACCTCCAGCCTTTTGGTTAGCAGTCAAGTGCTTTAGGCACTATGCTACCCGAGCTCCCAAATAAGGACATAGTGAGGTTTAAAAATCTTATCTCTTTATTTCGTTACCTAGCTGCTTATCTAAAATAAAAATTTTCACAAGATCCTCTCCTCTATATTTTCAGCACACGCTCACTCTTATCTTCATGCTTGTCTTTTCCATATTCATTAATTCATATTGCCCTATACCTAGATTCATTTTCACTTCCTTTGACACTCTAAGTAGTTATGTTAAGTCTTAAAATTTTTACTTTTAGCTTTGATGCCTCTTCATGACTTAACAAGAAAAAGAAGGTACCGTTTTCATAAAAGACTAAAAAGACTATTTAAAAAAAAATCTTTAAAAGATTATATTTGAAGCAAATATAACAACAATGTATGGTGAGATTATAATATAAGGTGAAGTAAAATATATGACAAAAAACAAGGGAGTGTTAATACAATTATACTATTGTAAGCTTGTTAAATGTTTTATAATTTTTGTAATATTTATTCATGGTGGGCTGAATAATTCAAGAGAGATGAATTAATGATGTATATTTTAATCTCTAAAATGGAGCTCTGGTGGTATACTGGTTAAGGCATTTGGTTCCTAACAAAAAGTTTGGTGATTTGTACCTACCAGCCGGTCTGTAAAAGAAAAATGAGGCAGACTACTTCCATAAAGATTAAAAAAAAAAAAAAAATTCACTGCCGTCGAGTCGGATCTGACTCACAACAACCCCTCCTTGGGTTTCCAAGGCACTATAACTACAGAAGTAGATTGCCCAATCGTGCTTCCGAGGAGTGAGTGGCTGGTGGGCTGGAAATCCAGTGGGGGTCACTATGAGTCAGAATCAACTTGATGGTAGTGAGTTTAGTTTTTGGCTGGTAATCTCTAGAGTAATCACTTTAAAAAATAATAACAATCGTAAAAATAAAAAGCTAATAGAGACCAAGTTTCCAAATGAAGTTACAAAGAAATAAAGAACAAATGGAAAATAAATAAAATGATGATAGCATAAAACCCAAGGATTTCAGTAATGATATTAAATATAAGTGAATTCAACACTCCAGTTAAAAGACAGAGACTTTAATTAAGATTGGATTAGAAAACAAAACAAGAGGCAAACTTTTAATATAAAGACATAGAGTAAAAGTAAAATGAAAAAAGCAAGCATGTCTATATTAAAAAAAAAAAAAAAATCACTGTCATCGAGTTGATTCTGACTCAAAGTGACCCCCATTGGGTTTCCAAGGCTGTAAATCTTTACAAAAGCAGACTATCTTATCTTTATTTCACAGAGAGGCTGGTGGGGTTGAACCACCAAGCTTTTGGTTAGCAACCAAATACCTTAACCAATACACCACCAGAGCTCCTTTTATATCTATATTATTATCAGAAAAAATTAAAGAAAAATATCGATGATAAAGATGAATATTTCTTAATGGTACCAGGATCATAACATCAGAAAGACTAACAATTTTATATGTGTATGTTCTTAATGACATAGCTTCAAAATATATGAAGCAAAAGTTAATAAAAAGGAGAAATAGGCAAGTCAACAATCATAGCTGGAAGTAAATACATCTGTCATGAATTCATTGAATAGATAAAAAAAATTAATACAGATACAGAAGATTTGAACACCACTATTAACTCAATAGGAGCTTTGGTAGCATAGTGCCTAAGGCACTTGACTGCTAACCAGAAGGTTGGCTGTTCAAACCCACCAGCCACTCCTTGGAAGGAAGGCTGAGCAATGTACTTCCAAAGTGATACTGCCATTGATTCTTTGATACTGAGCAATGTACTTCCAAAGTGATATGAGTTGGGTCTGACTCGACGGCACGTAACAATATTAACTCAGTATAATCACAGCTTATGGAGTACTACAACAAACATCTGCAGAATACACATTCTCTTCAAATGTACATGTTACACTCACATACACACAAACAAACACTATCAGCTAGGTACTAAAACAAATAGTTAGATATTTCAAATGACTGAAAGTGTACAGACTATGTTCTCCAAATGCAAAATTTAATTGTATTTAGATATCTTTAAAAATTTTTCTAAATAAAAGGTATATACTTTAATAATATATACATATGTATACCACAAGGAGCTCTGGTAGCATAGTGGCTAAAGCACTTGACTGCTAACCAGAAGGCTGGCGGTTCAAACCCACCAGCCACTCCTCGGAAGGAAGGTTGGGCAATCCTACTTCCGTAGTGATACTGCCTCGGAAACCCAAGGAGGGGTCGCTATGAGTGGGGCCGACTCGAAGGCACATAACAACAACAACAATGTATACCACACAGATCAAAGTATATAGAACATTTCCACATCTTGTGAAAGTTCCCTAGTCACAATTTCCAGTCCATATCTGTGCCCTGCTATGTATACAAAGAGGGATCTTGAAAAATCCCAAAATATTTGGAAATTTTTAAGCAACAAAATTCTAAATTAACCAATGAGTCAAAAAAGAAAGCATAATTGAAATCAGAAATACTTTGAACTAAAAAATAATATAAACACAGTATAAAACATTGTGTAAAAAAAAAATTAAAGAATACTTTGAGGAAATTTTAGTTTTACATTCAAATTAAAGAAAGATTTAAAATTAACTGTAAAAGGTTTTACCTCAAGAAAGCAGAAAAAGGAGAGCACATGAAACTCAAAGACAGTAAAACAAAGTAATAAAGATAAGAGCAGAAAGCAATAAAACAGAAAAAAGAATAGAGGCAACCAGCAGAGCTAACAGACTAAGCTAGATAAAATCCTATCAAAACAGATGATGATAAAATAGGGGAATTTAGCAAAGTAGCAAGGTTACAGGGTACCAGGTCAACATATAGAAATCATTTGCATTTCTATACACCAGCAATGAGAAATCTGACAAGAAAATTAAGAAAACAATTTCTTTTACGATAGCATTTAAGAGAATAAAATACTCAACACTAAACAACCAAGAATGGGAATGTGAAAGGCTTATACAACGAAAAGTATAAAACACTGCTGAAAGAAATTAAAGAAGATCTAAATAAATGGAAAGACATTCTGTGTTCATATATTGTTGTTGTTTGCCATCGAGTCGGCCCTGACTCATAGCGACCCCTCCTTGGGTTTCCGAGGCAGTATCACTACGGAAGTAGGATTGCCCAACCTTCCTTCCGAGGAGTGGCTGGTGGGTTTGAACCGCCAGCCTTCTGGTTAGCAGTCAAGTGCCTGAGCCACATACTTTACAGCTACAGTAATCAAAACATTTAGTACTGGTGTAATAATAGACACATTAAAAAAAAAAAAAAAAAAAAAAGACACATAGACCAATGGAATAAATTTGAGAGCCCATAAATAATCCTACTTATCTATGGTCAATTGACAAGGGTGCTAAGAATATTCAATGGGGAAGGAAGAGACTCTTTAGGAAGTGGTACTGGGAAAATTGGGTTTCTGCTGTCAGGCCTAGTTTTTCATGATGGATTACCTGATATAAAAACAAAAACATGAACAGTAAAAGACAAAATTGATAAATGGGACCTCATAAAAATTATATACTTTTGTTCATAAAAGGAGTTTATCAAAAAAGTGAAAAGACAGCCTATAGATTGGATGACAATTTTTAGGAACCATATATTGAATAAAGGTCTAATAGTTGAAATACATATAAACTTCTCCAGTTTAACAGCATAAAGGCAACGCAATCAGAATGTGGGAAAAGGACTTGAAATAGTTATTTCACCAATGAAGATATTCAAATGGCCAATAAACACATGAAAAAATACTTTATTCATCCAAAAGATGTAACTCAAAACAACAATGAAATGCTAATATACTCACCACCAGCCACTCCTCGGAAGGAAGGTTGGGCAATCTACTTC
>NW_006921614.1:7315256-7342433 GCF_000298275.1 Orycteropus afer afer
GCCCAACCTTCCTTCTGAGGAGTGGCTGGTGGGTTTGAACCGCCAGCCTTCTGGTTAGCAGTCAAGCACCTTAGGCACTATACTACCAGAGCTCCTAGAGCTCCTTTAGAATGGCTAATATAAAAAAATAAATAAATAAAACAAAAAAACAAAACCAAACTCACTGCCATCGAGTTGGATCCAACTCATAGCGATCTCTCCTTGGGTTTCTGAGGCAGTATCTCTATGGAAGTAGATTGCCCATAAAACGATCAAACAAACAAACAAACAAACAAAAAAACCAACAGAAAATAACAAATGTTAGCAAGGATGTGGAGAAATTGGAACTGTTATCCATCGTTGGTGGGAATGCAAAAGGGAACAGCCATTGTGGAAAACAGTATAATGGTTCCTTGTAAAATTAAAAATAAGACTGTAAAATTAAAAATAGGACTACCACTGCTGCTGTTGTGTGTTGTCAAGGTGATTCTGATTCATAACAACCTTATATGACAGAGTGGAACTACTCCATAGGGCTTCCTAGGCTGAAATACATATATGTCTTTAAATTTATTTTTTATTGTGATTTGGGTGGAAATTTACAGAGCAATTTCATTTTCCATACAACAGTTCATACTCATTTTATTTCATGACATTGATTGCAATCTCCATAATGTAATAGCTCTGTTCCCACTTCCTCCCTGTGGTTACCTTTTCCCTATGTCCTTCTTTCATATGCAAACCTGCCCTCTGTGCTATCTCCCTGTACAAATACTGTCCTTCTGATCTCCATGTTGATTGTTCTAAGGAGTGCACCTACCTCATGGAAATGTTCACCTTACATGCCTGTCTATTGTTTGGCTGGAAGCCACAAGACTGAAGGACTGAGTTCAGTTCCAGGCCCAAAAGGTGACTAGGGGCCATAGTCTTGGGGGTTCTACCAGTCTCTATCAGACCTGTAAGCCTGGTCGTTTTTTTATAATTTTGAGTTTTGTCCCACATTGTTATTCCACTCTATCTAGAATTTCCTACACTGATCCCTTTCTGAATGGTTGCTTGACCGTGGTAGCTGGGCACCATCTAGTTTTTCTGGTCTCAGGGTCATGTAGGCTGAGATTTGCATGGTCTACTAGCCCCTTGGACTAATTATTTCCATGTCTTTGGTTTTCTTCATTCTTCTTTGGTCTGGACGAGGAAAGACCAGTTGTTGCATCTTATATGACTGCTTGCAAGCTTTTAAGACCCCAGTTGCTATTCACCATAGTAGGATGTAGAACAACATTTTTGCGCAGTATGTTATGCCAATTGGGCTTGATATCTCTTGCAACCATGGTCCCAAGCCCACAGGTCCAGTAATTTGCTCCCTCAGGGTAGCTGGCTGCAGCTAAGAAGTTATCATAATTTTGCCCCATTAGCTCTATTATATATGGACATCCTTATAGCACATATAAATACATATGTAGAAATACTGCTTGCCAAACTTATGTATGGTCATGGGTATATTCCCTTTCGCCTAGACATAATTGATCATTCAGCCTGTCTACCTATGTGTCCACATGTAGATTAATGTTTATATTTACTGATAATGCAGTATAGTGTATGTAAAATGTTTATCTTTGTTTTCTGTACCTCTTGTGCACCTTTCTGTGTCTTCCTTTCCTTAGTATTATTGTGTTGGTCACTCATTTTTTAGTATATGGCCTTTCCCTCTACCCAAATAAATACTTGTCTCTTACCAATCTAGCAATTTTCTCTTCCCTCCTCTCCCATCTCTGGTAACCAACAAAGAAAGTTTCCTCCTACATGTAAACCTTTCCTTGACTTTTTACAATAGCAGACAATATAATATTTGTCCTTCTGTGATCGACTTATTTCACTCAGCATAATGTCCTCCAAATTCACCCACATTATGGATTCTACATTATTCTTTAGTGTTGCATGGTATTCCATTTTACTGTGTACCCTAGTTTGCTTATCCATTCCACTGTTGATGGGCACTAACATTGATTCCATCTCTTTGCTATTGTGAATAGTACTGTGATAAACATGAATGCACATATGTCCTGGCTACCACTTCTTTAGAATATACACTTAGTAAATAGGAGCTCTGGTGGCACAATGCCCAAGGCATTTGACTGCTAACCAGAAGGGTGGTGGTTCAAATCCACCAGCCACTCCTCAGCAGGAAGACTGGGCAATCTGCTTCCAGAGATACCACCTTGGCAACCCTAGGAGGGGTTGCTATCAGTAGAATTAACTTGACAGCAGTGAGTTTTTTTTTTTTTTTTTTAATGGGATTGCTGGATCAAATGGCATTTCTATTTCCAACTTTTTAAGGAATTGCCATATTGTTTTCCACAGTGATTGTATAATTTTTCACCACTAGCAGCGTAGAAGAGTCCCAGTCTCTCTACATTCTCACTCACTGTTGGGTGGGATCCGACTCATAGTGACCCATCCTTGGGTTTCCGAGGCAGTATCACTATGGAAGTAGATTGCCCAATCTTCCTTCTGAGGAGTGGCTGGTAGATTTGAACTGCCAGCCTTCTGGTTAGCAGTCAAATGCCTTAGGTACTACTCCACCAGAGCTTCCACATTCTTACCAGCACTTGTTATTTTCTGTTTTGTTGAACTTTGCTATTAGTGCTGAGGTGAGATGGTATGTCATTGTTGTTTTGATTCCATCTCTCTAATGGCTAATTACTGTGAACATTTCTTCATAGGCTGAAATATTTAAGGGAGCAGATCATTAGGTTTTTCTTCCTGTGGAGCAGCTGGTTGATTTGAACCACATATGGCCCAGCAGTCCCACTCCTAGGTATATGACCAAAGGACTTAAAAGCAGCAAAGCCAATAGACATATGTACACCAATGTTGACTGCAGCACTAGTCACAATAGCCAAAAGGTGGCAACAATCTAAACATCCATCAATGGATGAATGGATAAACAAAATATGGTACATATATAACAATGGAATACCATTATTAGGTTTCATCCAGTCAGTTCCCACTCATAGTGACCCTATGCACAACAGAATGAAACAATGACAGGTCGTCATCCTCACACCTGTTGCTATGTTTGAGCCTATTGTTGCAGCTACTGTGTCAATCCATCTCGTTGAGGGTTTTCTCTTCTTTGCTGACCCTCTACTTTACCTTCCTTCTCCAGGATGGGTCCCTCCTGATAATATGTCCAAAGTACATAAGATGGAGTCTGTTCTGGTAATTTAGTGTCACTCTGACAAGAATATACCACAAATGGGATGGCCTTAACAAACAGGAGTTTATTCTCTTATAGTTTGGAGGCTTTAAGTCCAAGTTCAAAGTGCCAGGCTCTAAGGGCTGAGTGAAAGCCCCTCAACCTTGAGGGTTCAGCACCGCCTCCTGCTCCCAGCCCACTGAAGCTAGAGGCTTTTCTTCACTCAGTTGCTGGCTGCTGAGGCTGAGAAGCCCCAAGGTTGACAAGTAAAAAGGCACAGTCCTGATGTTACCAAACCACATGGCAGGCCATTAACTTAAGTCCATTGTAAGTCCCAAGGCTGGTAGCACATAGCAGGCTGCTGAACAATGACATGGCTACATGCAGGGTACAAGCATGCCATAGGCTAGAGACCATTCCCAAGGCTTCTCCTTATATACAAGAAAGAGACCACATCCCAAAGGCAGCTACTCAGCTGCTTGTGGTAGATCCCACTGTGGAGCTGTTTGCCAGTCTCATCATGGGGAATAACTACCACCAGCTAGCTGCCCAGGCACTCAACCAGGCCCAGGCAAGTTGACACACAAACAGAACTACCACAGAGTCTAACAATCTTTCCTTCTAAGAAGCATTCTGGCTGTACTTCTTCCAAGACATATTTGTTTTCCTGACAGCCCATAGCATATTCTTTATTCTTCACCAAAACCATAATTCAATGGCATCAATTCTTCTTTGGTCTTTCACAACTAGGTGATGCCTAGTTGATCAAAGAGTCTATAGAAAAATTCCTGGTCAAAATGGGCAAAATTCAGAACAGCTTTTTAAATTCTCATGGAACTCAGACTTTCTGGAGCCATTGAGGCTGGATGATCCCTGGAAACTCTAGCCCTTGGATAATCTTTAAACTTAAGCCAAAAATATCCTCTGAAGTGTTCTTTAAGCCAAACATTGTTTAGCTTAATTAGTAGGAATGCCTTCCTTGAGCACTGTGGTCTTTAAAGAATTATCTATATGGAATCAAACTGACAACACCAAGAGGGGTAGATAAGAAGCATAAGGGGCAGTGAGTTTATGTTAACAGTGGTGGGATAATTTGGAAAAGGATAGTGAAAATGGTTCCATGACTTGAAGAATATGACACATATCAGAACTATACATGTAGAAATTGTTGAATTGGTGTATGTTTTGCTATGTATATTTTCACCAAAAAATAAATAACTAAGAATAAAATAAAGGAGGGGAAAAAAAAGGAATAAATATAAATCACTAATAAACCAAAAACCAAACTTGCTGCTATCAAGTCGATTCTGACTCATAGCAATCCCCATTGGGTTTCTAAGGCTGTAAATCTTTATGGAAGCAGACCACCTTATCTTTCTCCTGCAGAATAGCTGGTGGGTTTGAACCACTGAACTTTTGGTTAGCAGCCAAATGCCTTAACCATTACAGCACCAGAGTTCCTTATAAATTACTAATACCAGGTATAAAAGAGGGAATAACATTTCAGAGATATTAAAAAGATGATAATAAGTTGTTATAGTTTGAATTACAAAAGATATGTTGAAGTCCTAATCCCATGCAAGTACCTGTGTATGTGAGACTTGACTGGGAAACAGCATTTGTCAGTATAATTCATTTAGTTCACATGAGATCTAACTGGAGTAGGTTGGGTCCTGATCTCACTGTGTCCTTATAAAAAGAGGGAAAAAGACACAGACAGACACAGAGGGACGCTGGTCATGTGAAGAAGGAGGCAGAGACTGTACTGATCTTGTCAGAAGAAACGAATAAATGGAACTACCAGAAGCTGGAAGAGATAGGAACAGATCACCCCTAGAGTCTTTGGAGAGAGTATGATCTTGCTGAAATCCTGCACATAAACTTGTACTCTTCAGAACTGAAGCAATAAATATCTGTTGCTTCAAGCCACATCGTTGGTGGTAATTTGTTATGGTAGCTCTAAGTCACTCATACAGAGGATAAACAACTTCATATCAATAAATATCACCATTTAGAGAAAATGGGCAATTCCCTGAAAAACATAACATGCCAAAACTGACAGAGGAAGAAGGAGTAAATATGCGTAGTCATATGCTTGTTAAAAAAAAGATCAATTAATAAATAAAATCCTACAAAGAAAACTCTTAAAATCTATGAAACATTTAAGGAGCTCTGGTGGCATAATGGATAAGGCTGCTAAACTGAAGGTCAGTGGTTCAAACTTACCAGCTGCTCCATGGAAGAAAGATGAGATGATCTACTTTTATGAAGATTTACAGCCTTGGAAATCCAATGGGGGTCACTATAAGTCAGAACTGACTCGAAGGCAGTGAGCTTGGGTTTGTTTGTTTGCTTGTTTTAATGAAACATTTAAGGATAAAGTAATACCTAAAATATTATGTTGAATAAAGGAAGTCAAGCAGAAAGTGTCCACAGTGATTAAATATATAGGAAGTTCAAGAATTGGCAAAGCTAATCTATGGCAATTAAAGTCATTACAATGTTAGCTTTGGGGACCTGGTAAGGTCACAGGTATTGACTGAAAAGTGGTCCAGGGGAACTTTCAAGTAGTAATAAAAATATTCTCTATATTTTGATCTGTGTGTTATACACAGGTATATATTTATGTAAAATTTCATTAAGCTGTACACTTAAGATTTATTTATATTTATACTATAATAATGTATTATTAATAAATAAATAAGATTTCTGTGACTGGGTATGTCAAGATATAATTGCCAAGAATTTGAAATCTACAGGGAAAATATGGGGTGAGTAATATTTCCAGAGGGAGCTGTGGTAGCATAGTGCCTAAGGCACTTACTTGACTGCTAACCAGGAGGCTAGTGGTTCAAACCCACCAGCCACTCCTCGGAAGGAAGGTTGGACAATCTACTTCCGTAGTGATACTGCCTCAGAAACCCAAGGAGGGGTCGCTATGAGTTGGGTCCGACTCGACAGCACATAGCACACACACACACACACACACACAATATTTGCAGAAAGGAGCCCTGGTGGTAAAGTGGTTAAGCCAGAGATCAGCAGTATGAAACTACTGGCAGCTTTGCGGGAGAAAGACCAAGCAGTCTGCTTCTGTGAAAATTTAGTCTTGGAAATCCTATGTGGCAGTTCAATCCTATCCTCTAGGGTAGCTATGAGTTGGAGTTCACTTGATGACAAAGGGTTTGATTTTGAAGAAGTTTCAGTGGCACAACATTTAAGCTTTTGGCTGCTAACTGGTTGATGGTTCGAACCCATCCAGTGGCTCCACAGGAGAAAAACCTGAAAAATCTTCTGCAAAGATCACAGCCTAGAAAACCATGAGGCAGTTCAACAGTGTCATATGGGGTTGCTATGAGTTAAAATCAATTTGAAAGTACCTAACAACAACAACAGCAATCTTTCCAGAAGCCCAATAAAATTACCAACTGTATCAAAAACAAACATTGTTATCTGGAATGGTGAGGTTCTTGCTAACTATTAATGACCAGCGTCTAACAATTACTAGGCTGTAATTTTATGCTATAACACCATCCCAGTTGTCCCTAACTTCTTCGGAGATTCTTGATCTCTTTGAGAATTTGATGAAAGCTATAGACTCTCCTCCCCCATGATTAATCCACATGTATGCACACAAAAATGTCTGCATACAATATCTGGAGGTTTATGAACCTTCTGTGTCTTATAGATCCCTATTTAAAGACCTCTTCTCAAATCCATGTTATTTTTTTTAACTCAATAGTTTTCTTTCCAAGTACAGGATCTTCACAATCATTGAAAACCATTTTTGTTATCATTTACTTAACTCTTGCAAGTAATTTACCTGAAATTTCACACTCTGGTTGATATCAGACACACGGAACTGCTTCAGGAACCGCTCATCCTCACTCCAGAACAGGCGGATGTCAGGAATGTCATAGAGGATCATGGCCAGCCTTTCTAAGCCTAGACCAAAGGCCCAGCCAATCTTCTCTTGAGCACCCGCTATAATTAGAAAACAAAACAAAATAACTGTTTTGAAGTGGACAAAGACTAGGCAGGTACCTACTATTTCTTGATAATCATCAGGAACATTGATTGAGTCCATACTAGTGGCAAGAAGAAGCTGAAAGGCATCCAAAATGGGTTCAGTCTTCCATTCCTCTTCCTCCCCACATTCCATACTTCTCTTATCGAAGCACTCTGTAACCATATAGTCTCTATGTTGTCTTGCATTTCTGATTAAATGTCAGGCTCTTTTTAGCTGTGGGCACTGCCTCTGAGCTATTAATTTTACAGAGGCAGGAGATAAGATAGTTTTCTGTCCCTAAGTAGCTTAACAGATAGGCAAGTATGTCCACAACATAGCACAGTAGGTGTTTCACATTCAGAAAGTATGTGTCAGGCTTTCAAGAGCATTCAACTTAATTAAACACCGTAACACTCACTCTACCAAGAAATACTTCAGCAACACATAGAAAGCAACTGAGCCGAGGGGAAATGCAGATCTACCACTATTCAACCTAAAGGAAAAGTGTGTTGTCCAGATTATGTTAACACCATGAATTCTAAGGGCTTATTTCACATACATCAGACAAAGCAAGACAGAAGATATAAACTGCTGTGTGAAGAAAGGAAAGGACTGATTCATACTGCTGGAAAAGCTTAAGGAACGGGTTTATAAAAGGAACATAGTTTCAACTGAACGCTAAAAGATGGGTAGGGTCCTCTGGTAGGGTGAACTCTGAAACAGCACCAAGGATTCACAACCCCTGTTGCACGTGCCAAATAAAATCCTCTCCCCTTGAGTGGGGGCAGGCCCTGTAAATATGATGGGGTATTACTCCCTTGACTAAATTATATAATTTAAGATCTCATCTTAGCAGAATGCAGAGAGATTCTGCTGGCTTTGAAGAAGTGAGCTGCCATGTTCTGAGAGGGCCATGAGGCTAGGACCTGAGTGCAGTAGTTTTATGAGCTGAGAGACACCACGACAGCCAGAAAAAAATCAGGACCTCAGCCCTACGATTGTGAAGAAATGCATTCTCTTGACACTTTGAATGAGCTTGGAAGAGAACCTAGAACTCCAGTGGAGAATGTGGCCCCACCAGTACTTTGGGAGAACAACCTTGGGAGACCCTGAATAGTGGATGCATCTAATATGTACCTGGACTCCTGATGCAGAGAAACTGAGATAAAAAATTTACATTGCTTTAAATCACTAAATATGAATTAATGAGTGTTAGCACAAATAGAAAAGTAATACAGATCCAAACTACAGAGAAAGGTAAAAGGAAATTCCAGACTGAGGGAAAGCTCCTCAGTAGTGAAGGAATGGAGGGGCAGCAGAAGGAAGTAACTTCTTGGACTATTCTAAGAGACATTCAAGTAGATACCCTCTGTTTCCCTATCCAGTCCATCTGGGATAGGGCCACCAATTTTCTTTTTAAAGCATAATGTGGCTTACTGAAAGGTTGGTAGTCTGAACCTACCATCTGTCCTGCAGGAGAAAGTTGAGGAGCAGACCTGCTTTTGCAAAGATGTACAGCCTTGGAAACCCTATGGGGGCAGTTCTCTGTCCCACAGGGTTGCTATGAATCAAAATCAACTCAATGGCAGTGGGTTTATTTTTTTTGTTTTTGGTGTCATTGGCAGATGTATGTGGAGGGTGGGACAGTGAATGATTTTATTCTTATACATTTAATGCCTTTCTAAAACACAAAAACTTAAATATTATCACAGATCCCCATTTACTCCAGCTGAGTATGAGCACTCAAAGGACCACAAGACTACATATCTAAGGTCCATGTTGGAAAAATGCTTTATTTGAAGTTAACTAGTGGCATCCTTGGTTATCACTTGGTACCACGGCAATCATAAAGATAAATGCAAACACAGCAACTCAACTCTAAGTTACAGATAGGCTGAGAAGCACTGATCTTCTTCAGAAGAACTTTGAAAAAAAATTCTAAAACATCACAGGCTAACGATTTTGTAACAGATGAAACTATGCATATGACATGGAACACAACAATGGCAGAATCCATAAACTTTCAAGTGTACGTTGGTCACTCAACATCACAGACCATATTCTGGGACATAAAACCAACCTCAAAATATTTAAGGGGACTGAAATTGTACAAAGAGTGTTCTGTGACCAAAACTGCATTAAATCAGAAATAAGTATTAAAAAGATAAATGAAAAATCTCACAAATGTTAGAAAATTACAACAGACTTCTAAATAATGCACCAGTCAAAGGAGAAATCACAAAGCATTTAGACAATACTTTGAAATGAATAAAAACAATTTAACAAATCAAAATGTTAGTTGTAGCTAAAGCACTGAATCAAGTGAATCAAAAGAAACTTACATACAACATTAAATACTTACATTAGAAAAAAGGTCTCAAATAAGTGATCTAAGACACCCCCTTAAGAAATTAGAAAAAGAAGAGTAAATTAAAATAAAATAAAAAGAAAAAATAAAATAAAGATAACAGCATATGTGATAAAAAAAGAAAACAGAAAAAATAAAAAATAGAAGTATGAGTCCCAAATGAAAGGATCAGGAATTTAGGGAAAAATAGTGGAATTACCCAGTTACTTGCTCTCTCATAGGTCTGTTGGTTGTGGGGGAAGGGGTGCAGGGGGGCGGGCTGCATAGCCCAACAGGCTTGGAAACCATACCCATGTGGGTCATGGGGTGCGGTCCAGAAATAATACGGCTTGGGCAAAGGGAGCCACATGATGACTGCTGAGAGGGCAGTCTGGGCTCAGGTCATAATATGTCACCAAGCTGAGGAAGAGTTTCTCAATGGAAGAGGCTGAGAGCAAGCAGAGGCAGCATCATCAACCAAATGTGCAAGAAACCATATGGGAAGGCTGTGTAAGGGGACAAAGATATGCATCTCCTCAACGTTGAAGATAGGGTAACACTTGGCATCCAAAGATTGATCCTGCTACTCAATTATTGCTACAAAGAATGGCTTAAGATCAATTACTATATGTAGGATACTGTAGAAGGAGCTCTGGTGGTATATTGATTGAGGCATTTGACTGCTAACCAGAAGGTCAGTGGTTCAAATCCACCAGCTGCTCTGCAGGAGGAAGATGAAGCAATCTACTTCTACAAAGCTTTACAGTTTTGGAAACCAAATGGGGTTGCTATGAGTTGGAATTAATTCATGGCAGTAGGTTTGGTTTGGTTTGAGGATACTATAATGGTGGACACATGACTATACATTTGTCAAAACCCATATGATTGTAAAACATAGAGAACCCTAATGTAAACTACAGAGTGAATGTATTATAGGAATGCAAGATGTTAATAGAAGAAACTGTGTAGAGAGTAGGGGATTATATAGGAACTCACTGTATTTTCTAACAATTTTTTTGTAATCTTAAATCTGCTCTAAAAAATAATGTCTACTAAAACAAACAAACAAATTATTCAGATTGGCTAATATCCAGCAATTCTATTAAAAGACCAAAACATCCAGTTACCTACATATATAATTTCCAATTATTTTTCTCAGAAGTCTCACCAGCAAATTACACTGCTTAAAATCAGATATTCTACAGCTGTGTTATTGGAAATTTTCAATGGCCAAAGTGGATGACTGGTAGGCCTACTTTAAAATGTTTCATGGCTCCTATGTTTGTGGTTGTGCTAAGGCTACGCTCTAAATGGGGCCTCAATTCTGCTGTGAGGCCCAAGGCCCGCCTCTGAAGCCTGGAGATCAGCTCTGCCAAAAGGAAGCACCCACGGGAAATCTCAAATCACCCTCCTTGTGTGTCAAAGCTATTGGCCAGGTCTTCGTTAGGAACAGAGAGTAAATGCATTGCAGGCTCCTGCCACTGACCATAAACTTTGATTTTCACACTCCTTCTTATCCAAGCACCCGCTTGTGACAACTGTGTCATTGGTGCACTACAGTATTAAGAGGACACCATGAGCTCCTCTCAAATATGCTGACCACTATGTTAAACCATCTTCCCTAGGAGGCCTCATGAAATAAGCTGATCTGATCTGAGAAAATCACTTTGGGTCTTTCTTCTGCTGAGCAACTCAATGGTTTTTCACTTCAAGGATCTAATGACCTACATAATTGATCACAATTGGCTGCTTACTTTGTCCTCATGGAAACTTAGAGCCAAATTTGCAGGTCACCTCCACACTGTTCAGGTACAGTTCTCTATGGCACTTTTGCCCCGGTTTTATTTTCTTATTCTTATTTCCTCTTTGTCCTGATTATCTCAACTATTTATTTTATTTTCTTGAATGTACTTTTATAAGGCACTTCAAGTTCTTTATGGAAGAGAGTGAGCAATAAATAAGTAGACACTTAGAGATACTGTCAGCCAAGACAGGTATAATTCCAGGTCTTTGGCACTGCTCAGCTATAATTTGTAGCCGGGCGCTTGAGGGCTGACAGGGTTTTAAGGCTGTATTTTTTGCCCATTCCAAAACAAGAGGATTTCAGTAGACTAGATTCTTGGAGCAGCTAATTGACTGCACAGAAACATCCCCAATTAAATAGAATACTCAGGGTGGGAAGCAATTAGGTATTTAGATTCATGTTGTTTCATACTAAATTGAGCACCCTATGCAGGAAAAATTAGTTTTTTGTTTTTGTTGTTGTTACTGAAAATCCTTCTAAAAAGGGTAGCCTATGTACAGAAGGAAAAAAATATGGGTGGCGACCATTTCCTCCCACAGGTACTCCTTCTGCAGCACAGGGCAGGCACAGCCTCACAGCTCCAGACAGGAGCACCACTGCTGGAGGAGGTCTCTGTGATCTGGAGTGCACACAGCCTCTTGCCTACACCTCCAAAAAGGGACCGTTGGGCGTGGAACCTCATGGGCACAATGGGATGAAGCCAGGGTGGGGAACAAAGACCTCCAGGGTAGTACTCAATATAGATGCTCTTGTTAAATCCATTCCTATGATGGCCAGGAAGTCTGCTGGGTGTGGGAGGTAGTGGATGTGAAATGGAGTATCTCTAATCAATCTCAAAATTCCTTGCATGTATCATTGTGCCATATGGAAGGCATACATCACACCCTAAGAAAGGGCTGAGGGTGGCCAGTCACTGACTATGAAATGGAGGTGTAGACCTATGCATATGTGTAAATGAATTTTCAAGTAAATACAAGTACTTTAAAATAATTTTACTAATTAACCATTTGGGTGCTTACTAGAAGGTCAGTGGTTCAAATCCATCAGCTACTCTGTGAAACGAAGATGGGGTGATCCACCTCTGTAAAGATTTACAGCCTCGGAAACCCAGTGGGGGACTCGATGAGTCGGAATCGACTTGATGGCAGAGAGTTTAGTTTTTTAACAGCGTAACAAACAAATCATGTCTGCTGACTGCTGTCTCCCTTCTGGCTGCCCTGGCCTCCTTCCTACACTCAGATAGGCTGTGGGTGGCCAGTAACTTCCTCTGGGCATGGTCTTTGCTCCATCCTTTTCAATGGTCTTTTCTCCATCTTTTTCAAGTCTTTGTTCCAATATCAACTTCTCAATGAGAATTCTTTAAATTCACCACCCAATTTAAAACTGTAAATCTTTCTTCATCAACCAATGCTACCAATCCCCCTTTCTCTGCCACCCACGCCCCCCAGAGAATTAGTTGTTTTCTAACAGACTACAAAATTTCAGAGTTATTTTATGTATTGTTTATTTTCTGACTCTCCTGCTAGATGTAATCCACGAGGGTACAAGTCTTTGCTTATTTAAATCCCTGATGTATCTCAAGGGGATGGAACAGGCACACAGCAAGCACTCAGTAGATATTTGGTGAAGAAATGAATGAAGGGTATGGAAGGAAAATTTGAAAATTTTCTACTTTTTTATTTACTTGTTTCATTGAAATAGGTAATACTATAAAGGATTTTACACATGAAATGGCATTTTCATTAAAAGTAATGACTTTCTTTAATTCTTCATCTGTGAGAGATTTTTACCTATCATATTATAAGGTGATATTTTAATAGCAGTGATATGAGATATGCCAGGAAAGAAGTGATCGTTCTGGTCATTCCCCCCTTCTTCCAATCATTGTTCACTGCCATGTGAAGTGTGCTGGCAGGCACTGGGGTGCTAACTCCCTGGGGCCTAGGGTCTAACTGCCAATTAGGCTTCCTTATTCCAACAGTTTCCTAGCTTATTGTCTTCCCTAGGAAGTAAACTACTGAAATATAAACAGCCCCTACCTTAGCCCTGAGTTTTCTCCTCAATAGGTTATTTTGTTACAAAGCTAAAGGATAAATAAAAATTTTATTAGATATTTTTTGATTATGTTAAGTATATTTTCCTTTCCTTGTCAATAGGTACTGATTTCTAGAAATTCTTTACCTTAATGAACTGACACTTTTCCAAAAATAATTGTTATATGTAACAATCAAACAGCATAGCAATCAAAATTATTATTTGTATGAACTTAACTGATTACAAAGCATTTCTTCTACATTACTTTTTTTAAAAAAATTATTTTGGTTTGGGTGGAAGTTTATATAGCAAATTAGTTTCCCATTCAACAATTTATATACATTTTGTTTCATGACATTAGTTGTAATTTCCTCAATGTAACAGCTTTCTTCTGACTTTCCTGTTTCCATTTGCCCATCTTTCCTGCCCATTCCTGTCTTCTGAAGTTTATTTTGGGGTGAATGCTGCCCTTTGGGTCTCATATGGTTGATTGTTCTGAGGAACTCGTTCCTCATGGGTGTTATTGTTCACTTTATAAGCTTGTCTATTGTTTGGCTGACAGGTAATTTCCAGGAATGGGTTCAATTCCAGGTTTGAAGGAAGTCCAAGGGCCACAGTCTTGGGGGTTCCACCAGCCAGTAAGTCTGGTCATTTTTTATGATTCTGAATTTTGTTCTACAGTTTTTTTTCCTACTCTGTCCAAGACCTTCTACTGTGATCCTGATCAGAACAGTCGGTAGTGGCAACCAGGCATCATCTAGTTCTTCTGGTCTCCAGGTAGTGGAGGCTGAGTTCCTGTGGTCCATTAGTCCTTTGGACTAATTATTTCCTTGAGTCTTTAATTTACTTCACTCTTCTTTGCTCTGAACAGGAATAGACCACTAGATATATCTTAGATGGCCACTGGCAATCTTTTAAGACCCCAGTTGCTCCTCACCAAAGTAGGATGTAGAACATTGTTCTTGTGGACTGTTATGGCACTTGACCTAGATGTCCCCCAAGACTATGGTCCTAAGCCCTAGAGCCCAGTGAGTGACTCATTCTCTCAAGGTGTTTGGTTATGGCTAAGATGTTTGCATGACTTTGCTCCCTATATGCTCTACTACATACTTGGATATATTTGCCGCACATACAAATACACAGTTGAAACAGCCTCTGCCAAACCTACATATGTTCGGGTGTACTCTCATATACCATCCCACACCTCTCAGCTTACATATTTATCTATGTATCCTCTCATAAATTATTATTACTATTATTGCAGGATTGTGTATGTAATTAAAAAAAAAAAATTCACTGCCTCAAGTTCAATTGGATCCAACTCATAGTGACCCCTCCTTGGGTTTCCGAGGCGGTATCACTACAGAAGTAGATTGCCCAATCTTCCTTCCAAGAAGTGGCTGGTGGGTTTGAACCACCAGCCTTCTGGTTAGCAGTCAAATGGCTCATTGTTGTCTTTTACTCATATACCTCAGTGTCTTCCTTTGCCTGGGTCACTGTCTTAGTTCTCTAGTGCTATAACAGAAATACCACAAATGGATGGCTTTAACAAACAGGAATTTATTCTCTTACAGTTTAGGAGGCTAGAAGTCCAAATTTAGAGTGCCAGCTCTAGAGGCTGTGTGAAGGCCCATCAACCTTCGGCTTCAGCTCTGCATCTTGCTCCAGGACTACTGCTGGAGATGTCTCCTAACTCAGGCAGCTGCTGGCTGCTGAACCCAAGGTTGGCATGTTAAATGGTATACTTCCAAGATCAGTAGACAACAGCAGTGTACTATTCAAGTCCAAGGACAATCCCAGGAATGGTAGGCAACATGGCAGGCCACTGGTTCAAGCCCAGGAACTGGAGATGAAGATTTGGCCAAATGCAGGATCCAGATGTGCCAAAAAGTCAGAGATTTTCCTTAAAGCTTCTCCATATATACTAGAAGAAGGTCACACCCCAAGGCAACTATTTAGCTGCTCACAGCAGATTCCACCACAGAGGTGATTACAATCTCATCATGGGGAATAACTCTACCCAGCTGCCAAGCACTCAGAACAACAGCCAAGTTGACACACAACCTTAACGACCACAGTCATGTTGTGCTTATCTTCCCCTTATTGTTTATTGTCTTTCCCTTCACTCATATTAACACGTTTACTACATTGTTAGTGATTTTCCCTTCCTTCTCCTCTTATCCCTGGTAACAACCATCAAAGAATGTTTCTGTGTGTAAACCTTTTTTTGAAATTTATAATAGTGGTCTCATTTAATTATATATATGTCCTTTTGTAATTGACTCATTTCACTCAGCATAATGTCTTGCAGGTTCATCTGTCCTGAGATGTTTTGCAGATTCATCATTCATTATACTTTAATATTGCATAATATTTCATTGTGTGTATGAATGTAACATAGTTTGTTTATCCATTCATCTGTTGATGGACACTTTGGTTGTATTCATCATTTTGCTATTGTGAATAATGTTGCAATGAAAATGTGTGTGAATGTATCTGTTCATGTCATGGCTCTTATTTCATAGGGTATATACCTAGTAGTGCAATTGCTGGATCATATGGTTTTTCTATTTCTAACTTTTTAAGGAAGGACGATACCATATTCTACAGTGGTTGTACCATTTTACAATACCATTAGCGCTGTAGCATTGTATGTATGTATTCATTCTAATCTGTCCATACCCTTGCCAGCATGTTGGTTTCCATTTTTCTTGATCACTGCTATTATTGCCAGGTTGAGATGATATATTGTTGTTGTTTTGATTTGCATCTCTCTAATCAATGATTGCAGGCATATCTTCATGTATTTGTTTGCTGCATGAATGTCTTCTTTGATGAAGTGTCTGTTCATGTCCTCTGCCCATTTTTTAATCCAATTCTTTGCCTTTTTGCTGTTCAGATGTTGAAGTTCTCCACAACTTTTTAGAGATTGGCCTTTAAATATTGTTGGCAAAAATTTTTCCCAGTCTGTTGGTTTTCTTTTTACTCTTTTATCTTGATTTTGATTCTCACAATGGTCCTACAGGGAGTGGCATAGTGCCTAAGGCATTTGACTGCTAACTAGAAGGCTGGTGATTCAAACCTATCAGCTGATCCTCAGAAGGAAAACTGGGCAATCTACTTCCATTGAGATACCACTTAGGAAACCCAAGGGTGGGTTGCTATGAGTTGGAGCTGACTCAATGGCAGTGAGTTTGTTTTGTTTTAGTTTATGGCTCTGGGGGTATACTGGATAAGACATTTGGCTGCTAATCCAAAAGTCAGTGGTTCAAACCCAAGAGCCGCTCCCCATAAGGAAGATGGGGCAATCTACCTCCATAAAGATTTATAGACTTGGAAAGCCAATGGGGTCGCTATGAGTTGGAATTGACTCAATGGCAGTAAGCTTTTTTTTTTTTTTTTTTTTTTTTATGTTTAAAAAATAAACACCCTTTATGGAAGATCACACATAGATTGGGACCCACATCTTGTTTTCTGACTTCAAGTATACATCCCAGTAAAGGTTTCTACAGAATCATGGTCAAACATTAACTAGAGGGGCAATGTTCAAAGTATTGAAACATTAGATAGCTCCACTTATACCTGTGTGCTTTCTATTTTGTGATTGCTAATATCCTGCTATACCTCATCTTATTCCATAAAAGCAAGTAAAATGGCTTGCATAAGTAGCTGCTAATATATATCAGTATATGTGTCTTCTGTATGTTGGATTTTGCCACTCCAAAACATCTTCCACACTGGATGTTGTATATTTTTGTATACTAATCACAAATCCCATGAGGTATAAGTCACTATCATGCTTCCCAAATACAGATATATTTAAACCAAAACCCACTGCCACTGAGTTGTTGCTGACTCATAGCAAACCTACAGGACAGAGTAGAACTGCCCCATAGTGTTTCCAAGACTGTAAATCTTTACAGAAGCAGACTGCCTTATCTTTCTCCTGTGGAACCACTGGTAGGTTCAAACCACCAGCCTTTTGGTTAGCAGCCAAATGCCTTAACCACTGCACCACCAGAGCTCCCTACAAACATATATAAACACACATAATATGAACTTAGAAATAGAAATATGTATACCTTTCTGGTGCTCTATAACATTAACTATAAAATGTTAGTAACCTGTATCTGAACTTTGACATAGAAAGTTAGAAGTATGTCAAAAATGTAAAGAACCTAAACAGTCTTTAAGTTCACTTTGCCCTGGCCTGCTGTGACACAAGAAAACATAACATAAATCTAAACAACCTCCCTAATCTCTAACCCTAAAGAAACGATGTGTAATTTGGCTAATTTCTAATCCTGAAGAAAAGATACATAACATTCTACTCTTTAGTGTCACACTTTCCCTTATCGTATGGAATCAAGGTGACAAATTCATACATAAACCTCAAATTCTTGCTTACTTACTAAGAGAAGGCAGAGATGGAATTGAGAGTCTGTCCACTGGTGCCAACCTTGAACCCTGGCTAACAGGGACCTCCACTGAGTTTGAGCCGTGGTTAAGCCTTCTTCCTGAGATTCTCATTAAAGGTAAAAGCCTTCAATCTGAATATCTGGACTCTAATTATTGAACTAAGATTGTAATTGGAATTGTTAATTGTCATTCTTCATTTCTAAATGAATGCTGTGAGATCTTACTTGCATGCCTTACCATGACTACTTTACAATAAATGAAATTAGTTTATTCATGTTAAACATGAGTATCTATTAATTTTCTAATATTTTTAAAATCCTACAGAATATTGGACCTGATGGATAGTATTTGCAGACTTACAGTGTGAACTGCCTGGGAAAGGATTTAGCATCGGTATTGGACAAAAGCATCCACTTCCCTTGGTTTTCATTCTGCTGAGGGTTGAGCAGCGATAAAAGCTTTGTGAGATCCCAGTAGACCGTGCATATCCAGAGGCAGGCCTAGAAAGGCTAGCAGTAGCTATGTACATTTCTATTTCCTCTCTTCCATCAAGGACTTTGTCCTTAATGCCCTGCTTTCTAGCAACAAGTCTTAAGCTACCTCCTTGGAGACTTGCCACAGGATGATTGACTCTTCAAGCTGTGCCCAAAGATTGTTCTCCTGCCTGAAAAATTTCACTAGTTGTATATATCCTTGGCCCCACACACTTTTGTCAATAAGTCCTCATGCTATCCAAAGGCAGATTACGTTTTTAAAAAGAACCTTTCCATGGTATGGAATGGACCGTGGATCAGATTCTATTAGCCTCAAAAATAGGTTTCTTTAATACAATCACAGGAATAAAGCTTTATAATCTACATATAGTTAAATTAAAAAAAAAAAAAAAGAACTTTAAGACCCATCTTAAAAACATCATATGGGACCATCCCCTTTCTTTTTTGCATCCTAGATTTCAGTTTTCTGTCGTTTAATAAAGAAGATAGGAGTTTCCAGCATATGTGCTAACCAATCGTATATGAAGCAATTCCCACTGGTCTTGCCCAGTGAGAATCCTCCTTGTAGATGTTTCCAGCTTCCCTTAGGAACCTGTCAACCTTCTGTTCCTTCAGCCATTAGTTTGAGCGTGGTGAGCATTGTTAACTGCCTACTCAATAGCCATTCCTCTTTCTCTGCAGTCTGGGCAAATACCAACTCCCAGGGAATGCATCTTGTTGGTCTCAGCCATGTGCGACAGCCCATCTTTCAATCACTGGTCTAGGGGCAGGCATGGGTAATGAGGTGTAAGGAGAAATCTGCTAAGATGCTTGCAGGTAAGTGTTTCCTAAATAAAAATTGCTTATAGGGACAAGAGTTGAAATGGCTTCTTCTGGCCAAGAGCAAAACAAAAATCAGTCATAAGGCAATTTACAAGAAACAATAGCTTTATACAAAATTCAATTTTAGGCATATTTTTCTTATTGGCATGAGTTAACATGAATTAGCAATATTTATCAGCATGAGTTAGCAACACTAATCCAATCAAGATAAACCCAATTAGCATTCACTAATCAACTATCCCAAAACAAACAAAAATTAAATGTGTGTAACCAGCCAAAGCAAAGAGCAAAATATTTATTCATCTAAGATTTAAAAGGGCATTGTAAGTATAAACTCAAGGCCCCCCTCATCATTTTCAGTTTGGGGTATTCAGTCTTTGCTAATAGTTTCTCACTTAATAAATCCTGTTAATTCTAATTGACTAGCTAATCAACTTTTTTGTTTTTTCTTCTTTTGACACCTTTCTAAAAATTACCTCTGGGGAAAAAGGACTTTTGGAGCCCTGTCTTGTTCCATCTTACATTAGATGCTACCACATGGGAAGATCATGCCCAGAGCTATAGCAGCCAACACGTGACCAGGAGGCAACAAACTTCAGGCTGAAAGCCAATGTGCTGAGCATAGGGAAGCAGACGGGTTTTAGTTTCCCAGGGCTGCCATAATAAAATAGCACACACTGGATGGCTTTAAAGAACACAGATTTAATGTCTCAGAGTTCTGGAGGCTAGGAATCTGAATTCAGGGTTTCAGCAGAGCCAAGAATACCTGTTTACTCTAGGGCACTCTTATAGCTTCTGATAGCCTTGGGCATTTCTTGGCATTCTTTGACTTGTTGATGCATCTTCATATTGTGTCTTCCCTGAATCTATCTTTCTGTGTCTGTTCTCTCCTTGTATAAGACACCACTCAGAAGGGATTAGGAACCACCATACTTAGGTTGTTCTTAGTTGCTCCAACTCATGGTGAACCTATGTACAACAGAACAAAATGTTGCACAACCCTGTGCCATAATCATGATCATTTGAATGCTTAAGTCTGTTGTCACAGCCACTGTCTATTTTGAGTGCCTTCTGACCTAGGGAGCTCATCTTCCAGCCCTCTATCAGACAAAATTCTGTTATGATTCATCAGGTTTTCATTGTCTAATTTTGGAAGGTATAAGCAAGTAATGACAATTAATGAAATACCAGACTTTTCTTCTTAGTTGGCTTAGTCTGGAAGCTCTGCTGAAACCTGTCCACCATGAGTGAACTTCTGATAGGTGAAATACTGGTGGCATAGCTTCCAGTCTCATAGCCACATACAAACCACCACAGTACAACAGAGTAACAGATGTGTGGCCTTCTCAAGTGTGATCTCCATAACTTAAATGATAATATCTTCAAAGAAAGACCCTATTTCCAAACAAGGTCACAATCACCAGTACAGGAGTTAGGACTTCAACATATCTTTTTGGGGAACATAATTCAACTCATAATAGGGCACATGCATAGGTACTGGGGCCTCAGAACCAGCTGTGCAATCTCTACATAAGGATTACTTGGGTAAGGAATGATAGACAACTTTATGACTTATACCATTGTTAGTTATGCTTTTTGCTTAGTATGACTTAACAAAGAAGCCTTCTCTCAGCATTCTGGACAAGTATCACACTTCAGGTTTTGTCTGGGTCTCAGACTGCCTTCTCTAAAGCCTACCCATCACACTTTGGCAGAAGACATGTAGATCCAGGATCCGCACTTCTCTGACAGCAGACATGGAAGTGAGGGTGTGAATAAGGCTGTAAACACTTAGTCTAAAGAACCAGGGAAGGTGGATGAAAAACTACACAGGGAATCCTGGGAAAACTAGCTCAAGGATGCTATAGGGATTCACTCCCAAAGTAGAGAAAGACTGAGATATACTACGCTAGCTCTGCCGGCAGAGCTTCAGTTTTTATCAGTAGAAGGAAGGTGGCCTGAGAAGAGAGCCACATGATTTACTCCAACTCTTTCCTCAGTACATCCAACCACGCAGAAGTTCAGAAGTTAGGTATACACTTAACAGTACAGACAACTCTGGATGCAGAGTATAGACTTGAGTCAGGGAGGATATTTCTGTGGCTACACCTGGTGATAAAATTCTGAAAGGAAGGGTACTGACAAGTACACGTCTCAATCCACCAACTCCAATGAAAAGGCACAAGAAATCAATGAAGTCACAAATAAAAGGCAAGTGATGGTCACTGCAGGTCATCAATTGAGAGAGAAGCCCTAAGATCCCAATGGTGATCACCTGAAAGAAGAAAAGCACAGCCTGGTGGTCAGTGCCTTGATATCATAGGCTGAGAATTAGTGGTGCTGATTTTGCTTTTGCTCTTACCAGCCTCATGAGGCTCATGTACTCAGAAAGTTAACTAGAATTTAGTGAGGTCATGACAGTAAAAAGAAAAAAAGAAGTTCTTTCAAGAAGAAAGAAACATAAATAGAAGGAAATTCAGTCAGTCCTCTGAGCCATAATGAAAGGAAAACTGTGCCATCGTATGGGAGTTCCTGGGTGGTGCAAGTGGTGAACACACTTGGTTGCTAACCGAAAAGCTGGAGGTGAAAGTCTGCCCAGAAGTGCCTTGACAGAAAAGTCTGGCAATCTACTTCTGAAAAATTAGCCAATGAAACCCTATGGAGCACAGTTCTATTCTGGTACATATGGGGTTGCCAAGAGTTGGAATTGACTCCACCACAACCAGCTGGTATTTTTAGTGCCCTGGGAGATGTATTTTAGATAGTCTGGTCTATACAGTCACCATTAGCCCCTTAGTGCTCTGACTCCACTTACCATAAAACATTGATTCATAACTCTTGACAGTCACCTGGTCCAGCCTCTTGCTGACTGATGAGAATATGTACATGGAAAAATGCCTCATTCTTTTCTGAGTGTGAAGAACATGAAAACCCACTGATGTATCTTTTAAACTTCTTAACCCTTTGTTAAAATTCCTAAAGTATTACATTAGATGTACTTATCTGTTTGGGGCCAAGGGATAATAGTTGCCTGCCTTATGTCTGAAAAAAATGCTTTCATAACTCTATCAGAAAAACTGCTTTCCATGATAAATGTGAATAATGCTCTATTTCTTGTCACATTGTTATAATTTTTTTAAACCATGAGAGAAAATTATTTAGAGTAAGTAATGCCACTGTCACATAAATATATGCATGATAAAGAAATGTCAGCTGTTCTAATTCTGTAATTCCCAAGTTATCACAATTAATGAAACACTCTTTACTAGTAAAAGTTGTTTTAAGCAGTAAAGTAGCCACTGAGGCTTTTAAGACTTATCTAATAACCAAATTACATCTCTCCTCATCATTATTCAATACATAATTAAAATATGACATTTAAAAACAAATAAACAAATCAAACTGCATCCAATCTTCAAAGGAAAAAAAAAGAAAAAAAAAATGACAGGAATTCTTTACTTCTACCTGAGGGCTGACAGAGATTTCCAGATAAACCCCTATCTCGAGGTTCTAACTTCTGTGTTTCATCTGTCAACTCAGAGTATCAATCTCACCTCCCAATACAGGCAAAGTTGGATGATATTGGCATTGAATATTACTAGATAGGTATTAATTGGATTGTTTCATTGTTGTGGATGTGTTCTTTGATATGTCCCAAAAGAAAACAAATCAATAGGAGTACCTTACGTAGTGCATGAGGTATTTGACTGCTAACCAGAAGGCAGGTGGTTCAAACCCACCAGCCACTCCTTGGAAGGAAGATTGGGCAATCTACTTCCATAGTGATACTGCCTCGGAAACCCAAGGAGGGATCACTATGAGTTGGATCCAACTTGACAGCAGTGAGTTTGAGTGTAAACATATGAAATAATGATATGGTCCAGTTCTAAGCTATGATCAGTTACTGACCCTTTACTGGAACAATTGGTTCATGTCATGTACTATGAAATCCTCTCACGCCCACACAGACCATTTATTCAGCTTGAGAGCACTGTAAGCCTTCTTGCTTTCACTCATTAAACAAGGGTTTGTCTACTTGCTTTGTAGTCCGGCACTCAGTTCTCTCCTAATTTCTCCTTCCTACATGTGTCATTTAGACCTCTTCCAACTTCCCTCTCTTGCATGAGTCGCAATGATTTAAGATCTCGAGGGACTCTGTTTTGGCCATCTAGTGCTGCTATAACAGAAATACCACAAATGTATGGCTTTAACAAACAGGCATTTATTTATTCTCTTACAGTTTAGGAGGCTAGGATTCCAAATTCAGAGTGCCAGCTCTTGGGGCTGGGTAAAGGCCCCTTGACCTTGGGCTTCAACTTTGCCTCTTGCTGCTAGCCCATCAGAGCTGGAGGCATCTTTTAACTCAGGCAGCTGCTGAGTGCTGAGGTTGACAAACCCAAGGTTGACAAATAAAGTGGCACAGTCCCAAGATTATCAAGCAACATGGCAGGCCACTCACTGATGACTCAGCCAAATGCAGGCTCCAAATGTGCCAAGAAGCTCCAGACCTTACTCAACATGTCTTCTTATATACTGGAAGCAGACCACATCCCTAAGGCAGCTACTCAGCTGCTCACAGCAGATTCTACCATGGAGTTGATTACCAGTCTCATCATGGGGAATAACTACATCCAGCTGCCCAGCCACTCAAAACCAGGCCCAGCCAAGTTGACACATAACCTTAACTACTATAGACTCCCACTTTAAATTTCCTTTCTATAGGTATCATCATGATATCAAACATGTAAATATGAAAACAGAATGTAGGGGGAACATTTCCTATTGTCAGGCTAAGAAAATAGATGGTGAATATGCTGTCAGACAGTGAGGCTAGATTTGCTCATCACCCACCTTCACGCTATATTAGTAAAAACTAAGAATCCATGTGTTCTTGAAGAAATGATCTCTTTGGAGAGTTGGTGTTGGAGAAGTGCCTTTCCCTCTTTATTAGGGAAGGGAGAGCATGGCTCTCCGTCAAGTAGGTGAGGATATTTAGGGAACCATCAAGAGAACTTGGCATGTGTCTGCTTGAATTTGGGAGACCTAGAGACTGTCCCTCTCCCACCCTCTAAAAGCTCTAAAGGCTGATGGAAAAGAGTATTGGAGTGGAGTGGAACCACAGGTCTGTGCTGGATAACAGGAGCAAAAGTCAAGTTTGCTTTGGCTTGATGGGCATCCAAGCAGAAAGACTGGCTGGGAGCCATCCTGGCAAGCACCCCATCTAAGGCCATCCTGCAGAGGATGAAGTGCTCAGCAGAACGAGACTAGAGCTTATCAGTGCATACAGGAACTCTGGAGTGGGACATAACCACCACCCCAATAGGACACTGCCCCTTTAGGGGCCCCAATCAAAAGTACTATGCGGCACTCTAAGGAAATCACAAAAAGCACTCCCCTGAGAAAAGAGCTAGCATCTGGGTATTGGTCACACTTGCAGGTTCACCTCTGCCAGTAAAATAAATCCTTTGATGCCCCTTGCTTCACTGTTCTTCTCCATATGAACTTTCTACGTATTGCTCCCTGCTTCACCATACTTCAAATTCCCAAGTCTGTGGCACTGACCAGAGCTGAGGAAAAGAAATCAGCTTTAAAGCAGATGACTGAGGCTTCATCATTAGATTGGACTGTAGTTGAGAGTGACCGGAAAAGATATAGGATACGCTTGAAATTTCACTCTGGATGATGAAGAGTGATTCCAGGGAACTTGCTGAAGGCAGTGGATGAAAAAAATAAAGCTGTTTTATAATTTTACTTCTGTTGAGTCCATGTTATTCAATACAATGGTTATAAATATGCTTTACTTAAAAAACAAAACAAAAAACCTCCCCTCTCATCACTTCAAATGGCTTCATTCAGCTTTCTCTTTCTTTGTGTTCTGCTCAGTCCCATACGTGGTCTTTCCTCCTTACACCACCAACCAACAAATAAACACTTGACATATTTAAATATCTTACTGCTGACCCAAATTAGAGTAGCACATAAAGTTAAACTGAGAAAAAATCATGAGGAGTGGAAAAAGAAAATAAAAGAACAGATTAAATCACCTTATTTTTCTACTCTTATTCTTTTTTTCCAATGTTCAATTTTGCCAAAACTTCATTCATTTAGTCAAGAAAATAAGTCAATCTTTCCAAGCAAATCCAATGCATTTTTAAGGCATGGCTATGGAATATGAGACAAAACAGATGGAGGGGAACTTAAAAGGACACTGGAATAGAGCTGGATAAAAATAAGATATCAGCTGACAAAGCCAAAAACACATTTCCATGGGTCCAAGCACATGAAACTTCTAGAACATAATGTGTTAATCAGGCAGACCAAATTGGAAGTTTATTTGTGGAAGGATGATGTATAATATCCCTTTCATCAACAAACTCCATCATCCAGTCACATCCAGGCCAGTAAGAATAATTTATGTGTGAGCAAAAGCTATGTGAAAACTAAGTCCTGCTTCATTCTCCTCTTCTTGGACTCAAAGACACCCTGTTTCATTCTCCGCTTCTTGGACTCAAAGACAGGTATGTTTTCCAGCCCTCCTTGCAGATAAAGTGGAGGCCACTTGACTGTGCTGTTGCTTAAAATCTGAGCCAACAGGATGTAAGGCTCTTCCAGGTCTAGCCCTTTGAGATCCTCTAGTTCTGTCTTGTCTTGCTGCCAGGACCTTGGTGATCACATGTTCCAGATGTTATAACTACAGATGGAGGCCTCCACACTGGTCTCTCCCTGATTGAGAAATAAACATTCAAGGGATTAAGGCACTGAGATTTCAAGGAGATTTATTCGTTAACACAGCATGGCCAAGCCTATCTTGATGTCTAATCAGCTCCAACACTCTGGCATGCTAGAGGAATCTGGTAGCACTTGCATGACACCAAATTCTTAAGATAGATGCCTCTTTATCCTTGTCCTTTAAGATCATTTTTCTAACTCAGTATATACCTTTCATCAAGGTCTGGAGGAGGTTTGTAGAGACTCAACCAGTTATAAATAATTTTAAAAAGATGTTCTTTAACTGCACAAAGGTCTAATACACAAGAATTTGGTTAAACTGTAAGAACAAAATCCTTGAAGTACCTAAGGAATGAATCACTGAAACAGGTTACCCGGGGAGGTTGTACAATCATGAGTTCTGGAAGGCTCTATAATTGAGTGACAATCAACCAGCCTTACTTGCATCAGAAATTAACCAGTTCTTTGCTTAGCTGGAGGCTTAGGTCTTGGTCAGCACACCTAGAAGAGGTTTTTCAGTTTTTTAATTCTCTGTTCAATGAGTGGCATTCTACTACAGTAAGAAAATGAAGGGAACTCTGGCATGCACTCATCCCAGTTATTTAGTGAGCACTGGTTGTATACTTGTCAACATTATCCAGGGTATAGGAATACAGTGGTGAGGGAGAAAGATCTTGCCTCTCTATTCAAGAGCTTACAATAATGTGGTTTTATAGGACATCCCCAAATATTTTTGTAGGGCAAGATCAAAATAATCTGTTGAACACTACTTCAACCGATACTCTGAATACCAAATGTTACCAGCAGTCAAGGCACAATTTTCCCCAGTACTTATCATCACCAAAATAATAATCTTACATTAAAAACTTACAAGATATCATCAGGATTTTCTTTAAGTTTTATAAGATTTGGTTATTTCAGAAATTTTTATTTTAAAACATGAAAAAAAGCAAATGAAACAAAAATATAAATAAATAACAAGGAAAAGGAAAGATTTTTGAAAACTGACAGTATGTAACAAACCTTGTAAGAACAAGAGCTTGTCCTTAGTGTGATTTTATCAGAAAAGAGGAAGGTATGGGGCTATCACTCTTGTTTTTAAATAATAGCTGTCAAAAGAAAGCCTAGCCTGATTTCTTAGGAGTAGCAGTCAAATCCATCACTCAGTGACCAATCAAAATCCAACAGGATATTCCAAATCCTCTGTAACATACATATATGTCGATGTTTTCTCATTTTCAATTTTAATAAATTTACCATGAATTTTTTTTTTTTTTATTAGGATTTGGGTGAAGATTTACAGAGTAAATTCACTTTTCATACAGCAGTTCACATATACTT
>NW_006921614.1:7350508-7352145 GCF_000298275.1 Orycteropus afer afer
GCTAGTTGGGGTTTAGTCCAAATCTGCATCCTTTCCTTCAAGGCTCAGGGGTCCAAGATTATCTTCTGTGTCTGTATTTATTGGTTTCCCTTTTCTTTGTTGAAGAGGGTCTGTGCAATCCTTCTGCCTAGTCCGCCATCTTGCCCCGCCTCTGTTACCATGAATTTTTAATCAATATTTTATCTCCTTTTGGAGCTCTATTTCTCTGAGAACTTATCCTCCTAATGTTGTCTATTCTTAGGAACTACAAGGAGAATTCAAAATACATGGCTTCACCACTTTTCACCTATGACAATGAAAAATGATGACAAGAAAGTAGACAAACAAGACTTTCATACATTGCGGCTAAGGGGAAGAAGGGGAACACAGCGGGTTTCAATTGCATCTATAATGTCTTATTTCTTAAGCTGGTAGTATAAACATAGTATCTATTATATCACTCTCTGTACTTTGTGGAATACATGAAGTGTTTCATAATAATAATTTTTAAAACGTGTTCTGTGGGGGCAGGTACAGGAAAGGGTACTTCTTTCTTACACTGCCATATACAAAGAAGTAATTAAGCAAGTTCAGTCTAAGAAAGGAAAAGGAAGAAACATATTCTTAACTGGGTAGGTTTGAACAGCATGTAGCTATTTCCAGCAGAGAACCAGAACCAAGACATGAAGGGTGAATATCCGGACACCAGCTGCACTACAGCCTCTTCTTAAAAGCCTATGTCAAGCCATACAAATCTACAACTCATAACATTCTTTATTTAAACAACAACAACAACAAACCACCATTTTGAACTAAATGTATAATTCTTGGGTTTTACTCACTCCAGAGTACAACAGGGTATGGATCCGCTAGCATATTGCTGGATTTGGTCAAGAGGGAGTACTGGCCTATCAATCCTAGACCTCAATCCTACTAGCTCTATCTGATAGAAAGAAAAGTTGAACATAAGGAAGGCACCTAAGGTCAACGTTAAGAGGTCTGAGCTTCTAATCTCATTTGCCTATTTGAAGCAATGCAATAAAATTATTAGTAGATAAAGCATCTACTTTCTTATCTTAGCTCAATATTAAGACCACACCTGGATCCATCCAGATGACACACAATGGAATAAGCACTGTGATGACATCTAAAACCCAACAAATACATTTGATAATATACCAAACCAAACACACTGCCGGATCCAACTCATAGCTAACCCTCCTTGGGTTTCCAAGGCAGTATCACTACAGAAGTAGATTGCCCAACCTTCCTTTCTAGGAATGGCTGGTCGATTTGAACCTCCAGCCTTCTGGTTAGCAGTCAAATGCTTTAGTCACTACACCACCAGAGCTCCCTTTGATAATACAGTAGGCCTTTTTATTTATTTATTTTTTAATTACATAGAGCACTGGACCAAGTGAGTCATATTGTTTTTAAGAGTATGGTGATATCCCAATCCAGATCCCATCAATATTCTTTAGAGATAAGGAAAAACCAATCACTAACTTCATATGGAAAGGAAAGAGACCTGAGATAAGCAAAGCACTATTGAAGAAGAAAAACAAAGTAGGAGGTCTCACACTGCTGGATCTCAAAACCTACTATATAGCCACAGTAGTCAAAACTGCCTGGTATTGGTTTAATGACAGATACATAGA
>NW_006921614.1:7354375-7359202 GCF_000298275.1 Orycteropus afer afer
GAGGGGAGCTGTTGCATTGTGGTAAACTGTGGTCAATGTCATGAGACAAATTGTATATGAACTGCTGTATGGAAAGTGAATTTGCTCTGTAAATCTTCACCCAAATCACAATAAAATAATAATTTAAAAAAAAGAGTATGGTGAAGAAGTGGATACTTGGAACATAGAACTGCTCTTTAAATCAATATATTTTCTTCCTTGACCTTGTTAGGTGGTAAGGGTTAGGGATGATGAGGAAATTGACAGCATTATTTTGCTCTATGCCCTGGTCTTACCCAGAAGATAGTGTCTAAAACCAGGGCCCCTTTCTTCAGCCAGTGAACATGTTTAAAGCTGTCCCATCACAATAAAATCTTCCTTGAATTAGGCTACCTTTAGCTATGCCCTATTTTTTCTTCTTCCCTTCAGGACAAGCTTCTGGAAAAAGTAGTATACATTCATTGTTTTCATATACTGCTCGGCACAAGTAAGGTTAACTATAATATGGCTTCTACTGCACTATTCCATTAAAATTGCATCCACAGACATTGACCAGAGCCGCTAAAAAGCCAAATCCAAAGCTGTTTTCTAGAGCCAATCTTATAGCAACTGTGTTGTTTTGACACTGATTACAACACCTTTTTTTTTTTTTTTCTTTTTTTGATGTGTTCCACATTCATCTCTTGTAACAAGCCAAATCTTATATACTCAATGTGAAAAGTACTAGGTAAAATTTTATCCAGAAAAATCATTCATATTTTGTGCAAAGATGGTTTCCCTAGATAACTGCAAGTATATTTTTCAGTGCATACTAATTTGAAAATCTTTTAACACCCAGCAAAATTGCAAATGCTGATACTACAACTACCACAAAATATCTATTTGCTGTAGGAATTTTCAGATTTTTATTAGGAATTCGTTTTGACACTTATTAGAAATTATTGTTGTTATTGTTATGTGCCATCGAGTCAGACCTGACTCATAGAGACCCCTCCTTGGGTTTCCGAGGCAGTATCACTACGGAAGTAGATTGCCCCATCTTCCTTCTGAGAAGTGGCTGGTGGGTTTGAACCGCCAGCCATCTGGTTAGCAGTCAAGTGCCTTAGACACTATGCTACCAGAGCTCCATAGAAATTATTAGAGAAGGTTGTTGTTGTTGTTATGTGCCGTCGAGTCAAACCCGACTCATAGCGACCCCTCCTTGGGTTTCCGAGGCAGTATCACTATGGAAGTAGGAGAGCTCTAGTAGCATAGTAGCTAAGACACTTGCCTGCTAACCAGATGGATGGCGGTTCAAACCCACCAGCCACTCCTTGGAAGGAAGGAATTAGCTATATATATTATAATCAAACCAAACTCACTGCCGTTGAGTTGGATCCGACTCATAGTGACCCCTCCTTGGGTTTCCCAGGCGATATTACTATGAAGTAGATTGCCCAACCTTCCTTCCAAGGAGTGGTTGGTGGGTTTGAACCACCAGCCTTCTGGTTAGGAGTCAAATGCCTTAGGCATTATGCCATCAGAGCTTCCAAATGTATTATAGAATATATATTCCTTGCTTAACATCAATGCTCATATTATTAGTAATAGAAACACTTTTACCACTAATTCTAATGAAAATTAATGGCCTGTAATCAATTATGGGCATATGCTTTATATATTATTGGATCAATTATAGTCACATATTTTCCTCTGCCTAAAATGTTGGTATTCTTCAGGAAACATTTCTGCCATCTCTATTTCTCACTGTATATTCTCTCTATGTGATCATATTGAATCCTATTGTTTTAGCTACCACCTAATAACTCCCAAGTGTATTTCCTTAGCCCAGACCACCTTCCAGAGCTACAGATTCATCTATCCTAACATCTTTTGAATGTGCTACAATCAAGTCATAGCAATATTTCCAACACTAAACTCATTGTGATCTTCCTCCTCCAAAACTCATAATCTCATTGTGTGACACAACCACCCACCAGTTGCCCAAGATAGAAACCCAAGAGTCATCTTTGACTCCCCCTTGCTCCAAATCTCCAACTTTCAATACTCACAGTTGTTAGAGCTGTCCTTATGTAAACCTTCATATTTCCTCCCTCGATACTGCAGCAGCCTTCTGTCCCAGTCTCCATCACACTGTCATCCCCACAGCCCAGAGCTACCTAAAACACAACTGACCTTGAAACCCTTCTATTTAAAATTCTCCCATTTTAAATAATTATAAACTAAGCTCCTTGGGGACATCCCCAAGACTCTCCTCCACACTGTGATTCCTAATTCCCTCTGCACCTGATCAACTCTTAACACAGCCATGCCAAAAGAAATACAATGAGAGCTTTATGCATAATTTTGAATTTTAAATTTTCTAGTAAAAACAAAGGAGCTCTGGTAGTGTAGTGCCGAAGGCACCTGACTGCTAACCAGAAGGCTAGTGGTTCAAACCCACCAGCCACTCCTTGGAAGGAAGGTTGGGCAATCTACTTCCATACTGATACTGCCTCAGCAACCCAAGGAGGGGTCGCTATGAGTCGGGTCCCACTGGACGGCACGTAACAACAACAACAACAAGTAGAAACAAAAACAAAACAAAACAAAAAACAAACTCACTTCCATCGAAGTTAAAAGAAATAGGTAAAATTAATTTTATTAATATATTTTATTTAACCTGTTGTTGTTAGTTCCCATCAAGTGGACTCTGACTCCTGGTGACCCCATATGTGTAGAATAGAACTCTCCATAGGGTTTTCAAGGTTGTGACCTTTTGGAAGTAGATCACTAGGTCTGCCTTCTGAGGCACCTCTGGGTGGGTTTGAACCTCTAACCTTTTGGCTAGTAGTTGAGTGCTTAATTGTTTGCATGACTCAAGGACTCCTTATTTAATTTTATGTATATAAAATATTCATTTTGTCATCTAATAAATATAAAAAAAAATAATGAGCTATTTCTCACTCCTTTTTTTGTGCTACGTCTGTGAAACCTTGTGTATATTTTAAAGCACACCTCAACTTGAACTCACATTTTCAGTGCTCAGTAATTATATGTGGCCTGTGGCTACCTTGTCAGACAGCATAGCTCTCCCACTAACAAAATGCTTGATGCATTCATTTCCCCACATACTGTCTTACCTTATGCATTACTTCTTTTTTTCCAAATGTACTCATATTTATTCTTTGTGATTGAGCTCAGTCAGCCCTTCCTATTGCCCAAGTCTTGCTAGGTAAAGCACTTCATATTCCTCAACTTCTCGTGGACACTGCCACCACTGCACTTCCCAAGTCACAATGAATTCAGCTTTCTGCATGCTGTCTCCAATGCTAGAATATTAGCTCTTGTAGAGCGAAATTCTACCAGATCTATTCATTTTTAATGCAATTTATTGAAATATAATCTATGTACAGTGAAATACACATAACTAAAGTGACATGGGTCAATGCATTTTTTTTTTTTTTTTTTTTTTGTAGTGTTCCCTCCTCTCCGTTCCCACCCCTGGCAACCAACAAAGAAAGTTTTCCTCCATAATATAAACCTTTCCTTGACCCTTCACAACAACGAACTAATACTATATTTGACCTTCCGTGATTGACTTATTTCACTCAGCATAATGTCCTCCAAATTAATCTATATTATGCAGTGTTTTGCACACTCCACATTATTCTTTACTGCTGTACAGCATTCCATTATGTGTATGTACCATAGTTTGGTCATCCACTCTTCCACTGATGGGCATGTAGATTGTTTCCATCTTTTTGCTATTGTAAATAGTGCTGTTATGAACATGAGTGTACATATATCTGTTCCTGTCCTGGCTCTTACCTCTCTAGGATATATACCTAGTAATGGGATTACTGGGTCAAATGGTATCTCCAATTCCATTTTTCTAAAGAATCACCACATTTCCTCCCACAGTGGTTGCATCCCTTCACAGTCCCACCAGCAGTGCATGAGAGTCCCAATCTCTCCATATCCCCATCAGCATTTGCTATTTTCTGTCTCATTGAACCTTGCATATCAGTGCTGGGGTGAGACAGTATCTCATTGTTGGTTTGATTTGCATCTCTCTGATGGCCAATGATTGTGAGCATCTCTTCATGTATTAGCTGGCCACCTGGATATCCTCCTTGGTGAAGTGTCTATTCATGTCTTCTGCCCATTTTTCAATTGGGTTGTTAATTCCTTTGGTGTTGAGGCATTGGAGTTTTCTATAAATCTTAGAGATAAGTCCCTTGCCAGATATGTAATTATTGGCAAATATGCTGTCATTTTTGTTATGTGCTTTTTCGTGGTGTCCATTTTTTTGTTCCATATAATTTTCTATGCTGAGCTTGTTTTGTTTATGAATTGTGTTATTACTTCCTTCATTGCTAGTGTTTTAGTATTTGCTAAATATTTGTGCTGGTCTTCTTTAATTTTATGTGAAGGTTTATCATTTTTTTCTTTGAGGTTACCCTGTGGTTTATAGTTTTCTTCACAAGTTTAGAACAGTCTGTTCTATCTTGACATCCCTATCATCTAGAAGTTCTGTAATGGCACAGTTTCTTCCCTCTTTTTGGTTTGTAGTTGTCCTCATTTGTCAATTGATGTCTGTGGTTCCCTGTTTACAATATTGTAGGCTTATTTACTTTGGATACTTCCATAGCTGGGTTGTTTTCTGGGTTATATCATCATGTGTGTTAATGGTCAGTTGTTGTTGGCTGTTGTTGCTTCTCTGTCCAAAGGATTCCTTTTAGCATCTCTTGTAAAGTTGGTCTGGTTTTAACAAATTCCCTTAATTTCTGCTTATCTGGAAACATCCTAATTTCATCATCATATGTGAGAGACAATTTTGTTAGGGACCTAATTCTTAGTTGGAAA
>NW_006921614.1:7360082-7361876 GCF_000298275.1 Orycteropus afer afer
TTTCCTGTTGTCAGCCTCTTTTATACCCCTGCTGACCTTGGCAAACAGAGCCTATTCTTCGGTCCCCGGAATCCAAATGAGAATGCTATCACTTTAAAATCCAAAATGGTTGCCACTTGTAAAGATTCAAAATGGCTGCACCCTTGGTCACTTTAAATATCCAAAATGGCCACTGCTTGTAAACATTCCAAATTGGCTACACCCTCAATAAATTTAAATATCCAAAATGGCTGCCACTTATAAACATTCAAAATGGCTGCACCCTCGGTCATTTTAAATATCCAAAATGGCTGCTGCATGTAAACAATCAAAATGGCTGTGTCCTCCGGACAGTGGAAAGTCAACAGCTCAGGTTGTCTCCCTCCTTGCTATTTCCCTTCCTAGTCATTGGCCACCAGCACAGTCATCCCTGCAGCCCTTGGTGACCAGGGCTGATTTTTAGGTCAATTCTCAGGTCCCAACACCACTTGGAAATATTCAGGCTGTTGGTCCTATCAGAGTAGTTAACAGTCCGCAGCTCCGACCATCTCTGTACTCACTGTCTTCGTTCAGGTTTTTCCACTAGTTGGTGCCTAATCCACTTCTCTATAGTTCCTTTCAAAGCTCAGGGCTCCAGCATTATCTTCTGTATCTCTGTCAATTGGTCTTTCTTTTCTTTGTTGAAGAGGGTCTGTGTCACTTCTTGAATATTTCTTGTGTTGGGAAGTTTGCTACAACTTTTAGATATCTTTGGTGAAATGTTACATTAAGCCAGAATATTGGCCATGGACAATTTCCCCTAAGAGCACCAATGACCTTGTACGTCTGGCAGTGTTGAAGAAAGTGATCTTCCATATCTATTCATTTTTATGTTCTTAGAACTTTGCAAAGGATCCCTGGTGGTGGAATGGTTAATCCCTCAGCTGTTAACTGAAAGGTGGCTGTACAAACCCACCAGCCACTCTGTGGGAGAAAGATGTAGCAGTTTGCTTCTGTAAAGAATATAGCCTTCAAACCCTATGGGGCAGCTCTACTGTTTTATAGGGTTGCTAGGAGTCAGAATCAACTACCCTACAATGTTGGTAGTTTGCACCTTGCAAAATACAAGTACACAGCAATGGGACAAATAACTCTGTTGAACTGAAAGAAGCAGAGGAACATGTGCACTGCTGAAAACAGTCATGAACTTAAATTCTGAGCTTCTGATTGAACATTTTATGTCTTTTGTTGATAAAAAATGCAAAGATAGATTACGGACCCATGCAAAACTTTTATTAGTTCACCTCAGTGCAGAGCTTACTTAGGAAAATACTACATCCATGGATATACCAAAAAAAACTTACTGACATCAAGTTGATTCTAACTTATAGCAAAGCTATAGGACAGAGTGGAAGTGCTCCATAGGGTTTCCAAGGCTGTAAATCTTTACAGAAGCAGACTGCCTCATCTTTTCCCTGAAGAGCAGCTGGGGGGTTTGAACCTCTAACCTTATGGATACCAGCCAAATGCTTTAACCCCTATGCCACCAGTGCTCCTACGGTTATAGTCTGTGAAAAAGAAAGAAATGTAAATTGTGGCATTGTAAGGAATCTTAGGCACAATATGACTATTTTACAAATGAGGAGAAAATAATTGAGAGTTGAAAAATACAAATTTACAAAACTAGCTAATGCAGAATTAGCCCCATAACCAGGCACTCAGCTCCCTGTATCTTTCTATTATGTCACTCTGCTCATATGGTTTGTCAACTATACATTTAATCAAATAAAATTTTTAGTGAAAATCCATGAAAAGTTAGACAATACCTATACAATT
>NW_006921614.1:7361976-7387451 GCF_000298275.1 Orycteropus afer afer
CATCAATTCTTCTAAGATTACATGGTAGAGGATATATTGCTTAACAAATATTCATTGTACAACATTTCCTGGTTTTCTTGTTACATAGGGTCATGTGACTAGTTCTAGCCAATGAAATATGTGTGAAAGTGACACATGTTACTTCTGGGTGAGGCATTTAAGAGCTGGTAGACACCTCCATAAGAGCTCTGGGGATGTGGTTAAAGCATTTGGCTGCTAAGAAAAAGGTCAGCAGTTCAATTCCACTACCTGGTCCATGAGAGAAAGAACAGGCAATCCGATTTTGTAAACATTTACAGCCTTGGAAACCCTATAGCGCAGTTTTACTCTGTCCTAAAGGGTTGCTATGAGTCAGAAATGACTCGTTGGCAGTGGATTTTGCTTTCCTTTTTTTTTTTTTTAATGACACCTCCAAGCTTCTGTTCTCTGGCCCTACATTGGGATGGCCCTGTCACAAACTAAGGAGTCTGCTCTGTTGAGTTACCAGTTAGAGGGGTTCAGCCCCCCACTGACCCATACAGCACTTTGCAAGAGCAAGAAATACTTTTTTTGTCTTAAGTTACAGAGATTATTTTGAGTTATTTTGAGATTTTCCTGTTGTAGCAGCTCATGTTTAATTATTCTAATACAGACAAAAAACTAAATTACATATATAAGACTGTGTATCTGGAGAGTACTACTATGCTAAATATAATTAAGATTATTTTAAAATTACTTGATAGAAATCCCCTTTAAAATATTTTTTGCTACTATATTTATTTTAGGAGCTTTGGTAGCATAGTGCCTAAGACACTTGACTGCTAACCAGAAGGCTGGTGGTTCAAACCTAACAGCCACTCTTCGAAAGGGAAGGTTGGGCAATCTACTTCTGTAGTGATACCACCTCAGAAACCCAAGGAGGGGTCACTATGAGTCAGGTTGACTCCACAGCACATAACAACAACAACATATTACTTTAGGAGCTCTGATGGCATAGTGCCTAAGGCATTGACTGCTAACCAGAAGGCTGGTGGTTCAAACCCACCAGACACTCCTCGGAAGGAAGATGAGGCAATCTACTTCCGTAGTGATACTGCCTCAGAAACTCAAGGAGGGGTCGCTATGAGTCGAAATTGACTCGACAGCGTATTACAACAACATACAACATATTTATTTTAACTACAGGGAGAAAGTGGGAAGAAAGCTGTTAAATTATGGGGATTGCAACCAATGTCATGAAACAAAATGTGTATGAACTGTTGTATGGAAAATGAATTTGCTCCATAAACTTTCACCCAAATCACAATAAAAATAAAATAAAAAGATAAGTTAAAGAACAGCAACAAAAAATTGACATGCTCAGCTATATATTAAATTTAAGATATATGAGGTACAAAAGTTGGTGAACATTTTATAAAGTGATCAATGCCGAAAATACACAGATAAAAGAAGATACTGACTTAGGTTTGAGTACCAGCTCACTTTTCTAAAAAAATTGGCAATATCTCCATGAAATGGCTAAACCAGTTACTGTATGGGTCTACAATCTAGAGGTTTTTTTTCCATATTGAGATTTCTTCCGTGAGGTGTTTCCCATGGACAAAAGCAACATGGAATTCTATGTAGGTTCCATGTCATCATCCATGAGTAGCATTACTATGTTGTTGTTGTTGTTATGTGCCGTCAAGTCAGCCCTGACTCATAGCGACCCCTCCTTGGGTTTCCGAGGCAGTATCACTACGGAAGTAGGATTGCCCAACCTTCCTTCCGAGGAGTAGCATTACTATAGTTCCCTATTTATGAAACTCAAAAAAAAAAAAAAATTATTATTGACAGATAACAACTCTTCAAACATTGCTGGTTGTAAATTATGTCCTTAGCTACACAGATATTAAAATATACCCTAAATTAGAAGTCACTAATGCCACTTTGGGGAAGATTAACAATGTGCAATTTCAAACTCATGACTGTACATATAGGGATGATGGTATAATATTATATTGGAACATCTGGAAAGAGTTAGACTTGGTGTCAGTTTTAGAGAAAATACTATTCAACAGGCAGAGCTGCTACAGCAACAGTTTCTATGCAAACCAAAAGCATGATGACTTTGTTTCAGCCAGAATACTTTCAGACAATTGTGGAGTGAATTTCCTCAGCCCAGAATGTCTGAATTTTAAATCCATACTGAAAAACAGTTAGACATTTAGAATAGATTTGCATAGATATTTAGACTTTTAAATGCTGCCAAGCTTTTCTAAATAATGATTACACTGGAAAATTCCCAATTACTGTTGCAGAATGCCTATGCAAAGCATGACTGCCCAAATCTCTGAGACATTGAAGAATTTCGTGTTTTTAATGTCCCTCTGAAGTACATTTACTTCCATTAAAAAATGTGGACTAGTTTGGAAATAATTTCATTATAATTCATATAACTTGTTTTAACTAGATGGTTTACAGATTACTTGTGTTTCATTTAAGAGACTGAATATGTGTCAATCTGCAATACTCAGAAATTCAAAAAAATCAAAATGCATTTAGAACTGGTTCACTTTACCTTTTCTTTTTCCCTGTTCCTAATCTTGATTTTAATTTTCTAATCTTCTTCCTAATTTATTTTATTGCGGATTTTCCTGGAAGCACCACCCTCAAACTTTATGTGTAGCATGGGAGAAAAGAGATAACCAAATGAAGAGATGAAACATCACACTTGACCTGATTAATTGTTGTTGTTGTTAGCTGTCATCAAGTTAGCTCGAACTCATGGTAACCTTATGTATAACAGAATGAATCACTATCCAGTCATACACCATCTTCACAGCTATTGGTATGTTTGAGCCCATTGTTGATGCTACTGTATTAATCCATCTTATTGAGAATTTTGTTTTTGTTGACTGTCTACTTTACCAACCATGATGTCCTTTATTAGCTACTGGTCTTTCCTGATGACATGTCCAAAGTAAGCAAACTGAAATTTCAACATCCTTGCTTCTAAGGAGCATTCTGGCTATACTTCTTCTAAGACCTGATGAATAGATTTTTAAAAAATCTAACATGTGTCACATAAAGTCATTTCTTCTTGAACTCTTCAGGGGTTGTAATGACTTATAAAACCTCATGTAAATGCTCACAAACTGACTGAAACACACAGCTCTCATTTTCTGTATCCAAGTAGATGAAATAGATGGATACAATGAACCTGCTCAATAAATCCTAATTACTAGGACAACCATGATCATTATTCTCACCTTGGCCAACTGACTGTTTTCTAAAACAGACAAAAGAGGCTTCTGGAACAGAAAGCAAAGAGGCAAACCCAGGATTGAAGAGGTGGCTGAGGCAGCACTCAGAACAAAAGGGTCATTGAACCCTACATGGAATTTCAGAGCCACATGAAAACATATTACAAACATCTCCTATATCTTCCCTGGTTATGCCTAATTGATTTTTCAATGGTTAGGCTAAATTATCACTTCTTCAAGGAGGCCGTCAATGGTCCTCTGGATTAGGATAAATTCCCTTGCTATGTACTTCCACAAAACCTTTTATAGTCCTCTTTCTAATATACAGATATTCAGCAAATTTTTTTTTTATTGAGCACCTACTATGTGCCAGGCACTCTTCTGAGTATTGTGAACACAACACGAACAAAATGCTGCTCTTTTTCCTGGCATTCCAATCTCAGTTAAACACCTCATCCTTCACTGAAGGACTCAAGTGAGAAGCCTCAAAGTCAGCCTTGCACACATTCTCTCCTTCACTCCTCATATTAGATAAATTATTGAATCCTCTGGAAAGATTCTCTCTTGAGTTTAGCTTCTCTCAATCCTAACCTCCTCTGCTGAGTACAGCGGGCTGTTTTCTCCCTAAGGAAAAAATTCTTCAGTCTCCATATAGTCTTCCAACCTCAAGTCCCCATCCTCTCTAATTCAACTTACATCCTACAGCTGGGACTTCTACAATGAAAATTGAATCACACTGCTTGCATGCTTCAAACCTATCTAGGCTTTCCCTACATTTCTGGGGAGATTTTTTTCCTTGGCTTCCACACTTACTGTGTGCTTTGGCCATCCTGAACTATCTGCAGCTCCCCATATCTGTTCTATTCTTTTATGACCACCAGTGACACCTAGGGGCTCTGGTGGTGCAGTACCTAAGGCATTTGACTGCTTAGTTAGTTAGTAACACCTAACAGGGTTCCTGGCACCTAGTACAGGCTTAGTAAATATCTGTTGATTTAAAGAATAAACAAATGAAGGCATTCATATTTGTGCATTTATTGGGTCTTCTTTTTGAAACGTCCTTTATCACCAACAGTCAATGCTTTCATCACATTTGCATACCAAACGCCTAGCACAGCATCTGTAACCAAGGAAATGCTTAATAATGTGTGTAGAATAAATGGATGAGCAAACAATTGATGGATAGATTGTCTATGTCAGTTTAAGAGACAAGGTGGAATACAGGTAAGTAGAAGAATAGTAGGAATGGCTTTCTCCTTCAGAGAAATCCAAGAGCCTTCACTAGTTTCCTTTATAAATATTAACTGTGCAGATCTTGAGAGGTAAATTGCAATAACCTATCAGAGTGACCCAAAAGAGGAAACATGCTTTTCTTGTTTCATTTTGATTTTAATTCAGCTGATATTGATTGAGGCAGCATAAAGGTAGCAACATGTAATGGAAATGGAATTGCCCAGGGAGTCAGAGAACCTGCAGTAAATTCTGGTCCCAGCTCTAACTCTAATTAGCAGGGTGACCTGGATCTCCTTGTTTCAGAAACCAGTCCACCCCCTGCACCTCCCATTTCTGTGAATAACTGAAATCTTTTTTTTTTTTTTTTGCTTAAGTTGGGTTTCTGGCTCTTGAACCTACAAGAGTGCTAACTAATGTCCCATTCTTACTGTCTCTTGTGGTTACATTACTGTGTGAATAAGCCAAAATATGCCATAGATGAAGCATATTTTGACTACAGCAAAGCATCTGGCTAGAGTCTCTTATGATACATTCACGAAGGAGAAAAGAATGCTTCTTGCTTCACTTACATGAATCTGAAACTTGTTGAAGCAATGAATGCAAAAGGTTTTGATTAATAGATGCACACACATCAGGCAAATTTGCTGCAAAAGATCCCTTTAAAGTATTAAAAAAACAAAGGTATCACCTTGAGGACCAATGTGCACCTGACCCAAGCCATCATATTTTCAATCACCTCATATAAATGTAAAAATTGGACAATAAATAAGTAAGACCAAAGAAGAATTGATGCTTTCAAACTACATTGTTGGCACAGAATACTTAATATACCATGGACTGCCAGAAGAACAAACAAATCTGTCTTGGAAGAAGTATGCCAAAATGCTCCCTAGAAGCCAGGATGACGAAACTTCATCTCATGTACGTTAGACATGTTATCAGGAGGGATCAGTCACTGGAGAAGGACATCATGCTTGCTAAAGTAGAGGCTTGGCGAAAAAGAGGAAGACCCTCAACGAGATGGACTGACATAGTGGCTCCAATAATGGGCTCAAACAAACAAAGATTGTGAGGATGGTGCAGGACTGGGCAGTACTTTGTTCTGTTGTATGTAGGGTCACTATGAGTCAGAACTGATTCCACAGCACCTAATAACAACAACAATAACAATATCTGCCCCAAGGTCTTAGGTCCTTATGAAAACCTCTGAACCTGTCCTTTTCCTATTTAGTATTCTCACAAGGCAGGTGCAGAAACAAAAGGCATGCTTGTCAGATTTAGAAGTCTCCCAAAGCTGGAAGGAAGAACTAATGTAATACATGCATGAATCAAGAGCCAATGGTCTTAAAAGGATGAGGTTAACAAGGAAGACAGTAAAAAGACCCATTTTGGGCCACCAAACCAAAAAACCCAAACTTACTGCCATGGAGTCAATTCTGACTCATAGTGACCCCTACTGGGTTTCTGAGGTAATAAATCTTTACAGCAGTAGATTGCTCCATCTTTCTTCGGTGGAGTGGCTGGTGGGTTTTAACTGTCAACCTTCTGGTTAGCAGTCAAATGTTTTAGGCACAATGCCATCACAGCTCCTTATTTGGGGCCACTGATCTCTAAAATGACCTCATCCTCAGTATTCCTTTACTTGGGGACAGTATCTAGCTTTTAAAATGAGACTTTTCTTTTTTCTTTGTGGTTTTTATGATTTGTAATGAGGTTCCTTATGTACTTGTGTATTTTTATTATACTTTGTGGATAGAGTATTATTTCTTAATTGTAACTGTTCCTGGAGTTATTTGGGAAAGTTGCCCATTTGTGATTAATTAGTTTTTTGATTATTTTGTGTTTAAGAGCCTTGAGACCTTTAGGCAAGTGAACTTGAAAATTAAAATTTATTAACAATAATATAATGAAATCAAAATGATTTTATGTAGCTACATGATTCATATTTATTTGTAAAGTTCCTTAAGTATAATTTATCAGTGATTTCTCGTCAGCACCACTGCTTTAATTATCCCCCTCATTTTTATATCCAAGAAAGGCATAGTGCCTAAGGCATTTGACTGCTAACCAGAAGGCTGGTGGTTCAAACCCACCAGCCACTACTTAGAAGGAAGATTGGACAATCTATTTCCATAGTGATACTGCCTTGGAAACTCAAGGAAGGGTCACTATGAGTCAGATCTGACTCCACAGCAGTGAGTTTGAGTTGAAAATCTCAAGATTCCTTAAATCACTTCTCATCTTAAAATCCTTCAACTTGCATTTGATTATTCTTTCTTATAATCGTTTCTGTCCCTCTATCTTTCTTCATATTTGCTGGCTTTGATTAGAAGTTGGTCCTAACTGGGGAGAGAATGTGGGCTCTCATTTTCCCTGCTCTGTCCCCAGAATGAAGAAGACTTCAGTCCCTTTCCCAAGGCAGGAAGGGTACAGAGAACACCTCTGGCTGCATGCCTCTCACCCTCACCAGGCCACAGGAGCAAGAGGAGAATGCATCCAGGGTTCCAGCCCGATTTGGGCTCTGACTCTGCTCATCATGGACAGAGGGGTGACTGGGTATTTGCCATTAGTAGACAGTGGTCCATTCCTCATGTGGGCACTGTTTTTGGTAAGGTTAGTTTCCCAGACAGTGAATCTTAGAGAGAACATAGTGCTGCTGGGAGGAACTGGAAACAAAGCTCAGAGTCCCTTCTGCTAAACCTGTAGTCAAGGTCATCATTCTGTGTACCATTCACAAGCTCATTTGCTCATTCAGCTCATGTGGATCACTGTGCTAGAGTCTCACTAGGCACAGGGATACAAAGATGAAGAAGATCCAGGCTCTGCACTTATGCAGTCCACATTCTGTCTCTGCCTATAATGTGCAAGGATCGAATGCATTGCTTTGGAGGTGGTAGGTAGCTTAGAGAGGAAACACAAGCTATGCAACGGAGAGATTCAAGAAAGTGCTCTCTGACATCCGAGGGGTCAGAAACCTCTTCTGCTCTGTGAGTCTGACAGATTCATGTGGAAAATGAAACAGGATGCAATTGGCCCTAAGTGACCATATGACTCATCTTGCCATTCTTGAAAATGAAACATTAACTTTTCACTCTATAGATAGTCACGCGATCACTGAATTAAAAAAAAATAAAAGTCTTTCTGAAAGACAATAAAATCTTTGTTTAAAAAGAAAAGGGAGAAAACAGAATCTTAGTTTTTGCCTCACCTATAATCACTTTGAGATTATAGCTCTTCTTCACCATCTACTCAGATGACAATCTTCTCGATTCCAAACCCAACATGGCAGGCCTCACAGAATGTAAAGCTAAAATTACAGTTCACACCACCATTCAGAGCGCTATGTTAAATTAGAAAACAAAATTGGAAGACATCATGTATTTTGAGTAAAAGCAAAATAAACCAAAAATGATGTGTATATATAAACACAAAAAGGGCTGTACATATGTTATGGGTTGGTATATATAGACATTGTATTGTGGATAATGCTCTTCTTGGTACTCTGTTTTTTGAAAAACAGTACACTACAGCAGGTATCCACATAAAGAAACCACCCACTTTCTGAGGAGAATACACTCCTGAAAAATCAAAGCATTTGCTCTCCTTCCCCTCCTTCTGTTCCTGCCCTCCTGCTCCAGCATCAGGCTTGACTTCTTCCCCTCTTGAAATCTTTCTCTCAATCATAACCTATTTCCTTGAAAAGTAGGTCACACAGAAGTTACTTGCCTTAAGAAACTACTCTCCCTCAACCAGCTCCCTTCGACTCTGCCCCTCATTTAATGAATGGCATTTGAATTATATAAGTATGGGGTCAGTTTTGTTCTACCACAATCAGCTAATTTCCCACATGTACTCTTGAAATTTCTTTGTAATATTTTTATATCAAGCACATCATGTAAGCTGCAACCATTTATCAGTCAGAGGCCCAGCTGATGAAGGTACCACTGCTCATCCTGGAGTGCCATGCTGAGGTAGATAGACTGTGCAAAGCTGGTTGTTTAGTAGCTCAGGAGGTAAGCGTTCAAAGCAATTTTATTTTCTTTTTGTTGTTGAGAATTTACGCAGCATAATGTGCACCAATCCTAAAATTTCTACAATGACACAGATTACATTCTTTGAGTTGTACAACCATTCTCACCCTTCTTTTCTGGATTGTCCCTCTTCCATTCACATAAACCTAGTGCTTCCTAACTTTCCTATCTATTTTTTCGAGTAGCTGTTGTCAATTTGATCCCATATAGATAGTTCCTAATAGAGCACAGTGCTCAAGGCAGACATTCTTTACCAGTTAGGCTAAACTATTGTTTGGTTTTAACAAGACTCCAGGGGATATTTTCCATCACCATAAATGCCCATTCAACCACTGATGGACATTTTGGTTGTTTCCACCATTTGACTATTGTGAATAGTGGTGCAAAGAACATTGGTGTACTAATCTATGCTTTCAACTCTTCTGAGCATATACCTAGGAGTGGAATTTCTGGGTCATATGGTAGTTCTACCTATAGTTTTTTGAGGAACTGCCACATTATTTTCCACAACAGCTACACCATTTTTTATTCCCATCAGCAAGGTTAATGGTTCTAATTTCCTGACATCCTTACTAATATTTCTTATTTATCCTACTGGGAGTTAAACTGTATTTCATTATGGTTTTGATATGCATCTCTTCGATGGCTAATGATGTTGAGGATCTTTTCATGTGTTTGGTAACCACTTGAACATCCTCTTTGGTGAATGTGGATACAAGTCCTTTGCCAATTTTTTGATTGGGTTGCCTTTTTGTTGCTAAGTTGTCAAAGTTTTAAGTATTTTGGTTTTTAAATTCTTACTGGATATATGGTTTCTAAAGATATTCTCCTAGTCAGTTGGCTGTCTTTTCACTTTTTTGGTAAAGTCTTCGATCAACATTAGTTTTCAATTCTTATAAGGTCCCATTTATTTATTTTGTCTTTTGCTGTTTGTGCTTTTATTATTATATTACATAATCCATTGTCGAAAGATAGGCTTAGCAATGTTGTCCCTGCATTTTCGTCTAATAACTTTATGGTTTTAATTTTCACATTTAGGTCTTTAACACATTTTGAATTTTGTTTTGCATGTGAAAATCCAGTTTTATCAATACCTCTTATCAAAGAGATTCTTCTTTCCCCGTAGAATGGACTTAGCACCCCTGTCAAAAATCAGTTGACCAAAGATGTGTGGGTATATTTCTGGACTCTCGATTCTATGCCACTAGTCTATGTGTCTATTCTTATACTAGCACCAGGCTGTTTTGATTACTTACTGTATGATAAGTTTTTAAATTGAAAAGTGTGAGGCCTCCTACTTTGTTCTTCTCTTTCAACATTGCTTTAGCTATTTGGGGCCTCTTCCATTCCAAATAAAGTTGAGGCTTGGTTTTTCTATTTCTGTAAAGAAGTCTATTGGGATATTGATCAGGACTATGTTGAATTTATAGATCACTTTGGGTAGTGTCTTAGGCTGGGGTCTCTAGAGAAGAAAACCAGCAAATATTATATATATGTATATATATAGAGGGGAGCTCTGGTAGCATAGTGGCTAAGACACTTGCCTGCTAACCAGATGGCTGGTGGTTCAAACCCACCAGCCACTCCTCGGAAGGAAGGTTGGGCAATCCTACTTCCGTAGTGATACTGCCTCGGAAACCCAAGGAGGGGTCGCTATGAGTATATATATAGAGAGATATATAGAGAGAGTATATATAGAGAGATTTATCTCAAGGAAATGGCTCATATGGTTGTAGAGGCTGACAAGTCCCAAGTCCATGGGTTAGATGTCAGGCTGGAGGCTTCTCCTGACTCACTTAGCTGCAGGGGCTGATGAATACAAGATCTGTAGGTAAGATTGCAGGCTATTGGATCACAGGTTGTGGAGGCGAACTAATTCCAAAATTGGCAGGCAATATGGTAGGCCACTGGCTCAAATCCAAAGGACTAGAAGTCCAATGATGACAAACAGATGCAGGATCCAGATCAAGCAAAAAGCCAGAGAGATTTGCTAGAACATCCATATATATATTGGATGCAGACCATACTCCCAAGGAAACTTCCTTTCAACTTATCGTCTACTATAGCAGATCTCAGCAAGGGAGAGGACTATATCATTACATAACTGCCATACTACATCATAACTGCTAAAGCACTGAGAATCATGGCCTAGCTAAGCTGACAGAAAACCTCGAGGATCACAGGTAGTATTGACATCTTAATAATATAAAATTTTCCAATCCATGAACATGGAACATCTTTCCATTTATTTATGTCTTCTTCAAAAGGTTTCACCAAAAAAAAAAAAAAGAAGAAGAAAAGAAATATTTTTGATAGTTTCCAGGAGTGAGTGGGGAAGGAAGGGTAAATCATTAACTAGGATACAGACATATTTAAAAAATAATTAATTAATTAAAAAAAATAGACCAGGCTTACCGGTTGGATAGAGACTGGTAGAATCCCTGAGACTACTCACCCTTCAGACCCAGAACTGAACTCACTCTTGTGGCTCAATTTTCACCCAAACAGTAGACAGGTTTACAAGGTGAACAATAACACTAGGAAGGTATGTATTCCTTCCTATTGATTGAACAATCAATCATTCTAGATCAAAAGGCAGCATTTGCTCAAGGACAAAGTTCAGAAAGCAGGAAGGGATAGGAGAAAAGGAGGAATGGAAACAAGAAACACAGGGAGGAAGTGGGAGGAGTGATGTTACATTGAGAGAATTGCAATCAATGACATGAAACAAAATGTGTATGAAATGGAAAACTGATTTGCTCTGTAAATTTGCATGTAAATCAAAATAAAAAGTGAAAAAAAAGTCTTCAATCTTTTAGCAGTGAAATAATAATTTTTATTTTTCAGTCTTTCAAATCTCTGCTTATATTTATTCCTATATATTTTATTCTCTTAAATGCTATTGTAAGGGGAATGATTTCCCTAATTTCCTTTCATATTTCTCATTGCTGATGTATAGAAACCCAAATGATTTTTGTTTGTTGACCTTGTACCCTGCAACTCTGTTAAATTTCCCTCTTAGCTCCAGAAGCTTTCATGCAGACTTTTTCAGATTTTCTATCTATAGGATTATGTCATCTGCAACTATAAATTATTTTATTTCTTCTTTTTCAGTCTGGATACTTTTAATTTTCTTTTCTTGTTTTATTGCTCTGGTTATTATTCCTAATACAGTATTGAATAAAAGTGGTGAGAGCAGGCACCCTCATCTTGTTCTTGACTTCAGGAGGAAAGCTCTCAATCCTTCTCCATTAAATATAATGCAGGCTGTTGGCTTTTCTTGTATGCCCTGAATCATACTGAGGAACTTCCCTTCTATTCCAGTTTTCAAGAAAGGGTGTTGGATTTTATCAACTGCTTTTCTGAATCCATAGAGATGATCATATGATTCTTTTCTTTTGTTCTAGTAATATGGTGTATAATAGCAATTAACTGTCTATTGTTTAGCCATCCCCCATTCCTGGGATAAATCCTACTTGGGTATATTATATGACTCCTTGTGTGTGTGTGTGTGTGTGTGTGTGTGTGATTTGGGTGAAAGTTTACAGAGCAAATTCATTTTCCATACAGCAGTTCATACACATGCTGTTTCAGGACATTGACTGCAATTCCCCACAGTGTAACAGCTCTCTTCCCACTTCCTCCCTGCAGTTATCTTCCCTGTGTCCTTCCCTCCCATACATTCCCTTCCACAAGCTGTCTCCCTGTGCAAACACTGCCCTTCTGTTCTCTCATGATTGATCGCTCCAAGGAGTGTATCTGCCTGTACATGACTCTTTTAATATGCTGTTGGATTCTATTTACTAGTATATTGTTGAGAAGTTTTGCATCTATATTCTTAAGGGTAGCTCTGGTGGCATAGCACCTAAGGCATTTGACTGCTAACCAGAAGGCTGGCAGTTCAAGCCCACCAGCTGCTCCTTGAAAGGAAGACTGGGCAATCTACTTCCATAGTGATACTGCCTCAGAAACCCAAGGAGGGGTTGCTATGAGTCAGATCCAACTCAATGGCATAGTTTGGTTGGTTGGTTGATATTCTTAAGGGATGTTAGCCTGTATTTTTCGTTCTTGTGTGTCTTTGTCTTTTTTTGGTATGAGGGTTTTTTGTTTCATAGAATGAATTAGGGAGTATTCTTTCCTTCTCTATCTTTTGGGAGAGGTTAAACAGTAATGGTACCAATTCTCTCAACATTTGCTAGAATTTCCCAGTGAAGACATCTGGCCCAAGACTTCATTTTGCTGGGAAGTTTTTGATCACTGATTCATTATCTTTACTTGTTACGGGTGTGTTAAGATTTTCTATTTATTCTTCAGTCAATCTGGGTAGGTTGTGTACTTCTGAGAATTGGTCCATTTCATCCAGGTTATCCAGTTCATTGCTGCACATTTGTTCATAATATTCTGGCATAATTCTCTATATTTCTGTTAGGTCAGTTGTAATGTCTCCTCTTTTATTTCTTATTTTAGTTTTTTACATCTTTGCTTTGTCAGTCTACCTAAAGATTTGTCAATTTTATTGATCTTTTCAAAGAACCAACTTTTGATTTTGTTGATTTTCAGAGCAATTTTGACTGAGTGTAACAAACTCTTGGTTATGAGGTTACCCATATATACCACATGCTCATTTCTGTTAGCTAAAACTGTTTCTTTTCATCCTTCAAGGAGACCCAGTAGCACAGTGGTTAAATGCTCAGCTGCTAACCAAAAGGCCAGCAGTTTGAATCCATCAGTCACTCTGGGGAGAAAGATGTGGCAGTCTGCTTCCATAAAGATCACAGCCTTGGAAACCCAAATGGGGCAGTTTTACTCTGTCCTACAGGTTTGCTATGAATTACAACTGATTCCATGGCAGTGGGTTTTCATACTTTATATCAGGGGTGAGTAAACTGTAGCCCTTCTGCCAAATGTGGCCACACCCATTCATAGATGTATTATCTCTGGCTGCTGCTGCATTACAATTGCAGAGGTGAGTAGTGAGGGAGACTGATCAATGAAGCTAAAGATATTTACATCTAGCCCTTAATGGAAAAAGTTTGCCAACTTTTGCTTTATATTGGTCACTACATACAATCACTTCTTCCTCAAGAGACCTCTCAATTTGTCAGTGGATCCTGATTTCCAGTGACAGCATGGTGATTCAAGCTCTCTTCACTTTATAGCGCTGGCATCTTCCCTTTCCGATCTACCCTGTGTATTGCTGCTGGCCTGACCTTCTAATTCACTTGCTGAATCCTTTTAAACTCATACACAAGAGTCTTCACTGTCACCAAAAGCAATTTCCTAACTTTAGCTGTCAAGACCTTCAATACAAACTCATGTTTCACATCTCCCCTCTGTTCCCATCCAGTAAGTGCCCTCACCTGTGATCACATGTCCCAAACTTCTCCCACTTTGGTACCACTGCTTTTGCTGTTTCCTCTACCCAATTGGACTCAGCCTTGCTGTCTGGTCTTTGAGACAGGCCTCCCTACACTACCACAGGTCCCTCCTAGCCAGTTCACATCTTGCCTGTGGTTCAGGCAGTCATCACTCATTTGTCATTCCTTGAGCACTTTTCTGCTTATCTTATAGATTCCAATGATGACCATAAATTAGAACAAAAACTACAAGAGAGATTCTGCAGAGAAGAATTCACGTTGGGGATGGCATCTCCTAGATGTAGTATCCAAACCATAAAACTTACTCCCATTGAGTCAACTGCAACTCATGGTGACCCTATAGGAGAATATAGAACTGCCTCATAGGGTTTCTAAGGCTGTATATCTTTACAGAAGCAAATAGCTTCATCTGTTGCCTGCAGAGCAGCTGGTGGGTTCAAACTGCTGACTTTTAGGTTAGCAAGTGAATGCCTTAACCACTGCGCCACCAGAGCATCAGAGAATCGAAAGCTATACTAAATCCCAGTATGTGCACTTCCTAGACTTCAGACACAAGGTGTTTGTCTCAGTGCATAGAGCACTTATGTTGTTGTTGTTGTTATGTGTCATCGAGTCAGCCCTGACTCATAGCGATTTAACTATTTTCAAGTTATCTCATGTTGGCATATATATTGCAGTGCTAGGCAAAAAGCAGACAAAATAAAACTGATTTTAAGACACAGAAGTATACCTTGCTTTAATAAAATCTAGTAATTTTTAAATTTCCATATCTGCAGACAAAAAAAGCAGGAGTCTTAATTACTTGCTTACTAGGTATTCTGAATTTGGGTAGAAAAAATAAACTTGCCCAGTAGGGCATATGTTCTGGCCTTGACATCTGTTTGGATGATCAGGTCATTAGGGGACTGAACATTTGGAAATATAAAAGTCTGGGAACTTTTCCACTTCCAACAAAGCAACAAAACCTTGCTGTAACATCCCTAAGGAGGAGACGCTGCATGTTTTCTCTCTGCCTTCTTTCTGTTCTTCATCACCACAAGTATCTTCTGGTCTTTTCTCCATGTTGGGTTTTCCAGCCTCCCTTTCAGATCAATGTACCATTTCTGATCTACCATCTACCAGGTCACCAACACCTGGCTGGGCCATTGGGTATGGAGTTTAATTCAGAAATGAAGCTCAGATTACAACTGCTGCCTCTTGAAAGCTATCACCATTAACAACATTGCTTCCTTTCCTTTATAGTCTTTTAAAACCATTATGAGATAGTGGTGACTGGTGTACATTATTGTGAACACAATTAATGCCACTGAACTGTATATGTAAAACTGGTTAAATGGCAAATTTTATATATATATATGCACATACATATATGTGTATATGTGTGTGTGTGTGTGTGTATATATATATATGTTTTTAACTGTGATTTGGGTGAGAATTTATAGAGAAAATTGGTTTTTCATTCAATAATTCATACACATTTTGCTTTGTGACATTCATTGCAATCCCTACAATGTGACAGCACTCTTCTCCCTTCTTCCTTGTGTTTACCATTTCCCTTCATCCTTCTCTCCTATCCCAATTCATGTTGGAGGTGGCCTCTCCTAGATGTAGCATCCAAACCATAAAACTTATTACCATTGAATCAATTGTAACTCATGGTGACCCTATAGGACACCTATAGAAACCTCGTAGGGTTTTAAGACTGTATATCTTTATGGAAGCAGACAGATTCACCTGTCTCCTGCAGAGCAGCTGGTAGGTTCAAACTGCTGACCTTTAGGTTAGCAATTTACAGAGCAAATTGTTTTCCCATTCAATAATTCATACACATTTTGCTTTGTGACATTCATTGTAGTCCCCACAATGTAACAGCACTCTTCTCCCTTCTTCCTTGTGTTTACCATTTCCCTTCATCCTTCTTTCCTATCCCTTTGTGCCTTCTGGGCTTTCTCCCTGGGCAAATGCTGCCCTTTTGATCTCTTATGGTTGTTTATACTAATGAGTGCACAAGTCCCTCACTTTATTGTTCACCTTACAGGCTGAAAGTTGAGCAATAGCGGTGAGTTCAGTTCCAGGCTGGAAGGGTGTCTAATGGCCAAAGTCTTAAGGGTTCCACCAGTCTCTATCAAACCGGTAAGCCTGTTTTTTTTTTAGGATTTTGAGTTTTGTTTGGGATACTTATCCAGGATCTCCTAATTTGGTCCCTTTCAGATAGGTCAGCAGTGGTAGCTGGGCACCATCTAGTTCTTCTGGTCCCAGGGTCGTGGAGGCTGGATTTTATGTGGTCCATTAATCTTTTGGACCAATTGTTTCCTTGTGTCTTTGATTTTTTTCACTCTTCTTTGCTCCAGGCAGGGAGAGACCAAGAGTTGCTCCAGGCAGGGAGAGACCAAGAGTTGCTCCTTAGATGGTGGCTCACAAACTTTTAATACCCTAGTGGCTACTCACCAAAGTAGGATAGAGAACATTTTCCTTGTGGACTAAGTTATGCTAATTGATCTCAGTGTCTTCAAAGACTATGGTCCTGAGCCCTCATGCCGAAAAACTCATTCCTTCAAAGTATTTGGTATGGCTAAGAAGTTTTCATAACTCTGCATGAGCTACTATTCCAAACCAAACTCACTGCCATCGAGTCGGATCTGACTCATAGTGAGCCCTCCTTGGGTTTCTGAGGCGGTATCACTACGGAAGTAGATTGCCCAACCTTCCTTCTGAGGAGTGACTAGTGGGTTTGAACCACCAGCCTCTGGTTAGCATTCAAATACCTTAGGCACTATGCCACCAGAGCTCCTATATTCATGGATATCTATGCAGCACATATGAATACATATGTAGAAATATCCTGTGTAAATCCTATGTATGTTCATGGATGTAGTGCAATTCACCTTCCCACCCCTGTTCAGCTTGAGTGTCTTGTGTTTCTACTCGTAGATTATTGTTTTTTTTCCTGTTATAACAGGACTGTGTATGTAATAGTATTTACCTTTGTTGCCTTTAATTCTTGTGCTTCTCCCAGTGTCTTCCTCTGCCTTGATCATTTTGTGCTGGCCTCCCCCTTACTGTATGTTGCCTTTCCCTTCACTTAAGTTAATACAAGTCTACCCTCCAGTTAGTGATTTAGCCTCTCTTCCCCTCCCACTCCTAGTAACCTTCAAAGAAGGATTCTTTCTGTTTATAAATCTTTTCTTGACTATTTACAGTAATCGTTGATATAATATTAGTTCTTTTGTAACTGACTAATTTTACTCTGCATAATGAATAGATATATGCACACTCATGTTCATCATGGTATTATTCACAACAGCAATGGATGAATGGATAAACTCTGGACATACACACAATGGGATATTATGCAACATTAAAAGATAATGATGAATCTGTTAAACACCTCATAATGTGGATGAACCTAGAGGACAATATGTTATATATATTTGATAATAAAAATTGACTATACACACATTTGGAATGAAACTACAAAAAGAAAAAGAAAACAAAATAAAACAAAAAGCTATTGTAAAGCCCCAGCAAGTTATCAATCTACCAGTTACTCACTCCTGTCTGGGAACTTTCAGTTTCTAACTGTTATTTCAAATATAAATGAAAGTACTAAAAATTAATAGCTGAAAGATAAAAAGGGCTACAGGTCAAGCTCATTTTTTAGTCATTACAAGTCAGAACAGGTAGAACAGATGTGGGAGAAAATACCTTCAACCCCACATGGATTTTGTGAATAATGATGTAAATTGTCTCACCTCCTAAGTGAACAGAGACCAGTGTGGCCCCACTCCACAATGGGAGAGCTGGTCAGCCATGGTAGGATTAAGGTACTGCTCTTGTCAACCACACTGCTAATGTGCTAGTGCCATCAACTTTTTTGCTGCCAGATTTAAAAACTTCTATTCTTGAAAGGCGGTAAGCACTGTATTCATAGAGGATGCAGGTGACAGAAAAGGGTTGGAGAGGTCAGGTATCTGTGTGAATCAGTTTTTAGAAAGATCTGAAGCTCCGACAGTAGTGCATGCACTCAAACGTGTAAAGCTGGCTAACAGTGGGCCTGTGCTGGGAAATCACGGCCATTTATAGTAGAAACACCCAGGAAATGAGGGCAGCCTTTAAATATATAGTTAGCCTTTTAGCCTCTCTCTTTGGAAAACTCTGGATTGCTAAGAGCAACACTAAAGATTTATTATTACCACCAGATTCCCTGCTATCTTATTGTTCACGAACTTTCAAAGTGATTCTCCATCTAGCTGTTTTCACAAATGCCTAAATGACCAACCACTGCAGCAGACAGCTTTTCTCATCAGAAGCTTCATTGATTAGCTAAATCTGCTCTGTCCCCCAGAAAGCAGATCTTTCCCAGGACCAAATCATCAGTGTATTAATTGTTCTTGTCAGTCATCTGTAAATGCTAGACTTCAGCTGACTTGCTGTTCATTGGAAATCTTCCGAAGGTGGTAGGAGCTGCTAACATAGGCCAGTCACTCATTCACAGATCACAACAAAATATGGTGAGGTAGCTTATAGAATTTTAAATAGGACCATCTGTGAGGTGTTTATAAATCTTAAGAATTTAGGTTCAACTTTAGTTTGTGGTAGGAAAGCCTCCTTCCTGCAGACCTCATGTCCATCTGTAGAGAAACTTCTACTAGAATGACTAGTAGAGTCACTACTGGAGTGACCTGATCTCTTACCCTCACCTTTACTGAGTCTGTATTGGAGGAGCAAGTTACTTGTTACCCGCTGTTCTGGTTACCTAGTGCCACTCTGACAGGAATATACCACAAATGCTATGGCCTCAACAAACAGGAGTTTATTCTTACAATTTGGAGGCTTTAAGTCCAAGTTCAAAGTGCCAGGCTCTAGGGGCTGGGTGAAAGCCCCTCAACCTTGGGGTCCAGCTCTGCCTTCTGCTCCCGGCCCACTGGAGCTAGAGGCATTTCTTCACTCAGACAGCTGTTGGCTGCTGAGGCTGAGAAGCCCCAAGGCTGACAAGTAAAAGGCACAGTCCCGATGTTACCAAACCACACAGCAGGTCATTTACTTAAGTCCATTGTAAGTCCCAAGGTCAGCAGAGCATAGCAGACTGCTGAGCAATGACATGGCTACATGCAGGGTCCATGCGTGCCACAGGCTAGAGACCATTTTCACAGCTTCTCCTTATATACAGGAAGTGGACCACATACCCAAAGGCAGCTACTCAGCTGCTCATAGTAGATTCCACCATGGAGTTGATTACCAGTCTCATAATGGGGAATACTACATCCAGCTACCCAGCCACTCAACCAGGCCTAGCCAAGTTGACACAAAAACATAACCATCACATCTGCTTAGTGCTGGTATCTGGATGGGGTGGAGCTAATCTATTAAAAGACCTCAAACAGTGAGAATGTGTTTCTTTCTGGCAACACATACAGCAATCCAACTGGAATTACAATGTTGTTGTTAGGTGCTATCGAGTTGATTTTGACTCATAGCGATTCCATACACAACAGAACTTAACTGCCCAGTCCTGTGCATCTTCATAATCCCTGCCATGCTTGAGCCCACTGTTACAGCCACTGTGTCAGTCCATCTCATTGAGGGTCTTCCTATTTTTCTCTGACCCTCCTCCACTTTACCAAACATGATATCCTTCTCCAGAGATTGGTGACTTCTGACAATATGACTAAAGTAGGTGAGATGAAGTCTGGCCATTTTCACTTCTAAGGAGCAATTCCAGCTGTATTTATTCCCGGTTAGATTTGTTAAATACAATCACAATAGCAAATGGTTAATTTATAATTAAAAAGTATTCAGGTGATGGGCAGAACCACAGGAGAGCCCCTGGAAAACTAGACTTAGGTAATCAACCTGACCTGCCTCTCACTCTACCCTTGTTGCTATTTTTTTACTCTCTGCAGACTCGCTTGCTCAGCTTCCCAAGTCCAAGGGACTTTTTACCAATTCTGACCTCAGCCATCCCTCCCATAACATTTTCTACTCTGCTGGGTTCGATAATTTGTTGCAATGGCCTTATAGAACTCACAGACAATATTCACAATTATGGGGTTTCTTAGGGAAATAACAGGTTATAATTCAGCATCTGGAATGAATTAGGATATAGTTCTTTGGTCAGGACAACCTTTTCTTAGCTGTACCCACAGAGAGGCCTTTCTCTGGCCTCTCAGCCTCTTGGCCCAGCCAAGTGTTAAAGTGTTACAAAGCTCTTCTAGCACCACCAATAAATGCCCAGAAGCACTTTACTCTGCCAATAAGCCTTGCCCCAAAGGTGTTCAGTTCTCTTGCTCCTGGGCTGGGAAAGCCCAATATATCATCTGCTAGTCTCCTGGTTCTGTTGCCTCTACTGTCACTCTCTGCCACTGCTTCTTACGGTCTTTTGTAGTCTCCAGTGTTACAGCTCGCTTTCTCTGTTACCTAGGTTAAGGAAGTTCTCAGCACAGGGATCCAAGGTCCAAAAGATGTACTTCATTCCTGGCTCTTCTTTCTTTGTAGTAGTCAGGTCCTTCTCTCTATTCCTTTCTCTCTTGTGAGATAACAGGTGTGACTCAAACATGGGTGGTGGCTTGAATAAGGGTGGTAAGGGTGATGACTGGGATAGGGGTGGTGTAGTCACACCCTCTAGCAAAGTGGTAACTCAAGGTACATCCCACCCTAATTCTGCCTCATTAACATAATGGACAATTGACTCCAAAATGGGACCATAACCACAGGCACAGAGGCTAGGATTTACAATGAATCACAAAATGGAGGATAATAATATTAGATCACAAAACGGAGGACAACTGCACAATACAGGGAATCATGGCCTAGCCCAGTTGACACATATGTTTAGGGGACACAATTCAATATATAACATTCCACCCTTAGTCCTACTCAATCACAGTCACAAAGACTACGGCTAGAAGGACCACATTGAGTAATTCACTGCACTACAGAAGAATATACAGGGAACAATGGGGTCATAATAATAGGATCCATTTCCATATACCACATGTGTAACCTTGATCATCTACTGCATTACAAATTTCTGACTCAGATTCAAGGAAAAAAAAAAAAAAAAGTCTTACTATTGCTCTTCTTCTAAACCAGAGAAGGGATTTCTTTCTTTCATTTATTTTTGAAATCTTCTCTTACATTTCTGATGTGAAACAGGGAAGAGGTCTTGTCAGAAAGTTAATTGATTACACATACAAGCTAAATTTTGTTTTAACACTGTTACAGAACCCTAAAAATGGGGGTGAAGGGGAGAAGACAGGACAAAGCAATAGCACTCACATAGGCTGTAACCAAATCTGCATCGATGGTTCTGATCATACTCTTTATTTTTGATCTTTCCCATCGGACTGGTAGCCCAGTGGTCAGGCTGGAGGGATAGAAATTAGTCAAATGGGGGACATAGTGGTAGCAGCTCATGAGTCATTTAATGCATCTTTATTCCTAATTATGGACTAGCATATTTGAGGCACTGGGATATAAAACTCAGGATATGGAATAGTTAGAAAATGTGATCAATGCTATCATAACCAAAGTAATAAACAGCAACAACTAAAGCATAACCAGACTCTGGATACAGAGCTAGAAGGTGAAGGAATTCCCAAAAGAAATGAGTTTCTGAGTAACCAAACCCTTTACAATTTGATCTTAACATTTTGACTTCCACCATATTTCAAACCTAAAGATTCACCAAAGCCATTAATAAATATTCATATAACTTATGGCTTAAACTAAGAAAATTTTAAGAGTGAAAGTGCATATTAAAAATAATGAAAATTACATTGTTTTTTGAAATATTTACTTACTATACAACTGATTTTCTTACATTGATAGATCTAAAGAATCACTTTTAGTTTATTCAGAAACTAATTTCAAAAATGAATTTTTTTCTAAAAAACGTATGTCCATGTATATTAAAGCAAAATAGGAAATCTTGCTTATATTCATTTTCTGAACATTTAAAACGACATAATAGCTGGCTGTGGCATATATTTACACACCTTGATCAATTTCTTAACTGTATCTTTAATACTGTACCAGATATTTTTCTAAAAGTATACCAATCATTTTGGTATGTTTTATTTTTATCATAAAATTGTCTGCAATCTTCTTTGAAGTTCTATTTTGTGCAACTTAAAAATTTTGGCAGCTTCAATGATTTCTAAAGACTATAAACCCAAACCTACTGTTATCAGGTCAATACTCACTCATAGAGACCCTATAGGACAGAGTAGAACTGCTCCATAGGATTTCTCAGGCTGTAAATTGCTATGGAAGCAGATTGCCTCAACTTTCTCCCAAAGGGCTGCTAGTGGGTGCAAATGACTGATTTTCTGGTTAGCAGTCAAATGGTTTAACCAGAACTCCTTATGTAAATTGATGATTCTTTTGAATGTTTTACCAAATTAGGAAGATGTAATATTGTGGGCCTTCTCAACCACATGCTATTGAAAATCTCATGAATAGTAGTGAAACACTGCCTGATATAATGCTGGAAGATGTGCCCATCAGGTTAGAAGACACTCAAAATATGACTGGGGAAGAGCTGCCTCCTCAAAGTAGAGTTGACCTCAATGATGTGGATGGACTAAAGCTTTTGGCACCTTCATTTGCTGATGGGACACAACTCAAAAAGAGAAGAAACAGCTGCAAACATTTATTAATAATTGAAACATGGAATGTACGAAGTATGGATCTAGGAAAATTGGAAGTTGTCAAAAATGAAATGCAATATATAAAGATCAATATCCTAGTTATTCCTGAGCTGAATTGGACTGGTTATGACCATTTTGAATCAGACAATCATATAGTCTACCATACCAGGAATGACAAATTGAAGAGGACTCACTTTGCATTCATTGTCAAAAAGAACATTTCAAGATCTATCCTGAAGTACAATGCTATGAGTGATAGTTAAGGAAAACCATTCATTACCATTATTACTGAACTTTGGGAGCTATGGTAGCATAGTGCCTAAGGCACTTGACTGCTAACCAGAAGGCTGGCAGTTCAAACCCACCAGCCACTCCTTGGAAGGAAAATGGGGCAATCTACTTCCATAGTGATAGTGCCTTGGAAACCCAAGGAGGGGTCACTATTGTTAGGCCGAAGCAAACCCAAGCCACCAACATTTCAGTTAGCAGCTTCCTCCAGGTGTCAAGCTCTGATGAGACAGCCTGATAAGACAACGGAAGTAACAGAACCCGCCCAGACTGGAAAGTCCCATGCAGTGGCAAGCTTCCTCTTGTGAAGCCCCCTCATGCTAATTAAGTGCAGACCCATACTAACAGCTAATTGGACCCCACTATTTCCTTAGTGTCCCCGCTTAGGTCCTCCACAAGACTATAAACCCTCCCCTCCCCAGCCAGGTGGTGCGACTTCCCAGGCCCCTCTCAGGGACCCATGAACCTCACCTGGGCCCCTCTCGGGGGCCCGTAAACCTCCCCCGGAAACTCAGAATAAAAACTTCTCTTTAACCTCACTTTTGTGCGTCCTTTTCTCCTTACTGTGGACTTACAACTATGAGTCGGGTCTTTATGCACCAAACACCAATGACAAAGATGAAGAAACTGAAGATTTTTACCAACTTCTTCAGTCGGAAACTGACCAAACATGCAATCAAGATGTATTGATAATTACTGGTGATTGGAATGTGAAAGTTGGACACCAAGAAGTATCATTGGTAGATGGAAAATATGGTCTTGGTGATAAAAATGAGGCTGGAGATCACATGATAGAATTTTGCAAGAGCAATGACTTATTCATCGTAAAAGTCTCTTTTCAACAACATAAACAGCAGCTATACATATGGGCCTGACCAGCTGGAATAAACAGAAATCAAATCAACTACATCTGGGGAAAGAGGAAATGGAGAAGCTCATTGTCATCAGTCAAAACAAGGTCTATGGAACAGACCATCAAATACTCATATGCAAGGTCAAGGTGAAACTGAAGAAAATTAAAATAAATAAATAAAAACCACTGCCATCAAGTCGATTCGAAACCATAGCAACCCCCTTTGAGTTTCTGAAGCAGTAAACTTTTACAGAAGTATATTGAGCCATCTTCCTTCTGTGGAGCACCTGGTAGGTTTGAACCACCAACCTTCTCATTAGCAGGGAAAGGCCTTAGGCACTGTGCCACCAGAGCTCCTTATTATTATTATTATTATTGATTATATCCCACTTGAATTTAGAAACCATCTGAAGAACAGATTTGATGCATTGAACACCAGTGACTAAAGACAAGATGAGTTATGTGATGCCATCAAGAAAATCATACATGGGATGGAATAGGAAGACAAGCTACGCAGACCCTCTTCAACAAAGAAAAGAGAAACCAATTGATACAGATACAGAAGATAATCCTGGGGCCCTGAGTTTTGAAAGGAAGGATAGAGAGGTGGATTAAGTACCAACTAGTAGAAGAACCTGAATGAAAACAGTGAGTAATAAGAGAAACACAGCTGAAGAATGTCAGCTGACCTGATGGCATGGACAGCCTGAATATTTCCAAGTGGTGTTAGGACCTGAGAATTAACCTGAAAATTGGCCCAGCTCACCAAGGGCTGCATGGACTACTACACAGGTAGCTGACGACTGAAAAGGGAAACAGCAAAGAAGGAGACAAACTGAGCTGTGACTTGCAGCTGTCCAGAAGGAATAGCCATTTTGAATGTGGCCCTATTAAATATTTAAAGTGACAGCATTCTCATTCAGATTCCAGGGACCTAAGAATAGGCTCTACTTGCCAAAGACAGCACGGACATAATGGAGGCTGAGGACAGGAAAAGAGAAAGGTGGTTAAGTGCATAAGTGCTGTAACTAGCAAATAGAGGAACACAGTAATACCCTGCTTACTCAGATATATCCAATCATAACAAGGAAAACAAAAATCTTGGGTGAAGCACTCTAACATATAACCACCAATTAAATATAAACACAAAAACATCACAATGTGTTAAAGACAACAGACTATTACAGTCCAACAAAAAAGCAACATATGGCAGTGGAAAACAGGGATCAGGATTCTCAGAATATATCCCTAAGAAAAAGCAGTACTAGAATACCCTGATAAGGAATTCAAAAGAATTATGTTTAGGTACATTCAACGGATTGAGAGACACATCAAGGAAAACACTGACAAAATTGAGCAAAACACAGACAAAACCCTAGAACAATTTCAGAAGACAAGAAAAGAACAAAATGACAAAATAAATGGAATTGAGAAATGGAACAAAATCTACAGATAGAAATCCAGAAGATTAATACTTAATTTTCAGAAACAGATAACACATTGAATGGGCAAAGGAGTGGAATTGAAGCAATGAAAGACAAATACCTCAATACTTCTTTGGAAAGAGATCAATCAAAAAAAAAGATCAAAACAAAATGTAAAAAGCCTAAAGTTCATGTGGGATACCATCAGGATGAATAACCTACATGAAACTGGAATTCCAGAATGGGGAGAGATAAATAAAACCACAGAGAAACTTGTCAAAGATTTGCTGGAAGAGAATTTCCCTGATATGGTGAAAGACGAGAATATATCCATTCAAGAAGTCCAGTAAAACCCAAACAAGATGTTGTTGTTGTTGTTATGTGCCGTCGAGT
>NW_006921614.1:7394301-7403486 GCF_000298275.1 Orycteropus afer afer
AGGAATAGAAGGGACATTCCTCAACATAATAAAGGGCATCTATGCAAAACCAACAGCCAACATTATTCTCAATGGAGAGAGACTGAAACCATTCCCCTTATGAACAGGAACCAGACAAGGATACCCTCTATCACCACTTCTATTCAACACTGTATTGGAGTCCTACCCAGGGCAATAAGGCAAGAAAGGGAAATCAAGGGCATCCAAATTGGTAAGGAAGAAGTCAAACTATCCCTATTTGCTGATGATATGATACTATACACAGAACACCCAAGAGACTCCCTAAAAAAAAACTACTGGAACTAATTGAGAGATTTAGCATCATGGCAGGATACAAGATCAACATCCAAAAATCAGTTAGATTCCTTTGCATCAGCAACGAGATTGCTGAAAAGGAAATCAATCATTTACAATAGCTACCAAAAAAATAAAATACTTGGGAATAAATCTTATCAGGGACACAAAAGACCTGTACAAAGAAAACTATAAAACATTACTTCAAGAAACCATAAGAGATCTACATAAACAAAAGAACATACCATGTTCATGGATAGGAAGATTGAACATTGTGAAAATGTCAATTCTACCCAAAACAATCTATACATTCAATGTAATTCCAATCCAGATCCCATCAACATTCTTTAAGGATCTGGAAAAATCAATCACTAATTTTATATGGAAAGGAAAGAGAACACACATAAGCAAAGCACTACTGAAGAAGAAGAACAAAGTAGGAAGTCTCACACTCCTAGATCTCAAAACCTACTACACAGCCACAGTAGTCAAAACTGCCTGGTATTTGTACAACAGACACAGAGACCAGTGGAACAGAATTGAAAACACAGAAATAGATCCATCAATCTATGGTCAGCTGATTTTTGACATAGGGCTAAAATCCATAAAATGGGGAAGAGATGGTCTACTTAACAAATGGTGCTGGCAAAACTGGATATCCATTTGCAGGAAAATGAAACAAGATCCATACCTCACACCATACAGAAATACTAACTCCAGATTGATCAAAGACTTAAAATGTAAAACCTAAAACTAAAAAGTTCCACAAGGAAAAACTAGGGGCAGGTTTAGGGGCCTTAATTTATGGCATAAACAGACTGTCAAGCATAACCCAAACTGCACAAACAGCAGAAGAAAACTACATGAATGGGACCTTCTGAAAATTAAAGTCTTATGTGCTTCAAAAGATGTCTCCAAAAGAGTCAAGAGAACCTACAGACTGGGGAAAAATATTCGGCAACAACTTAACTGACAAAGGACTTATCTCTAAAATTGATGGAAAATTCTAACACCTCAATAACAAAAAGACAAACAATCCAATTAAAAAATGGACAGAAGACGTGAATAGACACTTCACCAAAGAAGATATTCAGATAGCCAGAAAACACATGAAGAAATGTTCACTATCATTAGCCATTAGAGAGATGCAAATCAAAACATTGAGATACCATCTGGCCCCAGCACTAATAGCAAACTTCAACAAGACAGAAATTAACACATGCTGGCGAGGATGTGGAGAGATTGGGGTTCTCATACACTGATGGTGGGACTGTAAAATGATACAACCACTGTGGAAAGCAGTGTGGTGATTCCTTAAAAAGTTGGAGTTAGAAATACCATTTGATCTAGCAATCCCATTACTAGGTATATATCTTAAAGAAGTGAGAGCTAGGACAAGAACAGATATATGCACACACATGTTCATTGCAGCACTATTTATAATAGCCAAAAGATGGAAACAACCTACATGCCCATTAACAGAAGAATGGATAACCAAACTATGGAACATACATACACGCAATGGAATATTATGCAACACCAAAGAATAATGTAAATCTGCAAAACACCACATAGCATGGATGAACTTGGAGGACATTATGCTAAGTGAAATAAGTCAATCCCAGAAGGACATATATTATATTAGTTCATTATTGTAAAAAGTCAAGGAAAGGTTCATATATGGAAGAAAATTTTCTTTGCTGGTTACCAGGGGCAAGAGTGGAGGGGAGGAAACACTGCAAAAACAAAATAAAATAAATAGCTAAATAAATAATTTTTTAAAAAAAGAACATTATACATGAAGAAAACAAATGGTCATTAAAAAGGCTGGAAAGGAAGAAAAGACCAAAATGGATGTCAGAAGAGACTCTGAAACTTGCTCTAGAATGGAGAGTAGCTAAAGCAAATGGGAGAAATGATGAACTAAAAGAGATGAACAGAAGGTTTCAAAGGGTGGCTCCAGAAGACAAAGTAAACTATTATAATGAAATGTGCAAGGACCTGGAGTTAGAAAATGAAAGGGAAAAACATGCTTGGCATTTCTCAAGCTGAAAAAACTGAAGAAAAAATTCAAGCCTTGAGTTGCAATATTGAAGGATTCTATGGGCAAAATATTGAACAATCAAAGGAATACACAGAGTCGCTGCAGCAAAAAGAATTGGTCAACATTCAGCTATTTCAGGAGGTATCATATGATCAAGAATCTGTGGTATTGAAGGAAGAAGTCCAAGCTGCACTGAAGGAATTGGTGAAAAACAAGGCTGCAAGAATTGATGGAATAACCATTGAGATGTTTCAACAAACATATGCAGTGCTGGAAGTACTTGCAGGTCTATGCCAAGAAATTTGGAAGATAGCTACCTGGCCAACTTACTGTTTGTTGTTAGGTGCTGTTGAGTCACCTCTAACTCATACTGACCCTATGTACAACATAATGAAACACTGCCTGGTCCTGTGCCAGCCTCACTATCCTTGCTATACCCAAGGCCATATTTGCAGCCACTGTGTCAAGCTATCTCATTAAGGGACTTTCCCTCTTTCGTTGACCCTCCACTTTACCAAGCATGACATCCTTCTCCAGGGAATGGTCCCTTCTGACAATGTGACCAAAGTAGGTGAGACGAAGTATCGTCATTCTCATTTCCAAGGAGCATTCTGGTTGTATTTCTTCCATGATAGATTTGTTAATTCTTCTGGCAGTCCATGGTATTTCAGTATTCTTTACCAACAGCACAACTCAAAAGTGTCAACTCTTCTTCAGTCTTCCTGATTCATTGTCCAGCTCTCACATGCACATGAGGTGACTGATAATACCATTGCTTGGGTTAGGTGCACCTTAGTCTTCAGAGAGATATTTTTGCTCTTCAGCACTTTAAACAGGTCTTTTGCAGCAGATTTGCCCAGTGCAATACATTATCTGATGTCTTGACTGCTCCTTCCATTGGTGTTGATTGTGGAACTAAGTAATATGAAATCTTTGACAACTTCAGTCTTTTCTCCATTTATTGTGATGTTGCTTATTAGTCCACTTGTGAGGATTTTTGTGTTATTTATGTTGATATGACTGGAAGGGATAAATATTTGTGCCTATGCCAAAGAAAAGTGATTCAACAGAATGTGGAAATTATTGAACAATATCATTAATATCACACACAAATAAAATTTTGCTGAAGATAATTAAAACATAATTGCAGCAGTATATTGACAGGGAACTTTCAGAAATTCAAGCTGGATTCAGAAGAGAACATGGAATGAGGGATATCACTGCTGATGTCAGATGGATCTTGGCTGAAAGCAAAGAAAGCCTGAAAGATGTTTACCTGTGTTTTATTGACTATGTAAAGGCATTCAACTGCGTGGATCATAAAAATTATGGATAACGTTGCATAGAATGGAAATCCCAGCACTTTAATGTGCTCATGAGGAGCTTGTCCACAGACCAAGAGGCTGTCATTCGAATAGAACAAGGGGATCCTGTTTTAAAATCTGGAAGAATGTGATTCAGGGTTATATCCTTTTACCATACTTATTCAATCTGTACGCTGAGCAAATAGTCTGAAAGTCTGGACTATATGAAGAAGAACGTAGCACCAGGATTGGAGGACGACTCATTACAACCTATAATATGCAGATGACACAACCTTGCTTGCTAAAAATGAAGATGATTTTAAGCACTTATTGATGAAGATCAAGACTTCATTTTGGATTACACTTTAACATAAGGAAAACAAAAATCCTCACTACTGGACCAATAATATCAACATCACGATAAACAGAGAAAAGACTGAAATTATTAGGGATTTCATTTTACTTGGACCCATAATCAACACCCACGGAAACAGCAGTGAAGAAACTAGATGTCATATTGCACTGGGCAATTCTGGGGCAAAAGACCTCTTATTTATTTATTTTTTTATTTTAAGAGCTTGTTTTACATTCAATGTTACGTGTACATTTAGTTTCACTCCCCACTTACCATGTCCAACCCTAACCCAGTCTTCTTCCTACCCAGTAACCTTCCCCCTGTGCCCCTCAAATTTGTGCACTACTGTTTGTCGTACATTTCCTCAATTTGACTGTTTGTCCTCTGATACCCCGTGGTCTATTGCTCTAAGGGATGTATCACATAGAGTAAACGGGTGCATCATCTTGGGTTGAGTGGTCTGCGTGTACATCAAAAGACCTCTTTTAAAGTGTTAAGGAGCAAAGATGTCACTTTGAAGACTAAGGTTCACCTACCTCAAGAAATGGTATTTTCAATTGCCTCATACACATGTGAAAGCTGGACAATGAATAAGGAAGACTGAAGAAAGAGTTGGTGCCTTTGAACTGTAGTATTGGTGAAGAATACTGAAAATACCATGGACTGCCAGAAGAACTAACAAATCTATCCTGGAACAAGTGCACCCAGAATGCTCCTTAGAAGTGAGAATGGCTAAACTTCGTCTCACCTTATTTGGTCATGTTGTCAGAAGGGACCATTGCCTGGAGAAGGATATCATGCTTGGTAAGGTGGAGGGTCAGCAAAAGAGGGGAAGGCCCTCAATGAGATGGATTGACACAGTGGCTGCAATGACAGCCTCGGGTATAGCAAGGATTGTGATGCTGGCACAGGACAGGGCAGTGTTTCATTCTGTTGTACACAGAGTTGCTATGAGTTGGAATCGATTTGATGGCACCTAACAATAACAAGGGAGCTCTGGTAGCATAGTGCCTGAGGCATTTGACAGCTAACCAGAAGGCTGGCAGTTCAAACCCACCAGCCACTCCTCGGAAGGAAGGTTGGGCAATCTACTTCCCTAGTGATACCTGCCTCAGAAACCCAAGGAGGGGTTGCTATGAGTCGGATCTGACCCCACAGCAGTGGCTGCATTTTTGCGTTTAACAATAGCAACATACCATCAGAATAAACCACACCACAATACCCATTTGTCCAATTAAATAAAGAAGTTCCATCAAAAATTTCTTTCCATAAATAGTGCTGTTCTAAATCAAAATTATAAGATTTAAAAATTAAAATGTGAGTGTCATTGAGCCCTCACCATATAAAAAAATTGCTTTTTTGGTTTTGTTGAGATATATTACAATGTCTTCTAGCTTACAGGCTTTTTTTTTTTTTTTAATAATTGCAATTCTCTAAAAGCTTCATATGCAGATGTATTTTGGTGCCCAATTAATCACAGACTTTTATGTGTAAGATTTGCAAAAGATTTTGGACAAAAATGCAGCCAAAATTTAAGACTTGTATATTCAATAACACTGTGGTATGGTTAATTGAGAGATACAACGAAGTTCTCCAAAGACTAATTTCTCAAGTGCAGTTGATGATAAGGCAGCAAAGTGAGTGCATGTGCTCTTGCTAAATGGAATTATTTTTTTTTTTAATTTTTGTATTTACCTTTGGCTTTGTCACAAAAAAATTACAGTCCAATTACTCTATGTAAATATGTAAACATTTGTCAATTTTTACAACTACAGCTTCTATTTTTATTGGCAGAACATCACAGCTTGTTTGGAAGCAATTATTAATTACATATATATTATATATCTATATAGACACACCACAACCAATTTCAAGTACATTTCTGTTCTACTCTTCTTAATTTAGGATGATTTGTTTTTAATTCTATGCTCCACAAAAACCTTTACTATGTTATCATTGCAAAAATTTCTAAGTACTTAAATGTGAAATGTGTTATCTTCAATAGAATGGACTTCCAAAAGCTTAACAAGCCTAGTTTTTATTTAAAGTATCTGATGAGATGACACTGATTTAACATTGGAATTTACCACTCAACTGCTTGCAAAGTTCTTTTGCTCACAGAGCCAAGACAGCTATCATTACAGTTTTTTTTTTCTTTTTTACCTGAGCACACACAAAAAACCTTGAAATTTAAAATGAGTGAAGTTATGTAAGAACAACAGTTATTTGATCTAAGTGAAAAATCATTCTTCCAAAAACAACATTTGAAAATACCTTCTATAGCTACATATGTTATATTGTCATCTTTAGAATTTTTAAAGTAGATTTATTTCTTTTAGTTTTCTTATAATCAGTGCTAACACTATAGCTTTCATATGAATAGTCAATATTGACTGGTTACATATTCGATATCAACTTTGTTAAGAAATGGAAATTCATTTTTTCACAAAAGGGTACTTGGGAGTGAGAAAGGAGGTAACTGCTACCAGACATCACCAAAAAGTAAAATAAATGAATAGTTTCTGATACAAACCTTATAAATGTGACCAACCACTATGGCAAGAGCATGCAGTATCTTTTGACTGTACTGTAGAACTTCTTGCCCTCTTTTCCACACGTACTTCAATTTATAATTTACTACAATTCCCAATGACTCTCTTGACTGAAGGACAGTGAGTCCATAAGTCCTGGAAGCTATAGAATCATAGTGGATTCATAAAGCACATGGGCTTGTCCTACCAACATGCTACACTGGAAAGAGTTAACAAATACCACACGCTAATATCTCAGCAGGAGCTCTGTGCCTAGTGCGTAAGGTGCTTGACTGCTAACCAGAAGGCTGGCGGTTCAAACTCCTCGGAAGGAAGGTTGGGCAATCTACTTCTGTAGTGATACTGCCTCAGAAACCCAAGGAGAGGTCACTATGAGTCGGTCCGACTCAATGGTACATAACAACAACAGGTATCTCAGCACACTGAGCTTCCCCCTGTATGCTGTCCTTGAAAGGGAGGTATTGGTTCAGTTGCATCTAGAAAGGCTTGAGAAAAGAGAGGAAGGTGATGATTTAGGTTTAGATTACACAGAGAACTTTGTTCTCTGCACACGCATCTACTTCCATGGAGATATCGCCTCGGAAATCCAAGGAGGAGTCCCTATGAGTCAAAGTGACTTGATGGCAGTGAATTTGGTTTAATAAGATGATACTTTATTTTAAAAATGAGAAATCTAAGAAGCATTAATTTTGAAAGGGATAAGCAAATTGGGACATGTGGTCATCATATCAGTTAATGACTAAGTTAAAAAATATAATTAATATAGCTAAAAATCATTGTGTACTTAACTAGCTGAATGTGCTATGCTGAAGTTTACAGGCATTATCTTAATTAATGCCCCCAGTGAACTTACCTATGAAATAGGTATTATTATTTCTTCAGCAGATTTATGTCCTTTGATTTTCTTGGTTATATTAACTTGCTAACTAGCAGAATTCATTTATATCATATACATTTTTGGTTTGGTTGCCTAGCAACCCTAACTGCCTCCTTCTTTTGATAATGGTACCCCAATTTTCTTTCAGTGAACTAGCCTCATGTATGTTAACTACTACATGTCATATACCCCTCCAAAGAAAAACAGAAACAGAGCAAGGCTAGACCAATCATTGCTCTCTCTTTGGGATGTGATTCTTAAATGAAATGCCACAAGGACAAAAAAATGTTTTGTTCCAAGTCTATCTAATGGCATCATTTTGAAGTGGATCTCTTAGATACTTGATCAACCCTGATTCCTATCCATTTTGCTCTGTGAAGTGCTCAATGTCCTTTCAATAAATTCTTTTTTGGGGGGATGAGGGTGAAGGATTCAGAGGTGGGGTGGGAGACTTAATTAAAGTTAGCCAGAATTGGTTTCTGCGGTATACAAAGAACCTTGACCCCCACAGAAATTAAATCTGTCTGTCTAACTCTACCATCTGTGCCACAGTAGTCTGGCACCTACCTTAGCCACCAGCTGGTGCTAGAGAGGCAGCATTTGGCAGTGCTGCAATGGGTGATTGTTGGAATGATACCACACAGACCTGTCTTGTAGAAGACCCCATCAAAGGCCCTCCATCGTCTAGCTTCATGTGCACAGAACTGTACTGGCTCTGTCTCTGGGATGGACCCGGCCTTGATTTCCATTAATTTGTCCAGAAGAAACACCTTTCAATGTGGTGTCTTCCTGCTCCAGTCTTATTTTATCTAAATTCTGCTTCAATGGCATCACCAGCAGCTGCAAGCAACCTCAATAAAGCAGCATTTCTACTTTTCCAGCCTCCTTGAGAATATGGAAGGAAATGCAGTACTCAAGTGATCAGAACTTCTCACTGAACCCCACACACTCTCCAAACTAAAGAAGTAAAGTTTCCCCAGGGGGGAGGGGATGAGCACCAAAACTGGAGCAATGGAGAATTGGATCAGATACGAAATAGACTTTTTAAACAAAGTTGAGTGGCAAAAGCGCTGATGCAAAGAATCATGTAAAAATTATTATCTTCATAAAGCAATATATTTGCAAAGGACACTACCCTTGGAATTGCTACATCAGCTTGGTACGACTGGCATTTGCTTCTGCCAAAATTTTGGATGCCCCTTGTGATGATTTATGCAGAGGGAGGAGAAAACACACTGAAAAGGAAACCAACACATAGGGAAAGCAGAAGATAAGTACAAAATGAACAGGAAATATAGGCCATCCTAAACCCAAAGTTTAAATAGTTACTGACTACCACTACTTGAGTCAGATTTGGTTTTAAATACAAAAAAGTGGCATATGATCTCATCGAAGATATTTTGGCACACAGAGCTTTGTACCAGTTTTCCATTCCTGATTGCAATGACATCACTAAGCCAAAGTGAACCAAACTGGGAGAAAACTATCTCTAAATTTAAATTACAGCAAACAATAAGAAATCTCTGGGAAACTTAAGGGAACTCAGAAATTTCTAAATGCTTAGAATTTAAGAGAGCAATCACTAGCTATCAATTCATTTAACTCATTTATTTTGTAGGTGCCTCTACTGAGGTCTGTGAGCCTATAAATTTCTGTTCTTTAAAGCCACCTAGCATAGTGCCTAAGGCACTTGACTGCTAACCAGAAGGCTGGTGGTTCAAACCCACCAGCCACTCCTTGGAAGGAAGGTTGGGCAATC
>NW_006921614.1:7405191-7440833 GCF_000298275.1 Orycteropus afer afer
GGGGCTGGCGTGGGATCGGGCAGTGTTTCGTTCTGCTGTGCATGGGGTCGCTATGAGTCGGAAACGACTCGACGGCACTTAACAACAACAACAACAACAGCATGCAGTCACTCTGCTTGATGCCAAGGACATAGAAAGACCCTGAAATCTTGAGGAGAAACACAAAAGTGAGAAGACCTAAATAACTCTAGTCTTATAATAAGTAAAACAGACTGTGTCAGACTTCTTGTTGTCAAAGAGTTAATGTGGCTGATCTGATTTTTACCTTGGCATTCCTTCTCCTTTGCTGACACTCTTTTTGAACAATGACTCTGGAAAATAAAATAGTCAAGAGCCTGGTAACAAAGAAGACAAAGGAAAAAAATAAGGAGCCTGGAAATTCCACAACCCTAATAATCATATCTTCTATGACAATCTAGAACTGACTATTTTATCAGCATATTAGGCTATGTTTCCAGTTTAGAACTCGGATACAAGAAGACAAATATGTAAATCATTTCTTCTTCTTGAAGACTGTATCCTAGACTCCATTCAGTGAAACTACAAGGAGCTTCAATTTAACAAATATATAGCACCCCAGAATCTACCCTGCCCCCAGATCTCCCAGCATAGGCCACTGAAGCACACATATTTGGAGGAGATATTTCTTCCTCTCAAATCTGCTTCTGAAGCAGTATAATTGCTACACAAACAAAACTCACTGCCGTCCAGTTGATTCCAAATCATAGCGACCCCTCCTTGGGTTTCTGAGGCAGTATCTCTACAGAAGTAGATTGCTCAATCTTCCTTCTGAGGAATGGCTGGTGGGTTTGAACCATCAGCCTTCTGGTTAGCAGTCAAGTGCCTTAGGCACTACACTACCAGAGCTCCTCAATTAGCCTATACAATCTCTAAATTATAGCAGTGTGGGGAAAGAGGTTTGCAAACTATTTGTTTATTCACAATGAACAATAATGTAAAACATTTAATTGGCTTCAGATGCTCATATTACAATGAACGGTTAATGAATTACTTATTTGGGGTAGAGGGAAACAAGGGATTATACTTTTTTAAACAGACATTTTCTAAAATTCTATTTTAAATGAAACTAATAGTAATAAAATTAACCACATTCTCCATCAGAACGACATTGAAGAAAACATTTCAGATATATTTAGGGAACTCTAAGAAGTTTGAATGACACCACTGGCATTCATTTTCAATGTTAATGTCTATTTAGTACAATAATGGTTAATACAAGCTTTTAACTGAAGGCGTGAAATTATGTTTGGTGAAACATTTTGATTTCTATTTTCAACAAAAAGAACACAATGTTCCTTTTACTCATTTTTCTGACATTTAATCAATGACAGCCACATCAGATACTGTTCAGTGTGTCCTTCATCCGGTGTTTAAAAGTTCCTTTCTCAACAGGCCTGGCACAAAGACTCCCTCTTTTCACTCATAGCTCGATGGGTCACCCAGGTGCTGATTTCACACCCCTGTCCCAACACCCTGATTGTCTCCTTAGTATGGATTCACTTCTCTAGGACTCTTGGAAAGAATTTCATGAATTCAAACTCTTCCACATTTGAAATGGACTGGGCCACTTCAAATCACAGTAACATTATTTTTATAATATTCATAATATTTGCTTTTATAAGTCATATGATGATGATGATGCTACCATTCTTATTATAGTAGACATTTAGAGTTTTCAAAATCTTCATACACAACATTCATTTAATTCTCAATCCAATGAGGGGGTTATTCTTAGTCTTATTTTTCCATTGAATACTGAATATAACAGAGGTTGTAACTTGCCCACAGAATTCACAGCAGAAAGATGAGAGTTTATTCTCTGCCTATTTCTTATACTTGAACTCCCCCCAACACACATGTTGTTGTTATATGCCGTTGAGTCGGACCCAACTCATAGCGACCCCTCCTTGGGCTTCCGAGGCAGTATCACTACGGAAGTAGATTGCCTCATCTTCCTTCCAAAGAGTGACTGGTAGGTTTGAAACTCCAGTCTTCTGGTTAGCAGTCAAGTGCCTTAGGCAACACACATACACAAACACAAAACGAAATCAGTTGTCATCCAATAGATTCCAACTTAAGGCAACTCAATGTGTAGGGTACAAGTGTACCCCACAGGGTTTTCTTAGATGTGATTTTTATGGAAGCAAATTGCCAAGCCTGTCTTCTCAGTTGGCTCTGACTGGGTTTGAACTACCAATCTTTTTGGTTAGCAGCCAAGTACTTAACTGTACCACCCAAGGACTCTGTATCCTCTAGACAGAAATCCAGTTTTCAAGTACAGCAAATTCACTGCTTTACCAAATACTTTCCTAGCTTGCTGACAAATTACTCTGAATGATGAATACTTGATAACATCTCACTTTAAATAATCTTAGACTTCCTCCTGTACTACAAGTTTCTCCAGCTATCTGAAAGGAGAGTGTTCCTACAAAACCTTTTATAAGCCGAAATGATGTAAAATGAGGAAGCAATTAGCATTTATTTATACGGATAATATTTTTTAGTGTTCCCAGATCCTAAAAATAGGCTACCAAATCATACCAAATAACAATAAAACCTAAAATAACACTAACATACAGTGTTCACAGACACAGTTCAAATCTATGGCAGCTTGATTCTGAGATTCTGAGAGTATTTTCTGGGGAAGGAACTTGGTGATGGCCACTCTCTCTGCTTGGGGTACATGCTGCCTCTTAAACAACTCACTGCTAAACACTAGTTTAGGTTTTTGCCATTTTTCCACATAAGTGAAAATCCTCTTCCAACTTCTTTTGGTTAGCAAAAATAGGTCTTTTATAAAAGTGGAGTGGTATAAAGCAAACTTTTTTTTTTTTTTTTAAATTGTGATTTGGGTGAAAGTTTACAGAGCAAATTCACTTTCCATATAGCAGCTCACATACACTTTGTCTCCTGACATTGACTACAATTTACCACAATGCAACAGCTCTCCTCCCACTTCCTCCCGATAGTTACCTCTTCTCTGTGTCCTACGCTCCATGCACTCCTGCCCCCTGAGCTGTCTCCCTCCCTGTGCATACAATAGCCCTTCTATTCTCCCATGATTGTTCTCTCCAAAGAGTGTATCTACCTAATGTAAATATTCAGTTCATATGCCTGTCTTTTGTTTAGCTGGAATCCACAGGAGTGGGTTCAATTCCAGACTTGAAGGGCAACTAGGGGCCATTGTCTCAGTGGTTCCATCAGGATCTATCAGACCAGCAAACCTGGTCCCTTTTTTTCTAAATGATTTTGAGTTTCGTTCCACATTGTTCTCCTGCTCTATCCAGGATCTCCTACACAGATCCCCCTCTGAGTGGATGACAGTGGTAGCTGGACACTATCTAGTTCTTCTGGTCTCATAGTTGTACAGGCTGAGGATCACATTATGTACCACTCACTTCCATGAATCTTTAGTTTTCTTCATTCGTCTTTGCTCTGGATGAGGAGAGACCCATCGTTACATCTAGATGGCTGCTTCCCATCTAGATCCCAGTTGATAAAGTGAACTTTTGAAAAATGAGGGATACCTGCTTACCACTAACATCATCATCTAGCAATATTTAAGTGACAGATGATACACCTGAGCAATATATTGTGCTACAATGCAACATATTCAGAAGAGTGAGACTCACAAGCCCCCCTCCATAAAAAGGTAAGGAGAAAAGGAAATACGTAGTTTAAATGTAACAGAGTAAGTGAGAAGAAAGTTAGCTAGAGTGGGTGGTACCTGAAAGCTAAAAAGAGATCTTAGAGGTCATCTCATCCAATTTTATTAATCCTGAAATTTAAAAATTATCATAGTTTTAATAAGCCACCTGTTGATGTGTGACATCAGGTCAATTCCTACTCATAGCAACCCTTCAGGACAGAGTAGAACTGTCCAACAGAATTTCCTAGGCTGTAATCTTTACAGGAGCAGAGTGCCAGGTCTTTTCTTCCACAGAGCCACTGATGACTTTAAACCACTGACCTTTTAGTCAGTAGCCTAGTATTTAACCACTGTGTGAAAAATTACTGGAGAACTGGGATGAAGCTGCTGGTAACAGATGTATTTACCTCACTTATTGATGCTAACCTTGGCACTTCCTCCTATAGCCTCAGCTTTTAGGGAGGAACTCTTGAATCAATTCTATGTCAAGCCTATCTCAATATAGAAGTATACCAACTACCCAACTTTTAGAACTCTTTCATTAAAATCAAGAGAATAAAATCTAAATGCATAAAAGGTTCTCATTTCATTCATTCATTTAGCAAACACTTATTGAGTGTTTAAGGAGCTCTGTTGATATAGTAGGTAAGGCATTGGCTGCTAATCAGAAGGTTGGTGGTTCAAACCCACCAGCTGCTCCACAGAAGGAAGATGAGGCAATCTATTTCCATAAAGATTTACAGCCTTGGAAACCCAATGGGGGTCACTGTAAGTTGGAATTGACTCAATAGCAGTGGGTTTGATTTTGGATTTAGTGTTTACAATGTACCAGACACAAATCTAAGCACTAAAGATGCAGTGGTGAAAAGAAAGACATAGTCGTTGCCCTCACAGAGCTTGGAGTCTGACTGGTGTAAAGTGCACTAGCGTGAGAGTTTAAGGAAAAGTGATAGCAAAACGAGGGGCCTATTGGCTGCTCAGGCGTGGCCTCACAACCTGGCATTTCTTTAACAGAATCCCCAGTCTGATTCTGGGAATCCATCTCACTCCTGCACTCAAGCAACAGGAAATTAGAGCTGCTGATACAAGAGTTGTCATCTATTTACTACCTCTTCTTAGAGCATGAGGGTTTAAATAAAATTCTCTCCTAGATTCTAAATAATGTAAGTCTTTGCTCTTGATAACTTCAACTGGGAAGACAATGAGTGTGGATCAAGCCAGTCACAAGCATAATGAAGCACCCATCACCTCAATGCTACTGGTTTAATTCTGGGTAAAATTTATCTGATAATCTTCTGACCCAAACTAAAGAGCACATTAGGAATAAACCACCTAAGATTTCATGTTTAGGGACCATTATGAACCCTGAATATGCCTGAATAGCATGCTTCCATTCTCTCTTCCTACTTTCAGATGCTTTTTTGCACCTTTTTGTGCTTCTATTAAAAAAGACCCCAGAAGCGTCAGCAGAACATAGGCAGTACTCCCATTTCCAATTCAATTTTAATTATAGAAAACAGTTGGAAACATATCAAAAGCCCATGTACAATTTTTTTCCGGTTCCACTGGGAGCAGAAAGGTTTACCAGGGGGAGAATAACAGAAAAACAATAAAGTTTGAGGATTGTAACAATGCAGAAAAGGCAAGGAAAGATGAAACTATAGGCAGGAAAGGATGACAAATTTACATCTTATGGTTGGCACACTACCTTAGATCAAAAGTTAAAAATGTGCATTTTAATGTAGGTGGCTATAGTTTTCACTGGGCTTAACCTCAATCACACTTCTGACCTCTAACTTTCTATATTTTGAAAAAAGATTTTATTACTCGAGAGGGTGGAAAATAAGGTTGATGAGAAATGGGAGGAAAACAACCAAGTTGTCCACCCTGGCTGACCTTTGTCCCTACAATGTATGACCTCCAGGTTAGTCATTTTAGGAAGAGTATTCTAAAGAGAAAAGCAATTACTTCCTTAAGTGGGCCAACATGTGCATTTGTTTAAAGGGGTCAAAAAGAAAGAAAAGACTAATCTGAACTCAGAAAGCAGGTAATAAAGTTATTTTCCATGGCTTTCTCTTCACCTAGTTTGCTTTTCGTATTCTATACCTTGAACACTTCAGCTCTAGGGAAAAAAAAAAAAAAAAAAGGCAGAGGGAAAGGAAAAATATAGTAACTGAGTATAGACTATGGCTGAAATTTCATTCATCACCATGTAAACTCCTGCAGGCAATATGGCAAGAGACACACAAGACAGATAAAGAAGGATTAAATGTGAAAGGTACTACAGAAGAGAAAATCCAGAGTAGAAAGGATGGGTACAGGGAAGAGACAGGAAGATTAAAAGGCATGAGCCTAATGAATGAGAGTGTGCCCATTCCACTAGAGGACCACTTGCCCCAACAACATGAAGTAAGCCTTCTCAGCGCAAACCAAATGACTTTGCACATATTAGTAATGGAAAGATGAAGAAGGAATGAGAACATGCCAGGACATCAGAATGCAGCAAAGCTGCCAAAGTGTGAACTTGCTTAGAGAGCAAGGAAGCACAGAGCACCAAGCAGTGAGGACCTGAGTTCCCAGACTGTGGCTGCCATCAGCTGGCTGTGCAACCTCAGGAAGCTTCTTAAAATTTCTGTGCCTTGTGGAACCACTGAGACTATGGCCCCTAGCTACCCTTCAGGTCTAGAATTGAACCCACACTGGTGGCTTCCAGATAAACAAAAGACAGGCATATGAGGTAAACATTTATCTGAGGTAGATACACCCCTTGGAGAGAACAATCATGCGAGAAAGAAGGGCTATGTATGCACAGGGAAACAGCTCAGGGGGCAGGAGTGCACGGAGAGATGGACACAGGGAAGAGGTAACTATTGAGAGGAAGTGGGAGGGCAGCTGTTGCATTGTGGTAAATTGCAGTCAATGTCATGAGACAAAGTGTATGTGAACTGCTGTATAGAAAGTGAATTTGCTCCGTAAATTTTCACCCAAATCACAATAAAAAAAAAATTCTGAGCCTCATTTGCAAAACTAATAATGATTTGCCTGTGCGATCTGCAAAGTTTCTTTTGCCTTTAAGATGTTGTGGCTCTAAAATCTACAATTTTACTTTATAGAACCTAATCTGACTCCGCTAATAGTCACAGACTACTTAAAACACTGGGTATATATTCATACTTTTAACTATACCTACAAAGACTACTTAACATTACAGAAAAAGGGAAAATAGAAAAAAAGAACAAGCAAAAAATAAGCAATACAAGGAGATAAGCCAGTGGTGCAAGTGGTTTGTAACTGGCAGCTAACCTAAAGGTTGGCAGTCTGAACCCACTCAGTGGCTTCACGGAAGGAAGGCATAGAGTACTGAATGCCTCTGACAGTGACCCAAGATCAACTATTCAGGAACAGTTCCAATAATTCCATCCCATTCCTAGGCATCTGCAACACTCTCACTGTCATTATTCCAGGTAACATTATTTCTATAATATAGAGGGAGATATTACCAATACCATAGATAAAGTAAAAGCAAATAATAATAATATGGTTATACTTCGTACTTTAAAAAGTCATTTAATTGCCATTACATCTCTAGAACTTTATAAGAAAAATGTTATAATTTTTAAAATGTTTTTGAGTACTTACTATGTGAGATATCATTTTAAGTGCTTTTCGTGCATACTTTTTTAATCCTCCAAGCAACTCTATGAATAGGTTATATCATTGCCTCTATTTGATAGACGAGGAAACTGAGGTTAAGAGACATTAAGTGACTTGTCCAAGGTTGCAGAGACAGTTAGTAGTATAGTCAAAACTCAGACTCCAAGTCTGAGTTGGCTCTTTTTTTTTTTTTAAAAGAGTGCTTTAATCTTTAATTTTCCAAAATAGATTAAACCAACAGACTAGGGGATGCATACACATATGCACAAACAATCACAATGTGTTTTTACTTTTTTAAATCCATTGTTGATCCTGGAAGGCACTCTGGTGGCATAATGGGTAAGGCATTTTGGCTCTAACCAGAAGGTTGGTGGTTCAAACCCACCAGCTGCTCCGTGGGAGGAAGATGAGGCAATCTACTTCTGTAAAGATTTCAGTCTTGGAAACCCAATGGGGGTTGCTATGAGTCGGAATCAACTTGATAGCATTAGGTTTGGTTGTTTTTCTTTTTGGGAATCCTATGGGGCAGTTCTGCTCTGCCATAAAGGGTCACTATCAGTCGGAATAGACTTGATGGCAATGGCTTGGGTTTGGTTTTTCTGTGAATCATTGAGATCAAGCTGATATGAAAATCAGAGACAAGCATTGCACCTATTCTGCAGAGGTGGACATTTATGGTTGAAACTCTTTAAGGTGGTGGGTGGCAGGAGTAGAGCATGGTTGCCTAACACAGTCAACCTGACTACAATCACTAAGCAAATTATATAAGCAAAAGGTGGAGGGAGAAATAACAAATTGGTTTAGCAACACTGAATTTATCAAGTGAGAATAAAGTGTCTTTTTAGGCTACGTTAATTTGGACTCTAATTTTATAACCAAGGCACTGACATAATTAAATTACATTGCCCCCAATGAATTTGATAATTACCAAAAAAGAATCAGCAGCAAAAACAAAGAAGTAGAAGAAGAAAAAGAATCAGTAGCAGTAGCAGCAAATACACTAACAAATAATCTGGGTCAATGCTGAGATAAACAAAAGAGTAACAGGTCACAAAAATAAAAGAAATACATCAGATAAAATCCTCTCTCTAAACTGGTAAATTCAATATTTGATTCGAACAGCACCCTACCTTGTATAATAACAAGAGAGGGGCAAATATAAACTTTTTGTACTTTGGTTCACAAAGATGACTCCAAATCATCCTGCACCCTCTAGAAAGTCTTTTCCTCACTCTTGCCAGCTGGGAAGTTCCTACTAACCTTTTAAAACTCTGTCCCAAGGTTGCCTCATCCTGGAAGGGTTTCCTGGCATCCCAGGCAGAACTACCCCAGCACCCTGCAAGGCAATTTCCTGCTGCGTCCAACATTACTTACTGGGGTTACCAGCCTTCGTGTTTGCCTCCCTGACTGTGAGCTCCTTGACTCTATGATCCTTGGCTTATTCATTTTCATATATCCACTGCCTAGCACAGTGCCCGGGGAGCTCTGGTAATGTACTGCCTAAGGCACTTGACTGCTAACCAGAAGGCTGGCAGTTCAAACCCACCAGCCACTTCTCAGAAGGAAAATGGGGCAATCTACTTCAGTAGCGATACTGCCTCAGAAACCCAAAGAGGGGTTGCTATGAGTCGGGTCTGACTCGATGGCACATAACAACAACAACAACAGCACAGTGCCCAGAACATGATAGGGGTTTGAAAAATATTTGCTGAATTGAAATTAAATTAAAACTCATAGAAAATATGCCAACTCTCAACACTGGCATTTATAGATCTTTCTTTCACTTAAACCAGTCTTTCTTAAATGCTGTTCTGACCTAGCACAATGCTTAACACATAGTAAATACCCAATAAATATTTGCCAATATGATTATATTGCTGGGAGAATATAAAATCTGGGCTTAAAATAAAGTTGTAAGGAAATGCCCATCTAATCAAAACCAGCAGTAAATAGTAATATTGTTTCAATGTTTGCATAATACATTTTACTTTTTCAGAGTACATACCTTACCTAAACACATATATTTATTAAATCTCTACAACTCTGTGAAGTGGATGTTATGAAAATTCTCCTAATCTGACTAGATACCACTTTACTAAAATCCTTGTGTTTGCACTTAATTTTGAGGTGTTATATGAAAGAGGATAAGATTATAATGGAGGGGGAAAAAAAACTACAGATGACTGTAAATTGTGAAATAGGTAAGAAAATAATAAATGTTGCACATGTGTGAGGAATGATACAGCTGTTAGGAGGAAAAATTCTAAAGTCAGAGAAGGAATCATGTGGCAGGGGAAAAGTACTGTGTTTATGCAACTCTCAGTAACTGGCAAGAAACAAGGAGAAGTGATTAATAATAATGAATGCTTTTGAGTGACAGCTAAAGGATTAGCATCAATGATGGATGATTACTAACTCTATGTCACTTCAGGAAAAAGCAGGGAGATTGAGAACTGAGGGCTAAGAAAAGTAAGAATGCTGTAAAAATTGTTGTCCCAAGACCCACTTTATTCTGTCCAGTAGCAATTAAGGAGATCCTGAGTGGTAAGAATTCACATATAACCATTCTTGTGGAATAGATTTTCAGGAAAGGTAAAACACAAAGAGACAACCAATTTGAAAAATGGGCAAAAGATTTTAACAGCTACCTCACAAAAGAAGATATACGAATGGAGAGATAATCAACATTCACCAGTTATTACAGAAATGCAAATTAAAACCACACACAGCTACTAGAATGGTTAAAATTAAAAAGAGTGGCAATATAAACCACAGTCAACCACTCAGAGGGAGATCTATGTAGGAGATCCTGGATAGAGAGGGAGAACAAGGTGGAACAAAACTTAAAATCATTTGAGAAAAAAAAAAGGGGGGGGGGGACCAGGTTTGCTGGTCAGATAGAGCCTGGTGGAACCCCTGAGACTATGGTCCCTAGCTGCCCTTCAGGCCTGGAATTGAACCCACACCTGCGGTTTCCAGCCAAACAAAAGACAGGCATATGAGTTGAATGTTTACCTGAGGTAGATACACTCCTTGGAGAGATCAAGCATGGGAGAAAGAAGGGCTGTTTATGCACAGGCAGACAGCTCAGGGGGCAGGAGTGCATGGAGGGATGGACACAGGGAAGAGGTAACTATGGGGAGGAAGTGGGAGGGGAGCTGTTACTTGGGGTAAATTGTAGTCAATATCATGAGATAAAGTATATGTGAACTGTTGTATGGAAAGTGAATTTGCTCTGTAAATTTTCACCCAAATCACAATTTAAAAAAAAAGAAAAAAAAGACTGGCAATATTAAATGTTGCCAAAGATGTAGAGAAACTGTAGCCCTCAACATATTAGTTATCTTTAGCTATGTAGCAAATTAGCCTCAAAATTGAGCAAGTTAAAACAACAAACATCAATTATCTCACACAATTTCTGATGGTCAGGTATCCAAGAGCAGTTTGAGTAGTTCTAACTCAGGGTCTCTCATGAGGCTGCAGTCCAGATGTTGTCCCCCGAGGCTGCAGTTACTGGGAGGTATAACTGGGCTGGGAAATAGGCTTGCAAGCTCACTCACACAGTTGTTAGTAGGAGGTATCAGTTTCTCACTGGCTTTTAGCCCATGGCCTCATTTCCTCATCATGTGGATCTTTGCAGAGGACTGCTCACAACATGGCAGCCAACTTCTGCTAAAGTGATTGAAAGCAAGCAACCAACCAAGATTAAAGTTAAAGTATGTTTTATCATCTAAGCTCAGAAATGGGATCACATCACTTCTGCCATATTCTATTGATTACATAAACCAGCCCTAATATAAAGTGAGAGAAGACTACATACAGGGATAAATACCAGGAGACAGGCATACTGGGGGCTGTGTTAGACTGGGTTCTCTAGAGAAACAAAACCACTAAAGTTTATATATATGTATATATAGAGAAATTTATCTTAGGAAAACAGCTCTCACACTTATAGAAGCTGGCAAGTTCAAAGTTCCTGGATCAAACATCAAGCTGGAGGCTTTTCCACGTCAAGCTGGAGGCTTTTCCTGACTCTTGCAACCGCAGGGGCTGAGAAGCTCAAGGCTGGCAGGCAGTACACTGGCTGTTGACTCCAACGAATGACAAATCCAAGATCTCCAGGCCGAATGGTGGATTGTTCACTCCTGGACAGTTGTAGGTAGTGCAACAGAATCCCAATCCACAGAGGAATGTATCTTTTCCCAGGATGTCCATAGATATACTGGAAGCAGGCCACACTCCTAGGGAAACTCCCTTTCAACAGATTGCCTGCTCAAAACATAATCATCTGATCCCATCATGGGAATAACCACATCACAACAGCTTAAACCACACAGAATTGTGGTCCAGTCAAGTTGACACACAGCTCCAACCATCACAGGGGCCATCTTGTAGGTTGGCTACCATACTCACACACTGCTGGTGGGAATGCAATAAAGTATAAATTATACCATTTTGATATAATTTGGAAAATTATAACTTTGGAAAATTATAACAGTATTTTATAAAGTTAAACATATAAGTCACCATATGGCCCTTCAATTTTAGTCCTATTTATCCAAGAGAAACAAACACATATATCCACCAAAAGTTGTGTACGTGAATGTTCACGACAACGTTATACCTAATAGCCCCAAAGTGGAAGCAACCCAAATGTTTATGAACTGGTGGATAAATAAACAAATTGTGGTATAGCCACATTTTAGAATACCATTCAGCAATTAAAAAAGTATAAAATATTAATACACTCAACATGGATGATTCTCAAAAACACTTTTAAAGGAAAAAAAGCAAATATACACATCTATGTATTGCATGAGTCTATTGATATGAATTTTAGAAAAGGAAAAATATAGTCACTAAAATCACTAATTGCTTGAGGCTGGGATGGGAAGAGCGAATCAACTGCAAAAGGCCATAAAGAAGTTTTGAAGGCCGAGAGAACTTTCTATTTCTTGACTGTGGTGGTAGCTATGTGATTGGTTATATATACTTACTCAAAATTCATTAAACTGTACACTTGAAGTAGAAGAGTTTTATTTTATGCAAATAATACCTTAATAAAAAGTATTATTATTACGTGTATGATATTATTTTACACTTCTCAACTCCAAAGAAAACAATGGAAATCTGTTAAGATGTAAAGGAGCTCTGGTGGCATAGTGTCTAAGGCATTTGACTGCTAACCAGTAGGTTGGCAGTGCAAACCCACCAGCTGCTCTGCAGAAGGAAGATGGGGCAATCTACTTCCATAAAGTTTTATACTTTGGAAACCCAGTGGGGGTCATTATGAGTTGGAGTCATCTCAGTGGCAGTGAATGTGGTTTTCTTGGTTTATTAAGATGTATAAAACAGTCATAAAATTTATTGAGATAGAAGGTCAGGATGTTGTTGTTGTTTTATATGCCATCAAGTCAGACCTGACTCACAGCGACCCCTCCTTGGGTTTCCGAGGCAGTATCACTACAGAAGTAGATTGCCCAACCCTCCTTCTGAGGAGAAAATCTTCTATACGCCAGCAATGGCTAATCAGAAGATCAAACTTTAAAAAGTCTCCCTGGAGACTAATGCAATGGAGCAAGAGAGAATGAAGAAGTGCTGAGCTAGAACTAGTAGTGTCATGAAGAGAGAGAAGGAAACAGATGGAAGCCACATTACATGAAATTGAACTGACTGGATCTGTTAATGGATTGGAGGTGATGGGGAATCAAAGGAGACATTCAAATATGACTGTTGGGAGGGTCATGATAAATTAAAACATTGTTTCACCTTCACACCAGGCATCTCCTGACAGTCAAATTTTAAACTGAAATACCTGCACCCCCCCACCTCCCTCATACTTAGAACTTCCTAGCCTCCTTCCCTGCTTCATTTTGCACTATGTCATTTGTGATCTTATGACACTATATAATTTATTCAGGTACTTTGCTGATTGCCTGTTCCAGCAGACCATAAGCCCTACACAGGTATGATTTGATCTGTTTTGTTCAGTGTTACAGACTCACTTGATACATAATAAGACCTCAGTCAATAGATATTGAATGCATTGAAAGAAAATATTCAAAGACATATATGAAAACCAGGAAAATAAATATGTGTCTGTGTGTGTGTATTTGAGGAGGGCAGGAGGAAATGAAGGGTTCAAATTTAGATATGCAGTTTGAGGTATTTAATAGCTAAGTAAAGGTCAAAGGCTACAAGAAAGTTTGGGATGGGTGGGTGACTGGCCAAAAGATAATGGCCAAAGCTCTGCAGAGGCATGAGATCATCAATACCAAAACCAAACCCACTGCTATAGAGTCAAGTCTGACTCTATAGGACAGAGCAGTGACCCTATAGGACAGAGCAGAACTGCCTAATAGGGTTTCCAATGCTATAAATCTTGACAGAAGCAGACTGTCTTTGTCCTGTGGACCAGCTGGTGAGTTTGAACTGCACACCCTTTGGTTAGCAGCTGATTGTTTAATCACTGTGCCACCAGGGTTTCTTGAGGTCTTTAATAAACCAAAAAACCAAACCCATTGCCATCAAGTCAATTCTGACTCATAGTGAACCCCATTGGGTTTCCCAGGCGGTAAATCTTTATGGAAGTAGATGGCCCCATTGTCTTGCTGTGGAGTGGCTGATGGGTTTGGACAACCAACCTTCTGGTTAGCAGTCAAATGCCTTAGGCACTGTGTCACTAGAGCTCCTTGAGATCTTCAATAGGCACCTCAAATTCAGCAAGTCCATAACTAGACTTTTATTCTCCATTAAACCTGTTCTCTTTCAGCAAATGGATCTATGACAAACAAACCTAAACCTAAAATATTTTCTTCAACATTGTACTTCACTGTGTTACAAAAGTGTTATTCTCTGATTATGGATCTAATACATACTTTGTAATAATGACTGGCATTTGTGTATCATCAAATATCATTACAAAGTAAATAACTTTACCCATGAAATCAAATATAAATACATTTGTATACCTATGTTCATAATTGCAGCCTTAGTCACAATAAACAGAAGTTGGAAATAACCCAAATGCTCAACAACAGATGACTGGATAAACAACATGTGGTATATCCATACAGTGGAATGCTATTTACCCATAAAGACAAATGAAGTTCTGGTACATGCTATAATATGGATGAAACTAAGAACATTATACTAAATGAAATAAGCCAGACACAAAAGGACAAATATTGCACAATCCCACTTATATATCTAGAATAGGCAAATGCATAGAGATAAAAGGTTATTAGTGTTAGCCAGGGGCTGAGGGGAACAAGGGGAATGGGAGTTATTGCTTAAGGGGTACTAAGTTTCTATCTGGTGTGATGTAAAACCTTTGGAAATAGATAGTGATGGCAGTTGCACAACACTATGAATTAACGTCACTGAACTGTACACTTAAAAATGGTTAAAATGGGAAATTTTATGTTGTATATATTTTACCATAATTATTTCTTAACAAGAACAAAAATAAACAAATAAATACATTCCAAAACCAAAATCCACTGCTGTCGAGTCAGATCTGACTCGTAGTGACTCTTCCATGGGTTTCTGAGGCAGTATTGCTACAGAAGTAAATTGCCCTATCTTCCTTCCGAGAATAAGTACATTAAGTGAATAGAAATTTAGGCACTACAATGGTAGATATCACCTAACTAAATATTTAAGCCCTAATGGAACTCGTAGAAGCATGGGTATTACTATATTAAGAACCAGTAAAAATGTTCTTCTCAAGGAACAAACTTACAGCCTGACTAAAGACAGTCTTTTGAATATTAGCACAGATATATGACTGCATCTTTACTTGATACTTGTGCATTTTAATCACTGTTGTTTTGGGTAAGGCTAGGACAGAGATGGGGAGAGGATTCAGAAAAGTTGTTATTGTTGTTGTTGTTGTTGTTGTTGTAGTTAGGTGCCATGGAGTCAGCTCCAACTCGTAGCAACCTAATGTACAACAGTCTGGTCCCGCACCAGCCTCACAATGCTTGCTATGTCATTGTTATGTGCCATCGAGTCAAACCCGACTCATAGCGTTTCTGAGGCAGTATCACTAGGGAAGTAGAAGAGTAGGACTTAAAGCAAAAGCAAAAGATAACTCCAGAGCATAGGAAAAATACACATACATTTGCCCCAGGACATAGCTGACCCTGACACCTATTTTCTAATGAAGAATAAAGTCCTAAGGAAATTAATGAAGTAAGATGAATGCCATTGCCTCAAGGAGAGACTATTCTAGAATAAGCACAGCACTGAAGGCTAATGTTGAACCATTGGCCTTGTGGCAACATGGAATAGATATGGAGTTGTCTTTACTCATTCAGTATTTATTGAAGTTTTGCCATGTGCCAGACAGACACTGTGCATGCCTTCATGGAACTCAACTGATGTAAATGAGTTAGTGTGCTGAAGTGAGACAGGTAATTCTAGAATTTAAAAAATCATACCATGCCATTGACCAAAACAACTTTAGAACTGACTCATCAAATCATTCATTGTTCAGAAGAGAAAATGAAGCCCAGAGAAGTAAAGCCATTTGCCTGCATCAGTGCAGTCTGTAAATAGCAGAGATAAGATTTGAACCCAAGTACGTAGGTGAGAGCCCAGGATGGGATGTCAGATGACCTGGGGTTGAATGTAGGCTCTGCTCTTATTAAATGTGTGACTTTGGGCAAATTACCTTCTCTAAGCCCCATTTCATCATCAGAAAAATGGGAGTAGCAACAATAATGCCAAATTTATAGAGCTATTGTATTAAATGAAATCATGGAGGCAAGATGGTTTGTCCAACTCAATACCTGTACAAAGTTGCTAAGTGCTCAATATGTTAGCAATTACAGTGATAATGGGCACTATTACTACTCTGATTCTGTTTTTTGAATGATTACTATAGACTAGATCTTATTAACATTAAGACTCAGTTCCAAGGTTTAGAGTCAGTGGGTAACTGTTTATTCACCTTTATCAAATTCATTTGGCCTGGATAGTTTGTTTCAAGAATTTTTCACTTTCTGCCTGAATACCAATTCCTGTGACCCCAGGGCCCCTTGCACCAGAAGCCTTGTTCTCCAGCGGCTGGCATGTCAGCAATTGACAGGACGCTACCCCACACTCATGGTAAAGAGACCACCACTTGCTTACTATACAGGGTATCTGTAGAGAGCTCCTCTACCACCAGCAGGCCTGTTTGATGAAGAATCCGTTTGGGGTATGCACCCAGAGGTCCAGTTCATAGGCAGGACTGCATCTCAGAGGGAACCAGCAAACCACTTTGATGTGCAAATTAAAAAGCCCTCTCTATATAAGCAGTATTATTTCAGCTGAGTATTGTCTTTTTATACATGCCTTATTTTGTAGCTTCTTTGAAATATTCAAGAAGCTCTGGTGGCACAGTAGTTAAGACATTGAGCTGCTAATCAAAAGGCTGATGGTTCGAATCTACCAGCCACTTTGAGAGAGAAAGATGAGGCAGTCTTCTGTAAAAATTTGCTTTCTTGGAAACTGTGGTAGTTAAGTTTGTGTGTCAACTTGGTTACCCTTGGTTAAGTGACTGGGCAGCTGGATGTAGTATTCCCCATGCTGAGACTGGCAATCAACTCCATGGTGGAATCTACTGTGAGCAGCTGAGTAGCTGCCCTAGGGATGTGGTCTGCTTCCTGTATATAAGGAGAAGCCTTGGGGAATGGTCTCCAGCTAATAGCACACTTGGACCCTGCATGTAGCCGTGTCATTGTTCAGCAGCCCGCCATGCTCTGCCAACCTTGGGACTTTCAATGGACTTGAATTAATGGCTGCATTGTGGTTTGGTGACATCGGGACTGAGCCATTTTATTTGTCAACCATGGGCTTGTTAGCCTCAGCAGCCAGTATAGCTGCCTGAGTGAAGAGATCCCTCTAGCTTCAGTGGGCCGGGAGCAAGAAACAGAGCTGAAGCCCAAGGTCGAGGGGCTTTCAGACAGGTCCTAGAACCTGGTACTTTGAACTTGGACTTAAAGCCTCCAAACTATGAGAGAATAAACTCCTGTTTGTTAAGGTCATCCCCCATTTGTGGTATATTCCTGTCAGAGTGGCACTAGGAAACCAGAACTGAAACCTATGAGGCAGTTCTACTCTGTCCCACAGGGTCACTATGAGTTAGAATCGACCCAATGGCAGTGGGTTTTTTCTACCCCTAAAAATGAGCAACATACATCCAACACCTTCATTTCTGCAAGTGACGGGGTCCTTCTAGGGTTCCAGCAATATGATGTATACAGTAAGGAAAAAAAAAAATGACTGGGTATATAAATCACACAATTCAATTACACAACAGTTCATTTGACATAGCTAATATTACCCACCACACAGTTTATCATACTGTGGTGGCTTACATGTTCCTATGATGCTGGAAGTTATGCCACGTGTATGTCATATACCAGCAGGTCACCCATGGTGGGCAAGTTTCAGTGGCACTTCCAGATTAAGAAAGACTAGGAACAAAAACAGGAGCTCTGGTAGCTTAGTGCCTAAGGCATTGACTGCTAACCAGAAGGCTGGCGGTTCAAACCCACCAGCCACTCCTCGGAAGGAAGATGGGCAATCTACTTCCGTAGTGATACTGCCTCAGAAACCCAAGGAGGGGTCGCTATGAATCGGGTATGACTCGATGGCACATAACAACAACAACAAAAAAAGGAATAAAAACCGGGTGATCAACTTCCAAAAATTAGCCAATGAAATCCTATGTATCACAACAGAACACTGTCCGATAGAGTGCTAGAAGACAAGTCCTGCAAGTTGGAAGGCACTCAAATACACAGTGGCCACAACAACGGACTCACACAAATCAACGATTGTCAAGATGGCACAGGACATGGTAACGTTTTGTTCTGTTGTACATGGAGTCGCCATGAGTCAGAGCTGACTCGATGGCAAATAACAACAATAACATTACATAATCAGCTGGTAATATTAACATTTAAAGCCCATGATCTCTCTTGATAGAGGCAGATCACTCTGCATGGAAAGGAAAGCAGTCACTGTTAGTGGCCTGTTCATACATTCGCATAATGTAAACATGGCTGACAGTCATCTACCAGAGAATGAAAGAAAGCAAGGCTAAGCTTGAGAAGGCCATGACCATACAACTCAGCCTCCTGGCATCACATTTGGCTCATTACAATATATATAAAAAAGTCTTGTTGCTTAGCAACAAGTAATACACTAGCACTGAAGAAAAAGCTAATCAATATAGCATTGACTGGAACTCCTTTTTAAGAAAAGTAAAAGAACAATTTACTCTGAAAATCTGATTGCTGAGTATTCTCCCTAGTGAACTAACCTTTATCTCTACCCCACCACTAAGCTGAGCAAATATTTATCATGGATTTTTCACAAAATTACCACAGGGTGAGCACTATCCTGAATAGAAGGTTAAGATGAAGACAAGACACAGAAATGACAGACAACAAGAAGGTTCCAATACAGTTAAAGACTTACAAAAACACTTCTCTTTGGTCAAGTACTAACAACAAATACAAAGACATAACCTCTTACCTCATGAACATCTGTCAAAAGAAAAATAATCCCTTTAACTTATAACTTTGTAAAAAGTCTGGCTTGATTAGAATAAACAAGATCAGAAATATATAATAGTATATTATATAATGTATAATATTAGCAGCTAACATTTATTGAGTGTGCCAGGTCCTGTGCTAAGCTCTTTATACTCACTCCATCCTTGAGAAAGAGGATGTAATAATGCTCATTTCTGAGGGGACAAAAGGTTCAGAAAGAAGAAATAGAAGTTTAAGTCTACAATGCTGGTTAGTGGCAAAGTTAAGATTCCTCTTAGTTAACTCTTAGAACAGCACTGTCCCATAGAACTCTCTATATGATGGAAATGTTCTGTATCTAGGCTGTCCAATTCAGTAATTACCAGCTACATGGAACTAATGAGCACTAGGAATGTGAAGCGTGAGACTAAGGAAATGGGTTTTTATTTTTAGTTAATTTTAGTTCTTTACATTTAAATAGCCATGTGGTTGCCACAATAGGCAGTGCAGCTTGAGAGCAGTGTCCACTAAACAGCCTTTAGGCAGAGTCTTGCTAGCATCCTGCTTTTGTGTGGCCAGGAACTAAGCATGCTTTTTTATGTTTTTAAAAGTTTCTTTTTTAAAAGAAGAAGAAGATGATGAGACAGAGACAGTATGTGACCCACAAAGCCTAAAATATTTACTCTCTGGTGCTTTACAGAAGAAGCTCACTGATCTTTGCCCTGCAATTATACTCTTTACCACCACAAATTGCTGCCCCTGGGAAAGCTATCTCAAACCTAGTCCCACTGTTAAATTGCAGCTGTATGAAGATGAAATTAAAAAGCATATTATGTGAGCATTTTCATATTTTCCATTATAATACTGAAGTGATCAAAGCTTGAGCAGAGGCATAAAATGCTGACAAAGGCATATCCTAATTAAGGTCTATATAGCCAGGCACCAACATATCATTTTACATTTACAAACTGCTTTTACATTCAGTATCTCATGTTTTATTTAAAACAACTTCATGTTTAAGTATGCCCATTTTACAAAGAGGAGACTGAGGCACAACGGATGGAGTTCAATGTTACATTGAAAAAGGGGCAGCTCCAAGGCTAAAAGATTTCTGTAGAAGCTGAAGAAAGTGGTACAAGTTCCAGAGACATGTAAGCACCCAGTAAGTTGGGTTGACTCAAGCAGAATAGTGGAGGCCAGAGCTTTTCTCCTACTGTGGGAGGACGAGCCTCTATCCTCTCCATAAAGCAAAGAGATGAAAAGGGAGAGATGGGGAATAGGCTCCTCCAGAGGTCCTTCTGCTTTCCAGAACACCATCAGTCTCTAAAGGGCAGGGTAGTTTTTTCCAGGGGAAATCTGAAAATCAATGGAACGCAGCCCCTAGAGGTCCAAACCAAAAAAAAAAAAAAACAACTCACTGTTGTCAAATCAAATCCAACTCATAGCAACCTAGCGACTCCTCCTTGGGTTTCTAAGGTGTATCACTATGGAAGTAGATTGCCCAATCTTCCTTCCGTCCTAGAGGTACAGATCTCCTTAATACGGTGAGTGTATTTCCCTCCTCCTACCTGGCCATCAGCATTAAGATAGCTATATCATTCTCACAAAATGAACTGAGACACTTTGGAAATTCGTTGTACCATTCTAAATGGCTACAAGTCTCCTCCCCAGCCAACAGATCTGACATCCTCCATGTCATTCCTTGGTTTCCTGGGATGTAAGGACACCCTGGGACTGGCAGTGTGTAGCTAACTGCAGCTTCGTGGCCTGGGCCCTCTAATAGTCACCAGGTTTTTCTGTAGGTTGCATATCAGTCTTAAGTATTTTATATCCTTTTTGATGCTCTGAAACTACACTGTTCAATAAAGTAGCTACTAGCTACCTGTGGCTATTTAAATTTAAATGAAGCAAAACTAAGTAAAATTAAAAATTCAGTTCCTTAGTCACACCAGAAACATTTCAAGTGCTCAAGATCCACATATGGCTACTATATTGGATAGCACAGATATAGAACATTTCCATCACCACAGAAAGACCTAATAGTCACGCAATTCTGGTTAGATAAAATACAAGATGAGGGACATCATGCTTTTCCTCTGACTTCTGACTGACAATAGACTAATGCTACATAACCATTACCAAATTATTTCTATTGATTTCTAAAACAAAATTCCTTCACTGCACCATAAATTCAACTCTATCATGATTATTTTTTTAACACTGTCCTCCAAAATCTCTCTTTTTCTGTCAGACAATCAAATAATTTATTTGTTTGCCTAGAAGTTTTACTCGGAATTTTCACTTCCTACTATCCTTTCAGATGCCCCAGTGGCACACTCAGCTGCTAACTGGAAGGCTAGCAGTTCAAATCCACCAGCTGCTCTATGAGAGAAAGATATGGCAGTCTCTTCTGTAAAGATTACAGTCTTGGAAACCCTATGGGGCAGTTCTACTGTGTCCTATAGGGTTGATATGCATTGGAATCAACTCAACAGCAATGTTGGGTTGTTGGTAATCTCCTTTCACACCAAAACCTTGAAATCAATTCCAAGACTCAGCCTGAGTGGTTCTTTCCTTGAAGCTTTTTCTACTCTCCTTTTCCTGACACTGGGCCAGATGGTTCATCTGTTTGATCTCCCAGCCTCTCGCGATACTAACCACATTGGTTTGTAAGTGTATGTTAGAGTTCGCCCAGAGCGTAAAAATTGCATGGTGGCAGCATCATTGTCTGACCTCTTCATCTAAATTCACAAGGTGGGAGAATCAAGATCATGAGCCCATGGCTGATTCCTGAAGTGGAGGTCAGACATGCCTCCTCCCTCCAATCTTCAATCTTTTTACCAATTCTGACACTGGCTGTCCCTACCTCAGCATTTGCTACTTCTTTGCTGGATTTGATAATTCATTGCAACGGACATATAGAACCCACAAACAATATTCAGTGATTATAGGGTTTATTGGGGAAGTAACAGTTACAATTCAGGATCAGGAATGATTCAGGATTCAGTTCTTTGGTCAGGACATTTTCTTAGCCATGCCCACAGGCAGGCCTCTCCTTGGCCCTCAGTTTCTGGGCTCTTGACCTTCAGCCCCTTGGCCCCTCAGGCCTCTGACCTGCTTGGGTAAGTGTTACAGGACTCTTTACCTCAACCAGTAAGTACCCAGAGGCACCCCTACTCTGCCAGTAAGCCTTGACCCAAAGGTGCTCAGTTCTGTCACTCTAAGGGTTGGGAGCCTAGCTCCACTGACAAGTGCCTGGAGGCACCCTACTCCACCAGAAAGCCTTCTATCTAAAGGCTCTCAGCTCTCTTGTTCTGCAGGTTGGCCTTGCTCCATGGGCTAGGAAGTGAGTCTCACACTGGTCTCTGTTGCTACTTCTCACGATCTTATGCCATCTCCAGTGTTACAGCCCTCTCACTGTCTCCTGCATCCAGGATCTTCTTAGCACAAGTACCACATGTCCAAAAGACATGCTCCACATTCCCATTTCTTCTCCTTGGTGGTAGTGGTGAGAAAAAACACAATAAAACCACTCCCATCGACTTGATCCCGACTCATAGCAACCCCCACTGGGTTTCTGAGGTGGTAAATCTTTACAGAAGTAGATTACACATTCTTCCTTCTGCAGAGTGACTGATGGGTTTGAACTGCCAACCTTCTGGTTAACAGTCAAATACCTTAGGTACTATGCCACCAGAGTTCCTTTGGTGGTAGTGAGGTTCCCCCCCAAACTCTGGGATTGGCTCTCTTTTAAGCCTAAAACCCACTGCCATTGAGTCAATTCTGACTCACAGTGACTTCCACTGGGTTTCCAAGGCAGTAAATCTTTATGGAAATAGACTGCCCCCTCTTCCTTCCATGGACTGGCAGGTGGGTTTGAACTACCAACCTTCTGGTTAGCAGATAAATGCTTTAATCACTGTACTACCAGAGCTCCTTCTTTTAAGTTTAGCAGATGACAAAACCAACCACTCTCCTCATTAGGGTTCCATATACCTTTTTTGCATGGCCCCACCCCCATAAGGGGTGCAACTTATTTGCATTATTAACAAGCTGTCCAATCTCGTTGGTGAGTGATAAGCACCTTATGTGCACAGTCTCACACAATCATTTGGCGGAAGTTACAAGACCATTGGTGAAAACAAAACAAAAAAACCCATTAAGTTAATTCCAACTCATAGTAGAGAGTCCATATAAAAGTGATATATCACACTGCACAGAGGCACCTTGGAAGAAAGGCCTGGCAATCTACTTGTTTAAGATGATAGACACTGAAAACCCTATGGAGCAGTTCAACTCTGACACACATGGGTTGCCATGAATCAGAATTGCCTTGACAGCAACTGATTTGGTTTACTGTTGAGTCCCTGTTTTCACTAGACTCTGAATTCCCTGAAGGTAAAGAAACATTTCATCTGCCACAGTGCCTGGCACAGAGGGGCTCAATACTAGTATACTGAATGAACAAAACAATAGAAAAAGGGAAATGAGCATTCTAAGATATCAATTAAGAAATAAGGATTCCAAATCTTTATCCGTTTTCACGCACTCTATTGAATCACAGGGTAAAAGGTCACATCTCAAAAAATGAAATGTGCATTTGCCAAGCTCTGTGTTCTTCTGGTTACTCCATTTAATCCACAACATCTCTGGCCAGTAACATGATAGTTCATCAAATCTAAGACATCTTTGCTTATAAGATGCTGCATTATTTTATTGCCAAAACAAATAGTATTATTGAAATAACTGAAACACAATACCAACTGTAAGACAAATAATGATTTCAGAGATACTCACATGTGGGAACAAAAAGAAGAAAGAAAGAAACTACTTCCATGAATTTGTGAAATGTAATATTTACATTTATTTTGTACCTGGTTCCCAAAAAGATTTAATGTGGCAATCTGTGAGACAGATATATTATTTGCATTTTACCAAGAAAGGAAATTGAGGCTTATAGGGAAGACAGTCCAGGTAAGCTTCCTCCTACCCTATATCAAATAGCTCAACCCACATTCTGGCAAAATCCACCCTCAAGAAAGCCTTTGATCACTCTTTCACACTGAGAAGAGACGTACAAGTGTAGACTCCCAGGGATATCCAGGGAGATTTCCACTTGAACGGAGGGGCAAGAACCCTAATTGAGGTCAGATCTCTAACTGTGCAAGTAGAAGCAGCATGCAGCAGGCTGTGGACAGTATATTTGGAAGCAAGGGAGTCTTTTCAACAAAGCCTGTCACTCCAACCCTGCAATTTGTCCCTGTGAGAATGTGTCCTAATACCAGAATGTGTCAAAACCAACCACTTGCCTTCAAGTCAACTCTGACTCATGGTGACCCGATGTATGCCAAGAGTAAAATATTTCTTTCCTATGGCTGATTTTTTCAGAAGTAAATCATCAAGGTTTTTTTCTAAGGTGTGTTAACCATTTGCATGACTAAGGGGTTCCATGTATAAATATGGGGAAAGAAAAAAAAAAATCACTGCCATCAAGTCGATTCCAACTCATAGTGACCCTACAGGAGTGATATTGCCCTGTAGGGTCTCTAAGGCTGTAACCTTTATGGAAACAAACTGCCATATCTCTCTCTCATGGAGCTGATGGGTTCAAACTGTCAACATTTTGGTTAGCAGCCAAGTGCTTTAACCACTGTGCTTCCAGAGCTCCTTTGTATACACAGAGAAACCAACAGACACCCCAAATTTATAGAGAAAAAAAAATGCTTGCATAAGCTCAAGTAACCAAGGAGAAATTTAAAAGGACATTCTCACGTAGCTGTGCAGGCCTAAAGCACCAAATTAGATTGTGATTCTACAAGATCATAGACCTGGTAAAGGGAAATATCATATTTTAGTGTTCCTTTGAAGACCAAACCTCACAGGTACAAATACTGGACTACTGATTACAAATGGTTACAGATAGCTGGCCCCCTCCCCAAGCCTAAAAGCAGTGAGCTTAGGGGAGACCCAAAGGGGAAGAAAGAAACAAAACCGTGGTAGTAATTACAACTTGCTGCTCTGAGCCCAAGTAACAGCTTGCAATATGCCCTGTTTCCCTTATTCTCTCTTCATAATACCAGGGACAGCCCTAACCAGCTCATAACTAGGTGACTGTAGCTAAGGCCTCTGTAATGCTTCAGCACCCCCTCCCTGGCAGCAGCAACTCTTTCCCTCTCTCCCTTGCCTATTAGCATGTCCACCTGGCAGCTCATCCATGTTAGCATGTGGTGGGCCTGGGAGAGCACACATACAGGGGCTCCCCTGAGTACTAAGAAGCAGGTGGTGCTCATTCTGCATCTAGACAAAAGATGCTTTTGCCAGAATATTTCTCTTTGCAGGGGGAAGAGACAGGAGTTGAAAGGGAGATATAAGACACAGCATAAAGGACTGGTTGCCTTTTCCTGCTGCCAGTAAACACTTGTGCTGTGGGCTACTGCACAATAGAGTTATTTTTTTTGTTTTTGCTGCTGTTCCTATTTTTTTTTTTTTTAGGAGTGCTTTAATTTTTAATTTTGCAAAATGGATTTAACCAACAGATGAGGAAATGTATACATATATGCATAAACACACACAATATGATTTTTACTTTTTAAAGTCCGCTGTAGATCCTGGAAAGAGCTCTGGTGGCATAATGGGTAAGGTATTTGGCTGCTAACCAGAAGGTCAGTGGTTCAAACCCACCAACTGCTCCATGGAAGGAAGACAAGGCATTCTACTTCTATGAAGATTTCCAGCCTTAGAAACCCAATGGGGGTCTCTATGAGTTGGAATCAACTCCATAGCAGTGGGTAGATCCTGGAAAAGCCTGTTTTACAAAGAATGATTTAGTTCACAATGCAGTTAAATGGGTTGGGAAGGAGGTGTTGAAGCATTACAGAGCACTTAGCCACAGTCACCTGCTTATGAGCTAGTTAAGGGAAAAAAAATAAAAATTAAAAATAACTAACTGTTGAATCTGACTCATAGCGACTCCTCCTTGGGTTTCCAAGGTGGTATCACTATGGAGTAGATTGCCCAATCTTCCTTCTGAGGAGTGGCTGGTGGGTTTGAACCTCCAGCCTTCTGGTTAGCAGACAAATGCCTTAGGCACTACGCCACCAGAGCTAGTTAGGACTGTATTATGAAGACAAAATAAAGGAAGTGGGGTATATTTACTGCACACTGTACCATCTACTGAGTATGAAAACACCTGTGTGGTAGTTTTTGTTTTAAGTAATGGGAGCAAAGGTTTTCATTTCAGGTGGAGGTTACAGCAGCAGAGAGCAAAGATGGACAGAGCAAAGGGCAAGGTTTTCTCTGGACTGTGAACATATTCTGATTTTCCAAAATGTGTTTTGAAACAGTGATTTACTGTTTCAAAAAGTGTATCCAAGATTTACATATGGAAGCATATCTGAGCTTGCAATTAGAAACAGTTTCACGTAAGTCACTAAAACAGAAATGCCATGTGGTAATCTTTGAACTCTAGTCTATCTCAGATAGGGGAGAAGAAAAACAGCAGATAAAATAACCAGATAAGGTTTGCTTTCTGTTATTACTTTACATAATTCCATAATATTGTCAAAATTTTTCAATTGCTTTATCGTAAGTTAACTCATATTGAATGTGTGACAAATGAAGTCCTCCATTTCTCCCCACCCTAGAAATGTGCAATTAATTTATTAAACCTAATTTAGAGACTTTGTATCTATCTCTGATGTTTTTCACCCTACTATTTCTGGCACAACATCTTAGTCTACCAAGCTTTTCTTGACTCATGATCAAGCCACTAATCACATTAGCTATCCCTCCCAGCCTGATGTCAACTGCCAACTTGATAAATGTGTCTTTATCAAAGTCATTGATAAAACTTGTGAACAAGACAAGTATGAGGATAGAGCCCTGCATCACTCCACTATAAATAATCCTCCAGGTTAACATTAATCCAATAATCACACTTGGAAAGATCTGCTCAAATAAATACAAATCTAAGTAAATGCATTATTCTTCCACCCAGCCCATGTTTCTCCATGTTACTCACAAGGAAGGAGATTCTATCAAATGTCTTGTGGATAGCCAATGTGCAATATACTCTGTAATCTCTAAATCTATTGTTAGACAAATGAAGGTACTAAATTCAGAGAAGAGGGGTTAGGGAGGGGAGAGGTCAGGAGAGCAGATGAGGAGCAAGGAAGGGGAAGGGAGAGGAGAGAAAGGAAGGAAAGGGGAGGGGAAGAGAGAGAATGTGAGGGGAGAGGAAAGAAAAGGAGGAGATTGGAAGAGAAGGAAGGGGAGGGGAGGAAGGGGAGGAGAAGAGAAGGAAGAGGAGGGAAGAAAAGTGGAGAAGAAAGAGGAGGGAAGAGGAAGGAGAGGAAGGGATAGAAGGGGAGGGAAGGGACTTTCAGAAAGACTTGACAGCATTGTGGCCATAATAACCTACACATAGTAAACGCCACATCCCTCCATCCCAGTGAAGAAGTTAAAGCCATAATTCACTCCTTATCCAGAATAATCTTACACTTTATATACTGTACTTGTTGTTGTTGTTGTTATGTGCCGTCAAGTCGGCCCCGACTCATAGCGACCCCTCCTTGGGTTTCCGAGGCAGTATCACTACGGAAGTAGGATTGCCCAACCTTCCTTCCGAGGAGTGGCTGGTGGGTTTGAACCGCCAGCCGTCTGGTTAGCAGGCAAGTGTCTTAGCCACTATGCTACCAGAGCTCCTATACCAGAGGTTTATATATTGGCAGGTGAAAAATTAGCATCAACTTCAGGAGAAGTTGGGAAAGCTAGCATGGGTGAGCTAACTAATTTACTCTCCCACAAAATGCAACAATTTTAAGTGCTTTTCTTTCCCACCCTTTGTGACTGTGGTTTTTTTCCACTTGCAGGTGGATGTGCTTAGTCAACCTAAGAGAGCCATGGTGTTTTGACCACCTCATCTTGCCTGGCCTTCTGGCTATTTGTTATACTCTCATCAGTAGTAAAGACTGGGATTAACAGATGGGGAGCTCCAGCCAGGGGCTAGTAATAGGAGATTCAAGTTCTACTCATGGTTCTGCCATTATTAAGAACATTTAACTTCTCTGTGCCTAAGTTTCATAAAATGGAAATGACGTTATGTGTGTATTCCTAAAGTGACTGTCAGGTTGAAGTCAGATAGTCAATGTGAAAATAATCTGCAAAAGCACATAAAAGTAAAAGATATAATTATCTGGAAAATTATTTCTCTAACACTCTAGAATTAGATCTAGAGTTGAAAAGAGCTACCAATGGACAGCTTAAATATTCTGAGTTGATGAACTTATCTGGAAATTATCTGTAGCCTCTCTTGCTACACACTCATCTTGGTTCTTCCCATTAGATACGACACACATTTATTGAGTGTTCTCATGTTCCAGGGTAATACTGATGTGGCACATTATATGTGCCATGCACTGTCCTAAGCACTTTGTATAGATTAATTCATTTAACCCTCACAATATATGGTTAAATTAAGTCTCAGAGAGGTTAAGTGCTTTTCCCATGATAGTGGAGATAATAAAACAGTATTCGAATTCAGGTAGTCTCAGAGCCCAGGTTTGTAATGTCTTGGGGACCCTGTAATAAGTCAACCTGATCTCTGGAATGAAACAAACAGTTGTGGTATTTCAGGAAAATAGTGTTATGAAGAAAATAAAATAGCCTAATGAGACAGGGGATGCCTGAAAGAGTTCTACTGATTGGCTGAGAAGCCAATCCCTGGGCACCTTTAAGCACCAAACTAGGACCAGCTCTTCTTAGCTCTGTTAGAACCAAAGACAGTCAAGGCCTTTCATTATTTTGTTTTGTTTTGCTTTGTTTTAATTATAAGATTATATGTAAAGTATTGTGATAGGCATACAACAGAGGCCTTGGGCATACAAAGCTGAATTGGACATGGATTCTGCCTTTGAGTAATGTACAATAACTGGGAAAGAAAAGGCTCAATTACCAGGCCTGATTATCTTTATTAAAAAAAAAAAAGAAGAAGAAGAAAAAGAAGGGGATATTTTATTCTGACTATAAAAGCAGTATATCATCATTCCTGCATTTTCAACTCCCAGAGAAATCTCTACCTGGATGCCTAACTACCACTTCAAATTCTACATTTCCAAAATTCACTTTACTCATTTCCTCCCACAACTGCTATGTCCTTCTAGTAACTCTGGCTTCAAGTCTCAGGAGGCAATCCCACCCCTCCTTTGTCACCTCTCCGGCCCCAGTTCAGTCAATTGCCCAGTCCAGTTAGGTCCAAAACATTCTTCTTGCCTAGCACTTCCTATACTCCCATTGCACAACCAAGTCCCAGCTCTCATGGTCTCATTTATGAACTTCTCTGCAAAAGCAAGAGCCTCACACCAGCCCTCTCTCCATGATATGCTATACAAGACCATATCCATCTCCCTCCCTCACTTCACTTATTCATTCATTCATCAAAAAATAAGTACTTATTGATCACCCACTAATACACCTCACATAGTTCTAGGAATTGTAAATTCAACAGTCAACAAGACAGATAAGTTCTTGCTTAAATTCTGGTTAAGGAAGACAGATAATAAACATGTCAATAATAAACAGGATAACTGCACATAGTGAGAAATGCCACAAAGAAAATAAAACAGGGTACCATAAAAGAAAACAAATCAATTAGAATGTTAGATTCAGGTAATAAGGGACTTGAAAAAGAAATCACATCTAACAAAGAAAAATGTCTAGATATGCAGAGGGTTCTGGGCATGTTCATCAGGTCTCTGGTTCTTTGCAGTTCTGGTGTTGTCTTTCTCTGGGTGCTGGTTTTGTCCTTAGGCAGCAGACCCAAACATTACCTTCTGATATTCTAGTCCCAGAGGGAGAAGCAAAGGCTACTTCATCCTGTGACACTTTCTTAGAAGTGAGAATAGTTTCCCAGAAGGCCCTGGGTTGACTGCCCTGCTGTGTCACTGATGGGCACTGGGTCACATGCCCATGACTAAACCAATCACTGATAAGAAGAGGCTCACTATGATTAGATTAGACCAATCAGGACCTATATATCTGGATAAGGGATAGAAGCACCTTCTCAACTTATTAAGGGCTGAGGGGGCTATCTGAACAAAATCAGAAGTTACCACCAGTGCCCATGACAATGAGGACTGAGGGGTTGGGCATGGAAAGGGCCACTAGAGGTTTGGAAATAGAAAAATGGTGACAGAGATACTCTCTGAGCTGTAACCTGAATGATGAGAATGAGGTGGCCATGATAAGCCCTGGGGAAAGAGTATTTCAGTTAACAGGATCAGTAAGAACAGAGACTCAGGCTATCATGGATTTAACTGTGTTCACCAAAAATATGTGGTTCAGGTGGCTGAGCTAAGACTTTCAGTGGTTTGGCAGTTATGTCATGATGTAATCATCCCCCATGATGTGACCAGATGTTCTGGAAAAAAAAGGAAGAACAGGTGACTACAATGGCGTGAGGATAGGGGAGAACTCAAGGAAGTAGGCAGGGGCCAGACAGCACAGGCCCTGAAGGCCCCAGACTGGAACAGGGATTCCACCTACAGCTTCAAGGGAAGCCTTCAGAGGACGGTGCCAAGGGAGTACATGGTCTAAGACACATGCTTCCTGTAGCCTTCTCCCTATTATGACTCTTTGCTGCCTCAGTCAAACATTGCGCTGAAAATGAAGCCCAAACTCCTCTGCTAAGCATTTAGGGTACTGTGTGTTCTGGCTTCAAATGATTGTTCTAACATCATATATTCACATCAAATTCAGTTCCCTTGTGGATTAAGTATTACTGCTGAGAAGCCCATATTCTTGCATGTGCCTAGAATATACTTCACTTTAATCCTACGTATCTAACTTGATATTTTCAGAGAACGGCCCAAGAATTCTAGTCTGTTGACTATCAGCTATGACTGAACTGTAAATTTCTCCAAAGACTAGGTCACATGCTGCAAAATCTTTCCAAATAACCCAGGAAGAAGTCATTTCTCCCATGTACAAACAATCATGTCAATTCTTCTAGCTTTCCTCTTGTGCCACTTGCTCATTTCTGCCTTGTATTATGAGTCTTCTCGTATATACCCTCTCTCTACAATATGCCTTCAGAATAAATTGTGTTTACGAGTCTACCCATCTCCTACCCTTATTTCCATTTCAAGTATCTAGCACACTGCCCAGCATATGTGACTTATTCAGTAATACTGACTAAATGAACTAATGAAAGACAAATGAACAAGCATCACTGGGATGGCCTTGGATATGAAAGCTCCAGAAGGAAACAGCACAGGTAGATAGTGGTATATGTCATGAGAAAATACAGATTAGGAAATAAAACGGTAGCTCAAGAAGCACACAGTTACTTTGGTAGATGGGTATGAAGATTTCATGGATGACGTGTTCTCTTAATCTGTATTAATTCCTGGCAGAATGGAGGGGCTGATTACTGCGAGGTTGACATGGAGAACAAGTCTGGTAGCAAAGGATTTTCCTGAGGGTCCCAAATTATCCACTTAGACTGTCTCCTGTTCTAAAAAGTAGTGATATCAGTGAGTAGGGATGTGAGTTCAAAAGGCATCAGACAGGTCAGCATCCATACCATACCACCAACACAGTGAGATCTTTCTGCTCATGTTTCCTTTTACAATCATGTGAAAAGATGCTTCTGCCACATTACACATAAGTCCCCTCCCTATCTTTATGTTCCTGGGTAGATCAGACTAAATGAAAGCAACAAGATAACCCAATTCAGACTGAAAAAAAAAAAAAAATCAGTCTTCCACCAAATGCACTTTAAACAAGAGTAATGAGTTGGGTCCAACTTGATGGCACATAACAACAACAACAACGGAATAACTTAGGAACTCTGAAAGAAGAAACACACACATATACACAATATACACATACAATATGTAATATATATATATATATATATAGAGAGAGAGAGAGAGAGAGAGTTTCCCTCCTAAAGATATAGAGGACCACCTAGGGTTACACAATGCGTATAAGGTACATGAGTTACAAAGCATGAGGCTTTGCTTGTGCTGGTTTGTGTCACAACCTCCTTCGTGTTGTTTAAATGCAATGTTTTGTATGCAAATATGAACAATACCAAAACTAACAGAAGAACAAAAAAAGATTGGTACATGCTGGTCCTGTTCTGTAGATGAACATATTTCCCTTTATATTCTGAATATTTGCAGATAGTTCATCCAAATGTTAACATGGTTTTTTCCTTGTGTACAAAATCTTGTACATGACATACATACACTGTATCTGTGCTCCTCTTATTTAACAAAGTTGTGAATGTGTGTATATTTTTTATTTCTTCCACTCAAACAAACAAACAGATTGACATCACAAGGCTTCTTTCTGCTTCCGCAGAATATTGAGCAAACAAATATTTATTCTGGGTTACTCAGCTGTGATACATAAGGGGATTGATGACATGCTATGTCTGGTGCCTGCTTAGCTTTTACAAGATAATTGCACATTGGTCCACCTAGAACATCACATTAAGTGGAGAGACCTGATTTTAAGATTTAAAAACATGGAATGGGCAGAATTTAATCAGTCATGCCTCCAGAAAATTAAGGGAGATATAAATAAATGGATAGTAGAAAGGTGCAATAACACCAGGATTAATCAAAGTGTGATTAATTCAGGATCAGATTAAAACCACTAGTGCCAGCTGTATCAGATCCATTCTGCCACATTATTCCCTCCTGCTCCTTTTTGTTCCCTCTCTTTCCTCCTTCCCATTCCCCTTTGCCCTCACCCTAAGGCACCCTCCTTGGTGGATAAACCTGCAGAAGAGTTAATTGTCACATACATGGGTTTAATCACATTGTCTATCACATTTGGGGGCCCTGCCTTCAGCGATCCATGACTAATTGTTGTGGTAATTTTTCAATCATTAACAGCAGCACATATGCTGCAGACAAATCCCAAGGTGCCTGCAAAACCCAGGTGACAAGAGGCACACAGGCTCCAGAAGGGCCACCACCCGGCCCCCACCAGTCCCCACCCCCAATCCTATTAGTCATGGATCATCACTAATACACATGTATGCCAGGGATGTGTCAGGTTGCGATGAGGTCGGAGAGGCTGGTGCACGCTTTATAGCACAGCCTTGTTCAATCTATTTTTTGAAAAGGGAAGAGGAAAGAAAAGGAAATTAAAACTCCATGTGGGACAACTAGCTAAGGGCCTGGTCTAAATTCCTGGTTCTCATTCATTTTCAGGCAGGCTTCTGTGCTGCTGCAAGTGTCCTTTCTTCGGGTTTCAGCAGTATTAGCGGTCTCCATAGCAACCACCAGTGCTCATCTGCAGCACCACACTGCAGCTTCCCTGGGCTCAATTCTCACGTCGCCCTGGTGTCAGACGGGGCATGCTGCACGCACTGGTGGGACAAGACTCTGCCTTGGGGAATCCACCAGCTGATTGAAGCCCTGCTCTAATCACCACCTAATATGAAGGAACAAGATCACACAGGATATGATTTTCCTGCACTGATTCCAAGAACTCTATTTATTTTTTGTTTCCTTTTTCTAAAGGTCTTTGTTGCTTGATAGCAAAGAGCCACTAGAAGACTATCTTAGAAAAGGGATTCATTTTAAAATAGGCAGTACATTATTGTGGGTACCTGATTTATTTAAAGGCATGCGTCTCATAGACCTTGCATTAAAGGAACACTTCTCAAATGGAAATTAAAACTCCTGGGTTTTCCCTTTGGTTCCTCCTAGGTGAAAGAAGCTTTGGGATATTAAAGTATGGGGAAGTAAAAGAAAGATTCATCAGTTATTACTGAAATTCTGACTCTTCCTAGGGAGTCTCAGGAAATTCCCTCTTATACACAGTTTCCCCAAAATTAAAATAAGATCTACTTATTTCAGGCACTTAGCACTGGATCACTGAACAAAGCCTTGGCAAGACTTAATAAATAATGTGCAATTCATTTTTAGCCCCTCTAATGAAAGAACTTCAGTCAGGCTCCCGTAAGATGAAATGAGGGACCGAGCGCCCTCTACTGCTGCTTAGGGATCAGTCTCCCAGTGTATGAAACCCCACCACTGGGGTTCATTTGTTAACACGTATTCTTACACTCTGGCTTAGAAAGCATTTACTGATTAGTAAGAATAGGAAGAAAGGCAGAGCAGAAGTGGAAGAGAAAATCGAGTTAACAATAGACTGTTATAAACAGAATATTCCCATATCAAAACTACTAAACAAATCTAAGGTTATTTTCAACAGTGTAAAAGAGGTTCTCTAAAATTCACAGTGCTCACTTTGCAATGTGAACACATACTGTTGTTATTAGGTGCCATCCAGCTGATTTTAGTTCATAGAGAACCCATGCTACAGAGGAGAACTCGCCCCACAGGGTTTTCTAGGCTGTAATCTTTAAGGGAACAGATTGCCAGGGCTTTTTCTCACGGAGCTGCAGGGTGTTTGTTGTTGTTGTTTTGTTTTTCTATTGTAATTTGGGTGAAAATTTACAGAGCAAATTCACTTTCCATGCAGCAGTTCACATACACTTTGTCTCATGACATTGACCACAATTTACCACAATGCAACATCTCCCCTCATACTTCCTCCTGATAGTTACCTCTTCCCTGTGTCCATCCCTCCATGCACTCCTGCCCCCTGAGTTGTCTCCCTGTGCACAAGCAGCCCTTCTTTCTCCCATGATTGTTCTCTCTAAGGAGTGTATCTACCTCAAGTAAATGTTCAACTCATATGCCTGTCTTTTGTTTGGCTGGAAGCCACAGGTGTGGGTTCAATTCCAGACCTGAAGGGCAGCTAGGGGTCATAGTATCAGTGGTTCCACCAGGCTCTATCAGACCAGCAAACCTGATCCCCCTCCCCCTTTATTTTTTTTTCTTCAAATGATTTTGAGTTTTGTCCCACATCCCACATTGTTCTCCCTCTCTATCCAGGATCTCCTACACAGATCCCCTTCCAAGTGGTTGACAGTAGTTGCTGGGCACCATCTACTTCTTCTGGTCTCATAGTCATATAGGCTGCAGATTGGATGGTATATCAGTTGCTAGGACTAATTGTTTCCATGAATTTTTGGTTTTCTTCATTCTTCTTTGCTCCGGATGAGGAGAGACCCATCGTTGCATCTAGATGGCAGCTCGCAACCTTTAAAGATCCTATTCACTACTCCCAAAAGTAGGAGGTGGAACAATGTTTTGTGTAGTACGTTATGCCAATTGAGCTTGATGTCTCCTGTGACTATGGTCCTGAGCCCACAGGTTCAACTCCTCGGTCCCTCTTGGTAGCTGGCTATGACCAAGCAGTGACTACAACTTTGCCCTTTGTCAGCTCTACTATACACCTGGGAATTCAGATCATGCACATAAATGTATAGGACCATTGTCTTCCAACCTGTTCTTGGGTACGCTCCCCACTTCATAGACATACTTAATAGTTCAGCCTGTCTACCCATCTATCCACCCATATACCCACGTTTGCCTTCACTGACAATGCCATACTATATGTGCAAAAGGGTTCATCTTTGTTGTCTGTACCTCCCGCATACCTCTCTGTTTTTCTATTCCTCAATGCCACTATATTGATCACTCACATTTGGTACATTTCCCTACTTTTCACCCAAATCAATACTTATCTCTATCTATCTAACAGTGTTCCCTCCCCTCCCCTTCCACCCCTGATAAACCAACAAGGAAAATTTCCCTCCACAGATAAACATTTCCTTGACTTTTACAATAACAGACTAATACAATATTTGTCCTTTTGTGATTGACTTATTTCACTCAGCATAATGTCCTCCAAGTTCA
>NW_006921614.1:7452359-7473293 GCF_000298275.1 Orycteropus afer afer
CTCCAAGACATCGTGGTGTTGTATTTAGATCTCTGTTAATTGTTTGTGAAGAGCTGCCAAGGGTGATTCAAGCTCTTCTTGGTGGTTTTTTATCCTTGGCCCATTGGTGGAGAAGGAGGTGGTGGCTCTCGCTCAGTAAGTGAAGTTGCAGGAGGTGTGGGTGTAGTTGTATCTTATGGGGACTGTTGCTGTCTTCCACTCATTCAGCAGTCCATGGCGAGCAGGGCTGATTTTTAGGTTAATTCTTAGGTCCTACCACCACTCGGGAATCTCCAAGCTGTCTGTGCCATCAGGATCACTCAAGATTGCTGCAAGACCACAACTCTGTATGTCTCCTTTTCTGGTATTTTCATGCAAATTCTCCTGCTAGTTTGCGTTTAGTCCACTTCTATATCCTTCCCTTGAAGGCTCAGGGGTCCAGGATTATCTTCTGTGTCTGTGTTAATTGGATCCCCTTTTCTTTGTTGAATAGGGTCTGTGCAGTCTTTGTGCCTAGTCCGCCATCTTGGAATCCCTCTCACTGCTGGGTGGTTTTAAACTGCCAACTTTTCAGTTAGCAGCCAAGCACTTAACTATTTACACCACTGTGAAGGTGCCTTCAAATATATATTCCAAAAACTAAACTCACTGGCATGGAGTTGATTCTGACTCATAGTGACCCTCGTTGTGTTTCTAAAGCTGTAAATCTTTTTGGGAGTAGATTGCTCCATCTTCCTTCTGTGGAGTAGCTGGTGGGCTTGAACCTCTGATATTCTGGTTAGCAGCCAAATGCCGTATCCCCTATGCCACCTGAATACCGTCAAATATACATTAGAAATATATTTTGTTGTTGTTGTTGTTATGTGCCGTCAAGTCAGACCCAACTCATAGCGACCCCTCCTTGGGTTTCCGAGGCAGTATCACTACGGAAGTAGATTGCCCCATCTTCCTTCCGAGGAGTGGCTGGTGGGTTTGAACCGCCAGCCTTCTGATTAGCAGTCAAGTGCCTTAGGCACTATGCTACAACAGCTCCCTAGAAATATATGGAGAGATATATAAAAATGGAGTCTCCTTCAAAAAATGGGCAAAGGACATGAACAGACATTTCACCAAAGAGGACATTCAGGTAGCCAACAAACACATGAAGAGATGCTTGTAACCATTAGCCATTGAAACCAAAATAAATAAACAAACTCATTGCTGTTGAGGCACTTCCAATTCATAGCAATCCTATAGGATGGAGTAGAACTGCTCTATAGGGTTTGCAAGGCTTTAATCTTTATAAAAGCATATTGCTACATCTTTCTCCTGCAGAGTGGCCAGTGAGTTAGAATCACACATCTTTTGATTAGCAGCCAAGCACTTTAACTACTTTCCCACCAGAGTTCCTTAATTAGCCATTAGAGAGATATTTGTAAAGACTACAATGAGATACTATCTCATCCCTTCAAAAATGACACTGTTCAAAAAAACCAGAAAATAACAAATGTTAGCAAGATTTGTGGGAATATTGGAACTCGTAATGCTGGTTGGACTGTAAAATGGTACTACCACTATGAAAACAGTATGGCACTTCCTCAAAACACTAGAAATAGAAATATCATATGATCCAGCAATCTCACTGCTAGGTATATATCCTAGAGAAATAAGAGTAGTGACACAAATACACATATGCACACCCATGTTCATTGCAGCATTATTCACAATAGCAAAAAGATAGAAATAACCTAAGTGCCCATCAATGGATGAATGGATAAACAAAATGCAATACATATATACAATGATAGACTATGCAACTTTATACTCATTGTATAAAGAATAACGATGAGTCTGCAAGATATCTCACAACATGTGAATATGGAGGACATTATGCTGAGTGGAATAAATCAATCACAAAAGGACCAATACTGTATAATATAACTTTTATAAAAGTCAAGAATAGATTTACACACTGAAAGCAACAGTCTTTGATGATTACCATGGATGGAAAGGGGAGATATGGAGAATCACTCACTAGATTGTAAACACATGTTAATTCTAGTAAAGCAAAATGCAATACCCAAAATGGGGGAATTCAGCACAATATGACTGAGGTAAATGAAGACACTGAAAGGTATGCAAAAATAGAGGCCAACTCTGGTAAATGCTATAACATATACAATTCTGCAACAACAGTAATAACCACCAAAAATTTGAGAGTGGTTACATAAGTAGACATGCATACTTTACAGGTGAGGCAGGGCATATGGGAGTACATGTGCTTGCATATATAGGCATAATCATGGGCATTTGTATATACATATTTGTACATGCTGCAAATATTCATATATAATATAGTAGAGCACATGAGGAGTATGGTTATGGTAGTTTCTCAGACATACCCAAACACCTCCTGGGACTGAGTTACTGAGCTTGAAGGCTAAGGATCATAGTCTTGGGGGACATCTAGGTCAATTGGCATAACACAGTTCATAAAGATAATGTTCTACATCCTAGTTTGGTGAGTACTATCTAGGGTCTTAAAAGCTTACAAGTGGCCATCTAAGATACAACTATTGGTCTCTTCTTGTCAGGAGAAAAGGAGAATGGAGGAAACTAAAGACTTAAGGAAGTAATTAGTCTATGGGACTAATACCCCACATGAACTACAGCCTGCTCTAGCCTGACACAAGAAGAACTAGAAGGTGCCTGGCTACCACTATCAACTACTCTGACTAGGGACACAATAGAAGGTCCTAGTTAGAATAGGATAAAAACGTAGAACAAAATTCTTAAAATAGAACAGACTTACTGGGCTGATAGAGACTACAGGGACTCTTGAGACTATTGCCCTAAGATATCCTTTTAACCTAGGACTGAAGCCATTCCTAGAGGTCACCTTTCAGCCAAATAATAATAATAATAAAAATAATGCCTGCGAGGAATGTGCTCTTTTAAAGAATCAACTGTATGAGAAATAACTGTCAATATTTGCCCAAAAGTGAAGATGAGAAGGCAGGGAGAGGTAGGGAAACTGGATGAATGGAAACTAGGCAAGCTGGGTGCAAGTGGTCAAAGAGCTAACATATTACGGGAATTGTAACCAATGTCATGGAATAATTTGTGTATGAATTGTCAAATGGGAAACTAATTTGCTATGTAAACTTTCACCTAAAACAGAATAAAATATTAACAAAAAAAGAAAAAGTAAAAAGACAACACATAGAATTAGAGAAAATATATGCAAATCATATATCTGATTAGGATCTAGTATTTAGATTAAAATAAAAATAGCATTCCAATAACTCAACAATTAAAAGATATTCCAATTTGAAAATAGGCAAAGGATTTGAATAGATTTTCTCCAAAGAAAAGCTACAAACACCCAGAAAATGTATCAAGATGTTTCTCAATATCACCAGTCATTAGGGAAATGCAAATGAAAACCACAAGGAAATTCCCTAGTTGTCCAGGGATGGGGAGAGAAGTAGAGAAAGGAAGGGATTAGAAGGGGGATAAGGAAATTTGTGGCAGTGATGAATATTCTCATTATCTTGACTGTAGTGATGGTTCCATGGGTATAAACATATGTCAAAACTTATAGAATTGTGCACTTCAAATATGTATAGTTTATGTTTGTCAGTTTTACCACAATAAAAGTAGTAAAGACAAAAAACCAAAAATGGAGTCTTTTACTTCCTGCTCACATTTTTCCAGGACAAGTGGGAAAAACAAATGCAGAAGATAATGATAGGATTTGTTTTTTCTGTTTCCTAGAAAAGTCAAGTGAAAAACAAGCTTCTGTTTTCTTGGCATTTTAACACTAGTATTTTTAGTTAGAGCAAACTCAGACCTATATTCCATCATACAATATAGAACAAATCTACTTTGTATTTACTGGTTATCATCATAAACAAAATTTACACAGGTGAGAAAGTAAAACAATTTGGCCATTTCTTTACTTTTCTACTTTTCTACATTATATAAATAAACCAAAAAACCAAACTCAGTGCCGTCAAGTCGGATCTGACTCATAGCGACCCCTCCTTGGGTTTCCGAGATGGTATCACTACAGAAGTAGATTGCCCAATCTTCTTCCCGAGGAGTGACTGGTAGGTTTGAACTGCCAGCCTTCTGGGTAGCAGTCAAATGCCTTAGGCACTACTCCACTAAAACATTTAAACAACTGCAATTACAAGTTCAGTTGAGAGCTAAAATTGGGCAGCGTATTGAAAAGATTCTACATTACTGTTTACAATAAACGGCTTCTGGAAAAGTGGTATTAATACTAATGTTGTTGTTGTGTGCTGTTGAGTCCGCCCCGACTCATAGCGACCCCTCCTTGGGTTGCCAAGGCAGTATCACTACAGAAGTAGATTGCTCAACTTTCCTTCTGAGGAGTGGCTGGTAGGTTTGAACCACCAGCCTTCTGGTTAGCAGTCAAGTGCCTTAGGCACTATGCTACCAGAGCTCCTATTAATAATAATAGTGATACCAATATATTAAGTAATAATACATTAAAATATCATATTTATTTAACCATTTTTTCTGCATTGGAAACTGTTCTAGGTGCTTTGCATGCATCATTCTTTAATTTTTACAACTCTTCAAAGTCAGTATCAATATTATCCCCATTTCTGAGTTGAGAAGAAGACTTAGAGAGATTAAGTATCTTGTGTACGGTCACATAAATGACAAGTGAAAAAAACAGAATTCAAATCCAGGCAATCTAAATCCAAAGCCCATACATTTAACCATTAAGACTTGGTAAAGAACACTGATTGGAATCAAATTCTGAGGTGACCAGACTCAGAAAAGTTGGAGATCATGAAAGCTAGTTCCTATTAAAGAACAATTAAAATGATGCGAACTCTGTTTCTTTTTATATTTCCTCCTAATCTTTTTAGAAGCAGACATTACATGGTCTCTATTTTTCCGTCACCTTTAATCTCTTCATGGGACATAATCAGTTTTGCTCTTGAAGTGAGTTGGTCACTGAGAGAGACCCAGCTCCAATAAGCATTAGGAATACTCAACAGGACCAAATTCCAGAGCCTGGCAGATAGTCTGTGAATCTCAGCGTACACAATTAGCAGCTAGCTGCTGGACATGGTGGGGTGTGGAGAAGGGGCTTTCTCAGCCCTGAGCAGTAGTCTAGGGAGAAGAATAAGAAACTATTTAGTGAAGGGATTAGCTTCTAGTCACTCCCATTGAGCCTTGTCAGCTAATGCTGGGAGGGACACAGAGAAGAGCAGTGGGGCTTCAGGGGATGGAGGAGGAGCACTTGACTGAAGTCAGTATGAAGAGGTAGGCTAATAAAGAACACAGTGGTGTGAAGTAGAGGGACCTCAGTGATCTGGTTGAGTGGTAAAGAGTTAGTACTTGTTAGCTAGGTATCTGACCATGCACCTGGCCACTGAGGACCCTACAGAATGCTCAAGGCAGAAGTGGCAATCACTAAAGACCGGTCCCTGTCTAGACATTTATGTAAAAGGTTCCTTTTAATCTCTGGCCCTACCCAAGGACCCATGTCTCATCAGACTGGAATGACTAGATCCAGCAAACTGAGAATGGTAGGAAGGCATATTTTCAAAATCTGACTGTCAAATTTTCCCATAGCTAGAAAAGATGGCTGTAGGATATCAAGTCAAATATACATCTACATTATATAGATACAAATTTCGATACAGAAATTCTTAGCTTTCATTATCCCAAAAGGAGTATGGACCACACAGGCACAGCTCACACACATTAACCTATAAAGGTGAAGGAAATTATCTTTTTCACTCATGTATCACTATTAGTTTCCAATGAGTTTGTGTAAGAACAGAATTGAACTATAGCTTCTTAGCCAGTGGCATCACCAGGAGGGGTACAGACCACACAAGGTGATACTGTCAGGGGGAATGGCACTAAATTGACTGTATAAAATTTTTGTGCAATGTTTCAGCAGAGATTTATTTATTTTTAATAAAAATATACCTGTCATTAGTTATAAAAACAAAAAATTTTTCTGTAAGCCCAGCTTACATGTATGAATATATCCACAAGCTTAAACTCTATGCTAATTTACTTTTTGAACATTGTAACATGCTCTGGTCAGAGCTGTCATTATTATCCAATTACAATGATGCTTTAAAACATGTGGATTCATCTACATGCATTCCAAGAACACACTGCTGTTTCTGTTGCTGCTGGTGTTTTTAGTCAATGATTTTGTCAAAGTTTTTGGTGTTCTAACTACAGTGTTGTGGTAATTAGTATTTGTGAACCTATATTAATAGTGTAGTGCCTAAGGCACCTGACTGCTAACCAGAAGGCTGGTGGTTCAAACCCACCAGCCACTCCTCAGAAAGAAGGTTGGGCAATCTACTTCCATAGTGATACCGCCTCGGAAACCCAATGAGGGGTCGCTATGAGTTGGGTCCAACTTGACGGCACATAATAACAACAACATATTAGTAACTAATTTGAGAATGAATTAATAGTTAAAGGAAAGGGAGAAAAATTTAAAAAGTCTTCTCAGTTACTAATAATCCTGTAACTAATAATATAATTCAAGGTAGAAAAATTTGACAAAACGATTTTGTTAGTACTCATATAATCTAAGAAATATTATACTTAAGCAACCGACAACTATATTCACCACATATTGTCCTATGGTTAAAACTGATAATAAACATTACTAAGAATTGTGTATGGTCTGGTACTAGAGTCCATGGTGGTAGTGACTGGGGAGGATGGATGACACCAACCTTAGTGATGCCACTATTTCCTGCATCCTATTCATATACAAAATATGAATAATTTGCTAATTATGGCATGAAGTGGTTTATGGATTGCATGAACAATCTGTAACCTATTATGTAGACAGACAAAAAAGATTAAAGATCAAACACTAGTATTCAGAATGATGTCATTAGTGTTTATAAATCAAACATACTCTTTAAAACATATTTAAAGATTCCTAGTCAAAATATAATCTGGACATCAGTATTATTCCTACAATATTGAAAGTTTTCCTTAAATAATTCCATTTTTAAATATGAAATATTTAATGACGATATGAAAGTGAAATAAGTGATTCTAATAGGATATAATATTACCATTACACAAAACCTCCTTTCATTTCATTATATTGCTAAATTTTTTCTATCATCTGGCAGGCAAAAAAAGTTCTATTTGATATGCTCCCAAATTTAAGCTAACTCTGGAATTACATATGTAATATGTATAGTCCTTCACAGTTCAGGAATACTACTTTACAGTTCACTGCAGGATGAGAAATACTGAATGACAAATCAGAGGGTTTGATGTTTCTGACACTAAGGGTTTGTATGTGTGGTTGTGAAGTTTGTGTGTCAACTTGGCTGGGCCTGGTTGAATGGTGGGACAGTTGGATGTAGTATTCCCCATGATGAGACTGGTCATCAACTCCATGGTGGAATCTACTGTGAGCAGCTGAGTAGCTGCCCTAGGGATGTGGTCTGCTTCCTATATATAAGGAGAACCCTTGGGGAATGGTCTCTAGCTTATGGCATGCTTGAACCCTGCAGGTAGCCATGTCATTGTTCAGCAGCCTGCCATGCTCTGCCAACCTTAGGACTTTCAATGGACTTGAATTAATGGCCTGCCATGTGGTTTGGTAACATCAGGACTGTGGCATTTTATTTGTTGACCTTGGGCTTGTTAGCCTCAGCAGCCAGTAACTACCTTAGTGAAGAGATGCCTCTAGCCTCCGTGGGCTGGGAGCAAGAGGCAGAGCTGAAGCTCAAGGTCTAGGGGCTTTTATATAGCCCCTAAAGCCTGGCACTTTGAACTCAGACTCCAAACTGTAAGACAGTAAACTCCTGTTTGTTCAAGTATCCCATTTGTGGTATATTCTTGTCAGAGTAGCACTACGTAACCAAAACAGTGTGACATTACAATTGTTAAAAAAATAAGTCTATCTTGATGTGTATTTACTTTATCAGAATGTTTGGCTTGTAAATATCACAGATTTTCTGCAGGAGATGAACAAGATGCTATTCTGAGTTCCTTTCAACTCTGATGTAAGGTGCGTGGACCAATAGCAACATCATGATAAATGAAGAAAATACTTAAGTTGTTAAGGATTTTATTTTATTTGGATGCACAATCAAGGCTCACGGAAGCAGCAGTTAAGAAACTAAATGACGTATCACATTGGGCAAATCAGCTGTAAAAGACCTCTTGAAAGTGTTAAAAAGCAAAGATGTCACTTTGAAGACAAAGGTGTGTCTGATCCAAGCCATGGTGTCTTCAATTGCTTCATAAGCACACAAAAGGTAGACAATGAATAAGAAAGACTGAAGAAGTATTAATGCCTTCAAATTATGTGTTGGCAAAGAATGTTGAATATACCATGGATTGCTAAAAGAACAAACAAATCTGTCGTGGATAAAGTACAACCAGAATGCACCCTAGAATTGAGGATTGTAAGACTTTGTCTCAAGTACTTTGAACATATTATCAAGAAAGACCAGTCCCTGAAGGACATTATGTTTGGAAAAGCAGAAGGTCAACGAAAAAGAGGAAGATGCTCAATGAGGTAGATTGACACAGTGGCTGAAACAATGTGCTCAAATTTAGCAACACTTATGAGAATGGTGCAGGACCAGGCAGTGTTTCCTTCTGTTGTACACAGGGTTGTTATGAGTCAGAATCAACTCAATGCCATCTAATAATAACAAGAACAAAGTCTGTACTAGTGGCCTCAGTCTCCCTGTTAGGAGAATAGGTAATAAACCCAGTGCCAGTATATATTCCATTTATTGGAATTCTGTAATGAATTATCCACCAGTTTGTTGTACTGTGGTGAACTGCATGTGGCTGTTAGGCTGGAAGCTATGGCACTAGTATTTCAAATAGCAGAGTCATCCATGATGGACAGGTTTCAGCAAAACTTCCAGACAAATGTAGACTGGGAAGAAGGACAGGGCTATGCACTTCTGAAAAAATTCACCACTGAAAATCTTACGAAAGGCAATGAAACATTGTCTGATATAATGCCGGAAGATGAGTCCCTTAGGTTTGAAGTCACTCAAAATACGAATGGGGAAGTGCTGCCTCCTCAAAGTAGAATAGACCTTCACAAACCAGAAGGAGTAAAGCTTTTGGGACCCTCATTTGCCAATGGAACACAGCTTAAAATGGGAAGGAACAGCTGCAAACATTAACAACTGGGATATGGAATTATGAAGTATGAATCTAGGAAAATTGGAAGTTGTTAAAAATCAAATAGAACACTTAAGATCAATATCCTAGGCACTAGTGAGCTGAAATGGAATGGTATAGGCCATCTTGAATCAGATAATCTAATGGTCTACTCTGCTAGAAATGACAAATTGAAGAGGAATGGCAATGTATTCATCATCAAAAAGAATATTTCAAGATCTATTCTAAAGTATAATGCTGTCACTGATAGAATAATATGCACATGTGTACAAGGAAAATCAGTTAATACTATTATTATTCAAACTTATGCAATGACCACTAAAGCCAAAGATGAGGAAATTGAAGATTTATGCAGTTAGAAATTGACCAAATATACAATAAAAATGTATTAATAATTACCAAAAATTTCTTTGAAGATGCATCGGTAGTTGGAAAATATGGCCTTGGTGATAGAAATGATGTTGGAGATTGCATGATAGAATTTTGCAAGATTAATGACTTATTCTTTGTAAATACATTTTTTTCAACAACATACACAATGACTATACACATGGACCTCACCAGACGGAATACACAGGAATCAAATTGACTTTATCTGTGAAAGAGACAATGGAGAAGCTCAACATCATCAGTGAAAACAAGGCCAAGAGCTGACTGTGGAACAGACCATCAATTTATTAGGTTCAATTAAAGCTGAAGCTGAAAAAAATCAAAGCAAATTCACAAGAGCCAAAATATGACCTTGGTGCTGTTCCACCTGAATTTAGAGATGACCTGAAAAATAGATTTGACATACTGAACACCAATGACTGAAAACCAGATGACTTGTGGGATGAAGAAAGCAAAAGGTCCTTAAAAAGACAGGAAAGGTGATTATGAGAGCATAGTGGGTAAGGCATTTAGATGCTAACCAGAAGGTCAATGGTTCAAACCCACCAGCTGCTCCACTGGAGGAAGATGAGGCAATCTATTTCCATAAAGATTTTTTTTAAGTAATAATAACAATAAAGACAGGAAAAGAAGGAAAAACCAAAATGGATGTCAGGAGGGATTCTGAAACTTGCTTTTGAATGGAGAGTAGCTAAAGTGCATAGAAGAATTCATGAACTAAAAGAGCTGAATAGATGATTTTAAAAGGTAGCTTGGAAAGATAAAGTATGATAATGAAATATGCAAAGACCTGGAGTTAGCAAACCAAAAGGAAAGAATATCCTTGGCATTTCTCAAGCTAAAAAGAACTGAAGAAAAAATTCAAGCCTCAAATGGCAATACTGAAGGCTTCTATTGACAAAATATTGAAATGATGCAGGAAGCATCAAAAGAACATGGAAGGAATACATAGAGTCACTGTACCAAAAAGAATTGGTTGACAGTCAACCATTTCAGGAAGTAGTATATGATCAAGACCCAACGGGATGGAAGAAATAAATCCAAGCTCCACTGATGGAACTGGTGAAAAACAAGGCTCTAGGAATTGACAGAATACCCACTGATAAGTTTCAACAAATGGCTGCTGTGCTGGAGGGGTTCACTTGTTTATGCCAAGAAATTTGGAAGACAGCTACCTGGCCAACTAACTAAAAGAGATTTATACCTGGGCCCATTGCAAAGAAAGGTGATGCAACAGAATGTGGAAATTATCTAACAATATCATTAATGTCACAAGCAAATAATTTTGCTGAAGATAATTCAAAAAAATGGTTGCAGCAATATATATACAGGAACTTCCAGAAATTCAAGAAAGATGCAGGAAAGGATGTGGAAAAAGGGATATCATTGCTTTTAAATTTTTCTTTCTCTCTATATATAAGCTTTACTGGTTTTGTTTCTCTAGAGAACCCAGTCTAACACAACAATCAACACCCATAGAAGCTGCAGTCAGGAAATCAAATGTCATATTACTGGGCTAATCTCCTGCAAATGACCTCTTTAAAGTGTTGAAGAGAAAAGGTATCACTTTGAAGACTAAGGGTGCCTAACCTAAGCCATGGTATTTTCAATCACCTCATATGCATGCTGAAGGAGAATAGATGCCTTTTAATTATGGTGTTGGTGAAGAATATTGAAAACACCATTGACTGCCAGGGGAGCAAACAAATCTGTCCTGGAAGAAACACAGCCAGAATGTTCCTTAGAAATGAAAATGGCCAGACTTCATCTAACCTACTTTGGTCATGTTATCAGAAGGGACCAGTCCCTGGAGAAGGATATTATGCTTGGTAAAGAAGAGGGTCAGCAAAAAAAGGGGAAGATCCTCAACAAGGTGAATTAACACACTAGTTGCAAAGATAGGCTCAAGCATAACAAGGATTATGGAGATGGCTTAGGACCAGGCAGAGTTTCATTCTGTTGAACATTGGGTTGCAATAAGTCAGAACCAACTAGACCACACCTAACAAAAAACAAAACAAAACAAATAAAACACGCAGGGTCCATGTGTGTGATAAGCTAGAGACTATCCCCAAGGCTTCTCCTTATATATAGGAAGCAGACCACATTCCAAAGGCAGCTACTCAACTGTTTGTGGTAGATCCCATCATGGAGTTTATTGCCAGTCTCATCCTAGGGAATAACTACCACCAGCTGCCCAGCCACTCAACCAGGCCCAGCCAAGTTGACATATAAATTTAACTACCACACTAAAGTATTTAACTGCTAACCAAAAGGCTGGCGGTTCAAATCCACCAGCCACTCCTTGGAAGGACAATGGGGCAATCTACTTCCATAGTGATACCACCTCAGAAACCCAAGGAGGGATCGCTATGAGTCGGGTCTGACTCGATGGCACATAACAACAACAACAACAACAACAGGGTACATACACCAGGAGGTTCAAGAGAGGAGCACTGCCCTTAGGAATGTTGCCCTCTGAACAAGGAGCTAAGGCATTCACACGCAAAGACTAAACACATCTAAAGATTGTTAGCGCTCAAAGAAAGGTGCAGGCAGTAAGTGGTACATGATGTGGACACCAACTTCACACCAAGAAGCACACTCTGAAACCTGAGTAGAATCTCTGAAAGTAGGAATGGCCATGAACATCTGGGCTCAACAGCCACCCCACTTGTAGAGCAGACAGGGGGATATGGTGGAATGTACTTAGAAGGTAGGAAGGAAGAAAGGGAAACTTAATGTTTAATTACTGGCTACTCATTTAAATATAATGAAGACACTTTTATCTTCTAGTATTCTATCCAGCTAGAAGAACCCAGAATACCATGTGAATGTTTACAGCCTCCAAAATATAAGTAGATAGAAATTCCCACTTTTATTATCTTATGATGAGAAAACTTGGCCATGAGGGGATTAAGTAATTTGCCAGATGCCTCCATAGGGAGAACGGATGTTACTGGAAAAAATGAAATTATTCAATCAGATTAATAGCATGTGAAGCAAAAAAAAAAAAAAAACCTAAATACTGAAAAATTTAGAAATGTCTACATTTGGAGAAGTTGGCAAAAGAAGAAGATCTAAGAAAGTAGATTGAGAAAGTAGATCACCAAAGAATATTTTATTAAGATTGAGACCTATAGTATCTTATCTCAGCATCTGAAATTCTTCATGGATAAATGATACTAGCTCACAGCAGTATAGAACTAGTTTCAAGGAGGCTCTTGGCAATCATCATGGAGAACTTTTCAGAAATGGAATGGGCCCTTGAATAAGGGATTCTGAAGCTTCAAAGGTAATTCCTTAACTACAGTAAAGTTTATTACTTAAAGCTTAAAAATATCTTTAAAGATTAGCTAATAACCGGTGACCACTTGAGAAAAAGAATCATTATTACATTCATATGGTCAAAACACTTAAGCACATATAGAAATATCTTATTTAAACTAATTCTTTAAAATGTAGGTCTTAGCAACCAATACATTAGGACATGATTGTGCAAGCCATAAAAGAATTCACTGCGGTAATCTTGGTTTCCCTCGATAAAACTTTAATTTGTATTTAACTTTTCAGGAACACATCTGTTGCATGAATTGAGGAGCCTATATCTCTTACCATTCCTGCAGAGAAGATCTCAGGCTGTCTTCGTGAAGAAAGATGCCATTGCAGCATATGGCTGAAGTGTTCTGTCCTTAGAGAGGAGCCACCACAAGGTTGGCTGACTGGCTGACTCAGCTGGTCCCATTTCCCAACTTAGAGCTTCTCTGAGGGTGGCTAATAGCTCCAACACCAGAATTACTGGGTGCTGGTTAAAATGCAGACCCCAGAACAGCCCATGGACTGTCTGAACTCTTCTCAAGGGGGGATCTACATTTTTAACTAGTTCCTAGGTTTGAGAATCATTGTGTTAAGGATTGAATCACTCTGGAGTGAGTTCAGGGGTAGAAACTGAACATACCACAGCTCGCCAAAGAATGAGCTCCCACTGGACAGGTATATGTCATTAAGACAATTATAAAGCCTTGTGTCCTCTGAATTGATAGGAAACTGAAATAAACCTAGGGAATGACAAACAAAACCTCCAAAGAGGTATATAAGATATTACCTTCTTTTCTTCCACCAAACTTTTACTGATTATGTTTTCAGCCCTAAGACTGTTGGTCCACAGTGGACTAAGACACAATTCTTACCTTGAAGAAGCTCAAAATCCCATGGAAGAAACAGGAAGGAGAGCTGGAAATCATGTGTGTATGAGCATGGCATAAGGGAGATGAACACAGAGCACTTTGGCCTGGGTGGGAACAGGAATGGAAGTGAAGGGGCACACACAGGATGTGGGAAGACTATAGATGAGGGACAGGTTAAGTCTTTAGTGATGAGGAGAAATGAAGGGGGAAGAGTGGAAGACTGGAAAGTAACTATAGGCAGAAGGAATGGCATGGCAAAGTCAGAGACGAGTGGGGAGGGAGTACTCTCCAACATGCTCCAACATGGTTGAGAGGAAAGAACTGTGTAGGAGTTGTATGGGATTAAATGAGGCTTCAGAAGTATGCGGAGATCAGAAAGAAGAGACAGGTAAATCCTGCCAAGAGTTACATACCATGAGGTTAATGAGATATGTTAAAAATAAGGATAAGATTGACTCTTCTACATGGATGCATTAGAGACCTGGGAAGAATCCTGGCAGGAGTCATTAATTCCTCCCCTCCCCTCCCACCAAGAATATGGTTGTGAAGATGCTCTGATGACATTTAATTTAAAATAATTTTAAAAAAAGAAAAAGCCATGGACACTTACACTAAAAAACTTCCAATAAATGAACTTTTAAAGCCAATGAGAGAAAAAAAGGTAGTCCTCATCAGATAATTCCCAACAAATGCAAAAGGCTACAGGACTGTTTTCACTGAAGCACTTATACTGTAAGGGCTACAGAAGGTAGCACTGGGCTGAGGATAAGGGGAATGAAACACATAAGTGGAAACACTTACCAGAGGTCTTTAAAAAGTCTTAAGTAAGAAGACAAAATCAATTGGGGATGTTGTCAGAAAGCACTATAATTGCTCTGCTACAGAGCAAGATGCTGAGCTGGTCGGGTTTTGGCTAGAAGTCACTGATAATTATAAATAAGCTATCACCTGACTTTACATAATGAAGCCCACACTAATTCAATTTTAAATGAAGTTTAGTTAACTTAAAAATGAAGAAACAAAGAAAGCACACAAACAGGCCAGCCACCACCACCTTGCTTTCTCCTTTCAGAATTCTTCTCATTGCTTCTATTGTTTCAAATGACAGAGGGTTGACTGAGAAAGTCACTGAAGTTGCAGAACATGTTCAAAATCTGCATTCTAACACAAACACACAAAATCAAGCCCCACTGCCATCAAGTTGATTCCAGCTCATAACAATCCTAGAGGCCAGAGCAGAACCTCCCCATTAAGGTTTCAAGACTGTAAATCTTTATGGAAGCAGAGAAAGCCTCATCTTTCTCCCACCAAGCAGCTGGTAGGTTTTAAACTGCTATCCTTTTTCAGTTAGCAGCTGAATGCTTTGATCACCATGCCACCAAAAACTCCAAACTCACTGCCGTGGAGTCAGATCCAACTTACAGCGACCCCTCCTTGGGTTTCTGAGGCAGTATCACTATGGAAGTAGATTGCCCAACCTTCCAAGGAGTGGCTCGAGGGTTTGAACCACCAGCCTTCTGGTTAGCAGTCAAGTGCCTTAGGCACTATCCTACCAGAGCTCCCACCATGCCACCAGAGCTCCTCATATGTAATTAATATTCTGATTTTTTTTCTTTTTCTTTGATAGACATTTGGCATTGAAATGGACTAATAAAAGGATATTCCATAAATGTCACTCATCAAGAAGACTATATTTAAAATAGCCCCAGAAGAAGAAAAGCTCCCCAACAAATAATAAAAGTTCAAGACATTTTTGATCAAAGATTCCATAGAAGAATCAAAAGGAGGAAAAGGCAGAACAGAATTTCAAATTCTCATGGAGTCTACACTTTCTGGAGCCATACAGGAAAGATGAACCCCTGAAACTATTGGTCTGAGATAATCTTTAAACCTTAAACTAAAAATATCCCCTGAAGTCTTCTTAAAATAGAACAACAGTTTAAATTAACTAGTGAAAAAGTTCCATCTTGAGCTTTTTTAAGAATGACAGGATCAAAGTGACAGCAGCAATCAAAAGATTAAATGGGAGTCAGTGAGTTTCTATTAATGGGAGAAGAGTAACTCAGAAAAGAAAGATGAGAATGGTTACACGGCTTGAAGAACTTAATCAATGTCACTGAATTGTGCATGTAGAAACTATTGAATTGTAGTATGTTTTGCTGTGTACATTCTCAACAAGAGCAAAGTTCAAGGTACTCCTAGTAATTCCCTGCAAACTTCATCACTTTCCACAGGCTAGAGAGTCTTTCTTATATTGAACCTAATCCCTTAAGACTGCAGGGTACATGATCCCTCTACTTGTAATGGTCATTTTGTTATTTTCAGTTTGTTCAGGCTAAATAATGAAACACATGAATAAGTCATTGGCCTCTCTGGAACACAGTTGTCTTATCTATAAAAGGGGTACTGTTCTCTGGCTGGGGGTTGCTGCACATTTTGAAAATTTTAAAGCATCATAAAAAGGCAAAGGAGGCTGGGATGATTGCTGATTTCACAGCTACAGGATAAACTATATGGGATTCCTGTATTATAAGAGCTTATAGAGAGGAGGCAAATAAATATTCAGTAAGGTGAGAAAAAGCTGAGCACTGTTAAAGACTGTTCTCATCAATGACAATTAAAAAGGAGGAAAAGGGTTATGCCAAAGAGAAGGGTAAAATCACAAAACGATCTGAGAGGTTCAGTAAAGCCTGACCCTCGCAAAGGCTTGTTTCCCAACACATGCCTGACAGTGAGAAAGACCTGAGGTAAGGGGAAAGAAGGCCTTGGACCCCAGTGACCCCACCCCAACTGCCTGATGGCCTTGAAGTCACCTGCTTGAGTGCCCATCACAGTCAATGCTGTCTTCCCACAAGGTCTGGGGCCAAGGTCTGGCCAGTCTTAGCTTTCTTCTCAGGTCTGGTAGAATACAGACTAAGAGACTGTTTCCATCTCACCCTCAATGCAGCCTTGACCCCTTAGCAAAGCTTACCTTCCTTTCTCTTTCTAGGAAACAGCACAGAGCAGGCAATGAATAAATATTGCTGAATAAATGGATAAACTGGTTAATAAGTCAGTGAATGTATAAATGAACATCGATGATGAAAAGTAGTCTCCATGAGCATACACTCTAGCTTCCTCTCACACTCCTTCACCAGAAGACAGCAAATAGCAACCCTATGGATATGCTTAGGTCCAGAGGCGGAACCTACGCCTGCCTGGCAGTGGCTGGCATGAATCCCATAAGGACACCACGGGCATGCATTCCTTGCACTGGGACAGCACTTAGCAAAACCTTTCTATGTCTCCCCTTTTACAAGGCCTTTCTCAATTTGGTATTACTGGGGAATGTAGAGAGGAGCAAGATTCAGCAAGGTAAACCAAAAGAAAATGAAACCTGGTATTAAGAGATTCTACCATGCATGACCAGTGTATCAGTTATCCTGCACAGAAGCAGTGGAAAAATGGCATGTGCGATGTGCCTTAATCCAGCATCTTTTTAGAAAACAAACCTGCTCATAAACAGCACATATCTATGAAACATCAAGGAGCTCTGGTGGTATTGCGGTTCAGGCATTTGACAGCTAACCATAAAGTTGGTGGTTTGAACCTACCAGCTGCTCTGTGGGAAAAAGATGAGGCAGTCTGCCTCTGTAAAGATTTAGACCCTTGAAAACCCAATAAGGGTTGGTACAAGTCAGAACTAACTCAGTGGCAGTGAGTTGTTTTTTTCTTTTTTTTTTTTTTTTGTCCCCCAGATGTAATCTTACTTTGCAAATGCTATTTATGTATTTGTGCCACAGGCACAAGAAATGATATCTACAGATTATCTGTATTATTAAAGTTTTTTTCACATCTATTACTGTTGTAAATTTTTCCTGCATTTTCATTGGAGACTTAGTAAGAAAACTGTGCACTTTTATTTTTCTATGCAAAGACAAGCAGCAAAACAACCTCAAGAAAGAAATTCCTCTGTTAACTTTCTTAAATGTGACAAGAAAGTGGGCCCAAACAAGTGGATAAAAGTGGACCCATGCCAAGATATATAATGTGAAGTTTAAGAATACTGGGGACAAAACAAGGTTCTTAAAAAGCCGCAGGATCTACAAACCTTCTAGAATCAATAAACAAATTTAGTAAGGTCATAGGATACAAGATCAATATATAAAACTCAGTAGTATTTCTATATGCTAACAATGAACTTGAAATTGAAAGCAATTCCATTGACAAGAATATTAAGAAAGAATAAAATATTTAGAAATAAATTTTATAAAGTAAATGCAAGACTTGTACACTGACAACTACAAAACACTGCTGAGAGAAATTAAAAATAATCTAAATCATAGGTTCACAAACTAATGCCCACAGTCTGGCAGCCTGTATTTGTAAATAAAGTTTTATTGCAACAAAGCCTTACACATTCATTTAAGCACTGTGCATGGCTTCTTTCCCACTATAACAATAGAGCTGAGTAGCTGTGACAGAGGCTATATGGCCCACAAGCACAAAATATTCACTATTTAGCCCTCTAAAAAAAATTTATAAACGTCTGATTTACATAAATATTCCATGTTAACACAATATTGTTAAGATGTTAATTCTTCCCAGATTCAGTGCAATCCCTATCAAAAGCCCAACAGGTATTTCTGTAAAATTGACAAATAGATTCTAAATTTTATATAGAAACACAAAGGAGCTAGAATAGTCAAAGAATTTTGAAAAAATAAAAACTGAGAACTTAACACTACCTTGTTTCAAAATATGCTATAAAACTATCATAGTCTACGTATAGATTTCAACAAAGATATACCAAGGCAAGTCAGTGAGGAAGGAATCATCTCTTCAAAAAATGGTGCTGGGACAACTAGATATCCACATTCAAAAAGATGGATTTAGAAGCTTACCTTAAACCATATATGAAAATTAAATTAAAATGGAGCATATACCTAAACGTAGGAGATAAAACAATAAACTTCTAGAAAAAAAATAGAAAATCTTCATGAGTTAGGTTAGGCAAAGAGTTCTTAGATGCAACATCAAAAGCTTGATTCAAAAAACAAAAATCAAATTGGATTTCATCAAAATTAAAAACAAGTATACTTCAGAAGACACAATAAAGAAAATAAAAAGACAAGTCACAGATTAGGAGAAAATACACATGAATCATGTATAAGATAACAAACTTATATCCATAACATATAAAGAACTCTTCCAACTCAGTACAACAAACAATCCAATTGAAAATGGGCAAAATATTTGAATAGACAGTTCACCAAAGAATGTCTTATTTGTACAGCATGGCTAATAAGCACATGAAAAGATGCTAAACATCATTATTCATGAGGAAAATGTAAATTAAAACTACAATGAGATACTATTATATACCTGCTGGAATAGATATTATAAAAAATACAAATAATAGTAAGTGTTGTGAGGATATAGGAAAACTAGAACTTTCATACATTGCTAGTAGTAATGTAAAATGGTATAGTTATTTGGGAAAACAGTTTACAGTTTCTTTAAAGTTATAAGCTTATCATATAACCCAGCAATTGTACACCTGGGTACCTACCCAAGAAAAATGAAATCATATGTCTGTAAAAGGAATAGGAGCTCTGGTAGCATTGCTTAAGGTTTCTGAATGCTAACCAGGAGGCTGGCAGTTCAAACACACCAGCCACTCCTTGGAAGGACGGTTGGGCTATCTACTTCCATAGTAATACTGCCTCAGAAACCCAAGGAGGGGTCACTGTAAGTCAGATTCAACTCAATGATAGTGAGTGAGTATATTGTTGTTATTGTTATTATGTGCCATCGAGTCAGACCCGACCCATAGCAACCCCTACTCAGGTTTCTGAGGCAGTATCACTACGGAAGTAGATTGCCCAATCTTCCTTCCAAGGAGTGGCTGGTGGGTTTGAACCACCAGCCTTCTGGTTAGCAGTCAAGTGCCTTTAGCAGAATTGTATATGAATGTTTGTAGCAGGATTATTCAAAACCATCTAAACTGAAAAGAATCAAAATGTCTATCAATCTGTGAATGCACAAGCAAAATATGTTATATCCATACAATGCTATTCAATAATAAAGGACAAAGGACAAAACAAACAAATAAATAAAGAACATGCTAAAATCACAAAAACATTATGGTGAGTAAAAGATTCCATGTGCAAAAAACTACACAGTGTATGATTCCATTTATATAAAATGTCTAGAAAAGACAAATCTATAGAGACAGAGAGAAAAACCATGGTTGTCTAGGGCTAGAAGTAAGTGTGGCAATTGACTGCAATTTGGCAAGAGGAAACTTCTTGAAGTGATGGAAATCTTCTAAAAGTGGACAGTGGTAAGAGTTGCAAAATTCTATGAATTTAGTAAACGATCCTTGAATTGCATACTTAGACAATGAGTGAACTTTGTTACATAATTTATTCCTCAATACAGCTGTTTAAAAACTGGTGTTATATAAATGGCCAGGAATTAAAATGTCTTTAGAATTCTAAATATGATCAATAATCTATAAGACAATGCTCAACATTCTAAAAGAAAATTATTTTCACACATAAAAATAGTTATACCCTGACAATTTACTATGCAGACGTGTTGTTGTTATATGCCGTCGAGTCAGAACCGACTCATAGTGACCCCTCCTTGGGTTTCCGAGGCAGTATCACTATGGAAGTGGATTGCCCAATCTTCTTCCGAGGAGTGGCTGGTGGGTCTGAACCGCCAGCCTTCTCATTCGCAGTCCGCTGTCTTAGGCACTGAGTAAATTACTTTCAGACATGCAAAGACTCAAGGAATTTGCTTCTCAGGCATCCTTTCTCAGAAAGGTACTAGAGGGTAAGGTCCATCAAAACAAGAGAGTAAACCAAAGAAAAAACTAAAGACACCAGTTCTATGTGCCTTTCTGTACCACAAGGGCTAGAAAACTCAACACTGCAATCTCCTGACCTTCCTTGCAACTAGGTTCTTTGAGGCACAGTTAGTTTCCCCAATTAGTCACACTAAAGTAAGATTTGGAAAGCAGAAGTAAGGTCCTCCTTCTGCACTTTTAGCTTTCTCTGCTGATTGTGATCATAGGCGAACTAGTTTGTGTTTCCACAAGAGTACTCCAGAGTCCAGCCACTAGTCCATGCGTATTCAAAGACAGTAGCTGTAATAGGTTCTGATCCTTGGATGGCAGTGAAAGCAGAGTGTTTTTCCTTTTTTTTTTTTTTTTTTT
>NW_006921614.1:7473698-7485432 GCF_000298275.1 Orycteropus afer afer
TAATGATTTTGAATTTTGTTCCACCTTGTTCTCCCACTCTATGCAAGATCTCCTATAGATATCCCCCTCCGAGTGGCTGATAGTGGTAGCCAGGCACCATCTAGTTCTGGTCTTATAGTCATATAGGCTGAGGATCCCATGGTGTACTAGTTGCTTGGAAAAATTGTTTCCATGTGCCTTTGGTTTTCTTCATTCTTCTTTGCCATGGATGAGGAGAGACCCATGGTTGCATCTAGATGGCCACTTGCAAGGAAAGCAGAGTGTTCTTGAAGTAAGCACTCCCAGTGGTGAACTCCTGAAACCGCTCCTATCCTAATGTGGCAGAGTTGGCTACACCCAGGCAGGTCCATGCAGCAAATATTTGTGGGACCAGCCTCACAACTCTCCCCCAGCCCTTCCAATAATAATTTATTGAAGGTAATTAATCCCTGTTTAAAATCCCCTTCTGTTTAAAGTAGTTAGTGTGGTTTCTGTTTCCTCCAGTTGAACCTCTGATTAACAGAACACACTGGAAGACACAGTAAATGGTATATTACAACCTTCCCCCCAAAAAAGAGAGAGAGAGAGACTTAAAGGGAACAAAGAAGATGGCAAGAGAAATAGCAAGATGACTAATGAGTGCCAGGTACAGAGATCAACCTGTCCTGATAGCAGCAGGACAAAAGGCTCTGGGACAGATGTGTCCAAAAGATGAAAACTGAGAGAAATCCTAGGGTATGTGAATGTCTTGAGAGAAGGCTCAGACAATTTGCAGAGAGTGGTGTTGAATTAGTGATAAGTACATAGAAAACTAAGCAAGCAAACAAAGGAATCTAAATAAAAAGTTGTATAGCAGGGAAAAGGTAACAGTTTGCCAAATATTTCACCTATAATAGCATTTAGATAATCAAAATAACTCAACACAGAGTTGATCTGTCCCAAATTATATAATAACTATAGAGAAGTTAGGGAGATAAGAAGGATACATATTTTTGTATAATGGTGTATAAGAAGCAGCTAAACCCTTGTATTTCATATTCCTTAGTCAAAAGAGAATGCTTAAAACTAAAAGAAAAAAACAAAACAAAACAAGAAGTAGCAATAAGAGCATGCTTTTTAGAGATGTGGAGAATTATGGCAAAGAATTGGCTGAAAGTTCAAATGGGTTGTCTCTAGGGAGGAGGAAGAGGAAGGGGCACAGAGGAGAAGCAGATGGGGATTGCTGGTTTTGAGTACTACATGTACTTGTAGAACTACTTGACTCTTTAAACCATTGCATAAATAAACTTTAATAAAAAGAAATAAAATCTTTTAAAAAAAAGAGTAAAAGAGAAGAAAAGGAAGTGAGATGGACTGTCCCTGAGGCACCCTTGATATAGCCATCCTCCTACTTATTACCCTGGGGACCCCTTGCTCCGGGCACACCAAAATGAGCTGTACACAACTGGTGCTTCCCATGGTCATCTACCATGAAGGTCACTGTGAGCCAAGAACACAAAAGAAGAAATAAGCTCAAATAAAATTATAGCTAAAGTAATACAGGAGGACCAGATATAAAAGCAACATCCCAATATACTGGAGGTCAAATCTAAAATCATAAATAGGTTTTCAGAGATAAATAAAGTATCTGAAATAAATTTGAGGCAAGCACTTACTATCTAACATAGTTGTGGAAATGCCAACATTTTGCACTAAAGGTTAATTAGAATGCTAAATTCAAATTTGCTTCTGAAGGATCCATGAGTCATGATTTCCAGAAATAGATGGAACTGTTTTTCTTGGAAGTAGCAACAACAGTGTAAGTCCAAGAAACAGATCAGTGACTACTTCAGAGGTATCGTATTTCCCTCAGTGTTGACCACACAGCCTGCTCTTACCAGTTCTGTTAAATATTATGGGTAATGAGGCCATGTACAAGTTTTTATAAAGCAACACACCAAGCTAACACATACTGTTTTAGCCACATTAATAAGTTTCATCCTTTAGCTTTTAATCTGAGGACAAAAGAAGACTAAAAAGTATTACCATATCTCTGTTAAGATTTATCTTTGGTATAGAATTGCACCATTTGTACAGGTATGGCCCTTCTCACCACAACAGATAAATTTGCACATAGCTGAGCACAATTTCTTTCTTCCTACAATCAAATTGCTACCAGCATGTTTGTGAACACTATAAATCTACCCATGTTGATTCTTGAAATGAAAAATATCAAGGGAAATAAATAATCCTTTACTACCTGCCATTCTTAGAAATAAGCAACAATAGACATTTTGACTTGGAGTAAAAAATAATAAAAATGTCTTCACTTAGCAAGTTTCTAGTTGAACATGCCAACCACAGTATGACCATAAGCACTGGGTGGGTTATGTAACTGTCCAGGTCTGATGGGTTGCATTTCTGTGTAGAAAATAAGACTCTGATTTTACGCTATTAATAATTCACTATAACTAGCAGTTAAAGGTAGGGGTGGGGAGGAAAGATGCAGACTTCCTCCAGCTCTGCCCACATGTGAATCCATGTGCTACTGTACACTACAGAGGCCTGGTGTGGTTGGCTGGGGTGGTGAGTGTACTCTTGCTGGAAAACACTGCTTCATGGGACTCCACTCACAGCTGGCCTGTTTCCTCCATCCCTAGAGCAGTGCTGGGGCCTCAGGTGTTCTACACTGGGTACACAGCCAGTTCTCACCCCAATATATTTCCCTCGAAGCCAGGGCTACATTTCCCAACCATGGGCAGCCTCACTCTAAGTGATTACAAAGCACTAAAGCTAGACAGACCAGAAGGCAGAGTCAGAGTGAGCCAGAGCCAAGGGAAAGGAGGCCAGGGGACTTGGCGGCAGGAGCAGACACACAGGCTGGGCCAGGCTGATGGCAGCCTGTGCAGAAGAGCAGTAGGCAGAGGAGTCGCACAGTCACAAGCAGCCATGTAAATGATCGCATGTCTCCTCTGCGCCTCCAATCATGGACTTGGCTGACGCCAAGGTAAAACCATTCAGCTTTAGGAGTCTTCCCAGCAAACAAAGCATAATTTATATAACACATCACGTGTGAAAGATAAGACACACTTTCATATGAAGGGATGTGGGAGCTTTTTCAAATTATAATGTTCTTTTATTGTTTATTTCCTTTATGATCCATTAGCTACATCCCCCTTCTCATGAGTTCTTTAATTTCCCTTGACTCGATTTTCCTACAGAGAAACAAGAATGAAAACATGCTTATTTCCACCTCTCAGTTTTGACTCTCCAAGAAGTCAATTCTGTTTATTTCCAGTCCTTAAATATTTATTGATTCCAGGAACCAGGTGCTTCAAGGGATTAAAAAAAAATAAACAAACAGGCTCTGCTGTCAAGGAGCTCAGATCTAGAAGGTAAATAAAATCCTCAAACACACACACTGCAAGGTCAAATATGGTAAATATCACAGGAGAATATGGAAACAGTCTACTCAACAAACACCTTTTGTGCATGTGGCATGTGTCAGGCATGTGCTGGGCAGGGAGATTAAAAAGATAAGTAAGTTAATGTCACTGGACAATTTATATACAAATTGCTGAATGAGCATCTAAACTGCTGTATAAACCTTCACCAAAAATGCAAGCAAATAGTATTTTTAAAACATGATAGTTAGAGTGGGTTCCTACCCTCAAGGTGTTAACAGCCCAGTGGGGATTAGGGAGGCACAAGGGGGGGAGGAATAACATCTGATCATGGCCACCAAGTGTTCAGTAAGAGGGAGAAATACATTTACAAAAATGCCATATGAAAAAAAAAAAAACTTATTATAAACCAGAAGCTTGTTACACATATCTTGATATGAACACCATATACCAGTCCTTGGAAGGAAGGTTGGGCAACCTACTTTCGTAGTGATACCGCCTTGGAAACCCAAGGAGGGGTCGCTATGAGTCGGATCCAACTTGAGGGCAAATGCAACAAAAACAACAACAACAGCATATAATTAATAATAGGAAATTCTTTCAAATACTTTGATTGGATACTCAAGTTTTTTTTTAATTTAAACTTAAAAACAGACATGTGTTCTATCAATAACATTTTACTGAAATACTACGTTTATGTAATTATACTTACAAATAAAATTAGACTCTTAAAATAAATAAAACATAACCACACACACAAAGTGCCATGCCTCGTGTGCAGCCCCCTGGGGGATGGATGTAAGGCTGGCCACAGAGGGCCCTCTGGGTTGAGGACAACCATATGGGTCTGCAGCCCGGTGTGCTGAGGGCACAGACAAGGAGATGAGAGGGCTGTTTGGAGTCTCATTGGAACAGTCAGTGTGCTTTATTTTGCAGGCAGTGGAGGATTCTGGAGCCTCACAACTAGAAGCAAATCTAACAGCAGTTGTCATGCATTCAACAGGGGAGACTCTTAAAATGATGGATGGTTCATGCCCAGCAATGCCAAGGCAAGCAGGCTAACCTGAGCCTCCCCTTCCCGCTGTTGTGCTGGGAGAGTACTTCTGAGAAAGTGGGGATGGGTAGGGATGGGATAAGGAACACCCTTTTCTCTCTGCTGACCCTCCAAGCCCTCAGTGAATCCCTTTCCACCATTCAATATGGGATGGAGCTGCACTTTTCCAGTACTGCTTGACCAATGGCCTTGCCCAGTCTCTTTACTGCTCATATTCCCTAGTCACATACTTTAAATACACTTAAAAGAATCTTTTAAAAACAAGTACTAAGTATTATTAAACCTTTCAAATCCCCCTACAATACAGGCTCCAGCACTTAGAAGAGTGCCTGGCACATAGTGAACCCTGCTGCTGTCAAGTAGATGCTAACTCTTAATGACCCTATAGAACAGGGTAGAACTGCCCCCAAAGGATTTCCAAGGCTGTAAATCTTAATGGAGTCACACTGTCTTATCTTTCTCCCATGGAGCAGCTGGTGAGTTCAAACTGCTGCCTTTCTGGTTAGCAGCTGAATGCCTTAGCCACTGCACCATCAGAGCTCCTGGTGTGAAGTGATAACCACATAGTGTTGTTGTTATATGCCGTAGAGTCTGCCCGACTCCTAGCGACCCGGTTTCCGAGGCAGTATCACTATGGAAGTAGGATTGCCCAACCTTCCTTCCGAGGAGTGGCTGGTGGGTTTGAACCGCCAGCCTTCTGGTTAGCAGTCAAGTGCTTTTAGCCACTATGCTACCAGAGCTCCTAACCACATAGTAGGTGTATGTAAACAGTGATTTATTACATGAGCAAATTGAGTGTGATACATGTAGGGGAGTATAAACTGAGTAACCAATCTTAACTATAATCTCTCATCTTTCCCTTTTATAGATAAGGAAATTGAGGCTTGGAAATATCAAAGGACTGCCCCAGGATCACTTAGCCAGTGAGTTACTCAGCTAGTTGCAAAGCCACGACTATCATCCAAGTCTTCCAGTGTTGGGCATAAAGCTCTTCCCACTGCACCATATCACCTGTCTTTTCCATTTTCAATGCCCTATAATTAAGAGCAATGAAATTAGAAAGCAGGAGTTTATAGATTTCTAAAGAGTTTCATTCTAAAGATATTACAGAACCTCCATGATACAGAATATTAAAGTAATAAAAACAAATTGGGAGTAGGCTGGGGAAACATCCGATATCAGGTCACTGAAATGAAAGCAACACAGTGTTTTTACAATGCTGCTTTTTAGAACTTCTGAGATTATCTCCATTACTTTGCTTTGAAATTGCTCAGTTAATGACATCAGACATTACTCAGCTAGCACTCTCACAATCTGGCCTTCCCTGCTGGGTCCCCAGAGACTAGCACATTCCTGAGCTTCAAAAATCTTCCCCTGACACTAAAAGTGTATATATTTTGAAAGGCAACAAATAGAGGTTTGTAAAATCTTTGGAGTGGCTTTTTGGAATCTTCTGCAAAGATTTAAAATCAAAAAGCTGCTTGGGAACCACCTGCAAGGTAAGAAACAAATCACAAAGCAACAGATAGATAATCAAAACAGATTTAAGTGGAGACTGGAAAAGGGAACCTAACGATGGTATTTTTGTTCAAAAACACAGCTCTGTATCAGGCACTGTGTGACATACTGGGAGTGAATAGTGAAGGACAGGGCCTGGTCCTTGTCCATATGGTGCTTGGGATGGGGAGAAGAATCAGAGACATTCACTAAATATATAGTTATCCAATCAGTGAATTAAAATGGTGATGCTCACCATGGAGGCTGTGTGTAGGCGCTAAAGTAGTGCCCACGCAGCTTTCTAACCTGGACGAGCACTCCAGACAGAAGGAGTGGTATGTGAAATGCCCTGAAGGAGGAGGAAGAATCGAAACACCAGTATGCAGGAGGGCCAAGTGCAAGAGCCAAGTGCAAGGTGTCAGTGGGGCCTGGTGCCGCTGCAGAGGTGGTCATATGGAACATGCATTAAGGACTTGGGACTTTTTCCACAGAGCAATGAAAAGCCAGAGATTATTAAGAGATTACAATGACAAAGATTGGACTATGAAGATATCTTTCCTCCTTCTCAAGATTTATCCAGCCCCCTCAGCCCTCAACCATCTTATGAATCCATATTGTTGTTGTTAATGGGTGTCAACTTGGCCTCTGACTCACAGTGACCCTATGCACAAAAGAACAGAATGCTGCCCAGCCCTGCATCTTCTCCATTATCAGCTGAGGATTAGACCATTGGCTTATCCTTAGAAGTAGATTGCCAGGCCTTTCTTCCTAGCCTACCTTAGTCTAGAAGCTCTGCTGAAACCTGTTCAGCATCATAGCAACATGCAACCCTTTACTGACAGATAGGTGATGGCTGTACATGAGATGCACTGGATGGAATCAAACCTAGGTCTCTTACATGTTGTTGTTACATGCCTGTGAGTCGGACCCGACTCATAGTGACCCCCTCCTTGGGTTTCCAAGGTGGTATCACTAGTAGATTGCCCAAACTTCCTTCCAAGGAGTGGCTGGTAGATTTGAACTGCCATCCTTCTGGTTAGCAGTCAAGTGCCTTAGGCACTATGCTACCAGCTCTCCTAAATAGAAGGTGAGAATTCTACCACTGATCCACCACTGCCCCTTTCTGAATCTGTAGGCATCATCTAATACTGAAGCACATATAGAGCAGGAGATTAGCACTGTTTTGCTCCAGCTCTTGGTTGTTTGTCTTGCTAGTCAACTCTCACATTTAACATACTTCCCCTGTGTTTATGCCTAGACTACTCACAGTGACTATGAGCTCCTTTAAGAAATTTCTGCACAACTCTGTACATCCAGAGCACCTAGCTAAGTGCATACAGGAGCTGTAAGCACTGACCCATCATTGAATTACCAATAAAAAACAGAAAGCAGGATTTGGAGTCAGTGTTAGATTACCCAGTAAGCATAAGCACGGGCTTACTTGTGCTTATTTCCTAATCTGCAGTGAACAATTTCTTATTTTTTTCACCACATCAAAGATTCTGCTTCTAGGTATGGCTGCTATCTGTCTTCTCCCAATCCCACAGTACTTTTCTATAGAATCAAAGCCTCTTTTTAAATTTATAATCCCTGCCAGGAGCTCTGCTGGCATAGTGCCTAAGGCATTTGACTGCTAACCAGAAGCCTAGCAGTTCAAATCCACCAGCCACTCCTCAAAAGGAAGGTTGGGCAATCTATTTCCGTAGTGATACCACCTCACAAACCCAAGGAGGGGTCGCTGTGAGTCAGATCTGACTCAATGGCAGTGAGCTTGGTTTGGTTTTGGCAGAGATGGAGTACCCAGTAAGCAAGGTGAGCATGGGATTTCTTGGGCTTATTTACTAATCTGTAGTAAGTAGCTTCACATGGACATGTAGCAGACATGTATGTGAAACTGCTCAGTACAGACTGGTAAGTTAGTCCAAGTAAGACTGTGCTTACCTTGCTTATTGAGTAATCAGCCCTGGTTTGGAACACTGTGAATTTGGGTTATCCATATTTTATCTCTTCTTCTAATAGAGGAAATTCTTGATTATCTTTCACAATGAATTTCTTTATATGCTAAACACAGTAAATCCAATGCATATCACCACTAACGGACACAAGAAAAGTATTATGAAACACTTGTTTTTGAAGATATTCTACCTGGTAGATGAGGGAGGATTTTCAAAGTGTCAAAAATATTGGGCTTTGCCTGAAAAAAAAAAAAAAGGAGGAGGAGGACCTTGTTATTATCTTTAGATATTATATAGATACTGTAAATCAAAAAACGAAATTCATTGTCATTGAGTCAATTCTGACTCATAGAGACCCCCATCTCATTTCCAAGATGGTAAATCTTTATGGAAGTAGAGCCCCATCTTCCTTCTGTGGAGCAGCTGCTGGGTTTGAACTGCCAACCTTCTGGTTAGCAGTCAAATGTCTTAGGCACCACACCACCAGATACCGATGAATTAGTTATGTTTTCCTTCTTTTTACCACTGGGCAGTTACAAGCTAAATCTAAGTACCCTTGTAGCTACTGAGAGAAACGTATATTTCTTTTTTGCAACTTTATCCCAGCTTTATTATTTTCCAATTCTTATTTTTTGTTTACCCTTTGCCCCTTAATTTTTGTTTGACTCATATATATACCTATATCTGTAGATATCACTCTTCATAACTCACTGCCATTGAGTAGGATCCGACTCATAGCAACCCCCACTTGGGTTTCCAAGGCAGTATCACTACGGAAGTAGGTTACCCAACCTTTCTTCTGAGGAGTGGCTGGTGGGTTTGAACTGCCAGCCTTCTAGTTAGCAGTCAGATGCCTTAGACACTGTGCCATCAGAGTTCCCCCATCACTCTACATAGCTTTTGTAAAACTACCATGAATAAATTTGTAAGTAAATTAAATAATCAAGCAAAGGATATTTTAATGCTCCACAATTTTCTAGTATGCAACCTTCAGTAATGGAGAGTTTTTCACACCAAGGCAATTAATTCTCAGTTAAGCTGATTTTTCAAACAACCTACAGAGAATGGCTTCCCTCTGCCCCCCAACGAAACATCTAAAGAGTGACACAGTCAGGTCTGCTTATGCTTGAAACCCCAGGACTATCTTTAACTTTTCTGCTTCCCATGGTCCTTTGCACCATTTTATCAGTTGATCACTGACTAGGTCCTGTCAGTTCTGCTTTCTCAAGTCTCCAGAATCTATTTCCTCCTTGAATTTCTACTGCCACAGATGTAATTCACTTTCAGCATTCCTCTTCCAGAGGCTCCTGGCCAGTGTCATTGCCTCCAATCTCTGCTCTGTCTAATCTGGCTTTCAGTCCAAAATTAAGAGTTTTGGTGCCAAAATGCATTTACCCATCCACTCACTCAGTAAATACCTTGTGAATACCTATGACAGGATGGGTGTACATGGGGCCTGGTGACAAAGAATTAAAGAGGCATCATCTCTTCCTTAAATAGCTCATGAAGGGCATGGCAACAGAGCAGTAAAAGACAGTACAGCATGATCAATGAGCCCCACAGAGTGCCACCTGGAGGACACTCAACAGAGCAGTCATGGAACATTCAAGAAACTACAAGAAGTGCCTTGGAATACAGATGCGTACAGGGGAGGATGGGAGAGAAAGCCAGAGAGGCGGCAAAGGTCACCTCATGAACAGCCTGATATGCCAAACTGGTCTCACCACAGGCATTCTGTTCGGAAACTTACAGTGATTCACCATCCCAAACCCTTCAGTATGACACTTTGTGCCTCCTGATCTGGCTCCCAATTCATTACCAATTCATAGCCTTTCCAATTCTTAGTGCTGTGTCCATGTCCAGCTACATGTCACTCCTAAGAAACTCCATGTCATTCATGGCCTAGGCTTGATTCAAAGGGTTCCCTTAGGTTACAAGACATCCCATTCCCATTTCATCTCTACTGGCTGAAACACTACTTAACATTTTTAAAAAACATTTTTTAATGTTACAACTCCTTAATATATATGAATTAAGTATGGTTCCTACCCTAAAGGAGGTGAGTCTTGTGGAAGAAAAGGGTAAGTTAAGTAATTACTATATAACCGTGAAAGATATGATATGATATGTAATATGTATTTGAATAAAATAATTACTTCATTGCAGTAACATCATCAGGTGGGCAATCAGTTGTTGGAGGAGTTTACAGAATTACGATATGTTTCAAGAAAAATGCAGTATTTAAAATTACTTTTTGAAAAAAAAAAGGGGTGGGGACCAGGTTTTCTGGCCCGATAGAGCCTGGTGGAACCACTGAGACTATGGCCCCTAGCTGCCCTTCAGGTCTGGAAATGAACGCACACACGCCTGTGGCTTCCAGCCAAACAATAGACAGGCATATGAGTTGAACATTTACCTGAGGTAGATTCATTCCTTGGAGAGATCAAGCATGGGAGAAAGAAGGGCTTCTTATACACAGGCAGCTCAGGGGGCAGGAGTATATGGAGGGACGGACACAGGGAAGAGGTAAATATCAGGAGGAAGTGGGAGGGGAGATGTTGCATTGTGGTAAATTGTGGTCAATGACATGAGACAAAGTGTATGTGAACTGCTGTATGGAAAGTGTATTTGCTCTGTAAATTTTCACCCAAATCATAAATAAATAAATAAATAGATAGATAGATAGATAGATAAATAAATAAAAATAAAATTACTTTTTGCCAGTTAAGAAGGGTCCAACCAATCAGAAGAAAAACAAATACCAGCTATGCTTCTCTTTGTATGTCTTATTTTACCTTGTCCACAGAATCTCAAAATATGCCTGCTGAGTAAATAACTCAAATATAAGTATAATAAATTTCAAAGTGAAATATTAAGCATGGTGAACGTTATTTTTAATAGCACTTCTCTTTAATCGTATACAAGCACACTGGTCCAGTGGTAGCATTCTCACCTTCCACACAGGAGACCTGAGTTAGATTTCTGGCCAATGCACCTCATGTGTAGCTACCACTTATTTGTCAGTGGAGGCTTGTGTGTTGCTATGCTGCTGAACAGTTTTGAATAGAGCTTTTAGATCAAGACAGACTAGGAAGAAAGGCTTGCCAATGTACTTCCTAAAAATCAGCCAGTGAAAAACCTACGGATCACAACTTTCCAATCTGCAATCTATCATGTAGATGGCACAGGACCAGGCAGCATTTTGTTCCATTGTGCAAGGGGTTGCCATGAATTGGTTGGAGGTTGACTTGATGATAGCTAACAACAACAACATTAGCCATATTTCCATGAGACAGGTGATCCTCATAGCCTCTGTGATAGTTATCAACTTGCCTGGGCTGTGATTTTGGTGGCTTGGCAGCTGTGATGTAGTTATTCCCCATGATGAGATTGGATGTCATGTAATCAATTTGGTGGTGGACTCTGCTGTGAACAGTTAATCAGTGGAAGGGGAGTTGCCTTTGGGGTGTGGCCTGTTTCCATTGTATAAGGAAAAGCTTTGTGAAAGGTCTCTAGTTCTTCACTCATTTTTGATCCTGCATTTGGCTCTTCATCATCTCAAGTTGCTGCACTTGAACCAGTGGCCTGTTGTGTTGCCTGCTGATCCTGGGATTGTTGCCTTTGCATCTTGTGGGCCAACAATCTGCTATCATCAGTCAGCACTCTGCTATACTGCAGCCTGCTATGCTAACTGCCAATTTTGAGTTTGTCAGCTCCTGCAGCTGTATGAGTCAGCAAATGCCTCCATCTTGCTCCAGTGGACCTGGAAGGTAGAGCTGAAGTCCAGAGAATAAAATCTATTTGTTAAAGCCATCCACTTGTGGTATTTCTGTTATAGTAGCACTAGAGAAGTGAGATACCCCAAA
>NW_006921614.1:7493167-7503084 GCF_000298275.1 Orycteropus afer afer
TTTTCACGCAAATTCTTCTGCTAGTTGGGGTTTAGTCCAATTCTGCATCCTTTCCTTCAAGGCTCAGGGGTCCAAGATTATCTTCTGTGTCTGTGTTAATTGGTTTCCCTTTTCTTTGTTGAAGAGGGTCTGTGCAATCCTTCTGCCTAGTCTGCCATCTTGCCCCACCTTCCAAAATTTCAAATTCTTATGCCAGCTCAAGAGCCATCACACTGACTTACTTGAGAATTAAATACTAAGCAGAACATGTTTCCTGGAGACAAGAGTAATTGAATTTTCATGAAACGTAATGCAATGTTTGTTCATTCTATGTAAACATATATAGAATGCAAGTAAGGCCAGATTAATTCTTTCAAAGCACACTAGATTTCCACAAACATAATGAAGCTGTCTGAGGTAATAAAGCCTTAGAAGTCAGCATTTGAAGACTTTTTCATTTATTCTCCTATACCTGAAGTGGCAGGATAAAAATGAGATGAAAGTATGGGACTTTTATGTGTAAATTATTCCCAAAGTAACTTTTCCAGGAAAATACAGAACACACAGAATGAAAATCAACTTTGCATGTATATATAGGAATGTAATACATGAGCAGTGACCCAGAAAACCCTGAAGTACTGGCAGTGCCTCCAATCTTCTTTCAAATAGTATGTTACAGTCCAGGGAACAACTTTTTTGGTCAACAACTCCAGTAAAGAAAGAAAACCCTACTGAAGGGAAGTTGAGGCAAACAAGGAAACAATGAAGGTTGGTCCTCGAATACCTTCATGGAGAATCATGGACAGCTTTTAAGAAAAGCATAGAAATAATGACAGAGAAGGCCCAGGAGGATCTAGCTATGGTTGTAGGTCAGGCTGAATGGAGTCAGGAGACCACGGAGGCAAGAAGCACAGTAGCCCCAGTGTGCTTCCTCTTGCTTCTGGACCTTTGAACACGATGCTATTTTTTGCCTAGAACAGGAGTCAGCAATCCACAGCCTGCAGGTCAGCTCTCAACCCTGCCTGTGTTGTAGAGCCTGCAAACTGAAAATGAATTTTACATTTTTAAATGGTTGAGGGAGCCCTGGTGTCTCAGTGCTTAAAGCACTGGTCAGCTAACCCAGCAGTTTGAACCCACCAACCACTCTGCAGGAGAAGGATGTGGCAGTTTGCTTCCTTAAAGATTTAAAGCCTTGGAAACCTTATGGGACAGTTCTACTCTGTCCTGTAGGCTCTGTATGAGTCAGAATTGACTTGGCAGCAGTGAGTTTGGCTTTTCTTCAGTTTCAAATATTTGAAAAAATAGCAAAAGAAGACTAGTACTTCGTGACACATGAATATTATATGAAATTTAATATAGGTTTATTAGAACATAGCTACATGTGTTTGTTCACATATGGTGATGGTTGTTCTTACACTATAACAGCAGAGTTGGGTACAAGTAGTCCCCAGGTTACAAAGGAGATCTGTTCCTAACTGTGTTTAAGTCTTTAAGTGGAATTTGTGTGAGTCAGAACAGACTCATATGGTTCTTATTTAGCTTTACTTTAATGCAAGAACCAGGAGCTCTAGCGGTGTAGTGTGTCAAGTATTGGGCTGAAAACCAAAAGATTGGCAGTTTGAACCCACAAGCCACTCTGCAGGAGAAAGATGAAGCAGTCTACTTCTGTAAGACTTACAGCCTTGGAAACCCTATGGGCAAGTTCTACTCTGTCCTGTAGGGTTGCTATGAGTCAGAACTGACTCAAGCCTATGGGTTTGGATTTAATGCAAGAAAAGGCTTGAAGCCTTGTCAATGATATAAAAGATGAACATGCAGCAAGTGAACATGATTGTGATGAAGAAAATCCACTCAATGGCAGTGTGTTTGATTTTTCTTTTGGTTTAGGGGTTGGTTCAATTGTTTTAAAGTGAGGGCAAAAATTTGTATAACATTAAAGGGCAAATATGAGTTATCCATAAGTAGGATTTAATAACCCAAGGACTGCCTGTACTTGTAACAGAGACCACCTGGCCAGCAAAACCTAAGTGTTTACCTTCTTGCATATGCTACAAAAAGTTTGCCAACTCCCAGCCTAAAACCTATTTCCCCTTCCCCTCTCCTTTCCTCACGTCTCTGGTTAGGAGGCCTTTCTGCTGAACTCCCCCAAGTCCCACAGCACAGTGTGCTCCCCCTTCACAGCAGCATCACACAACACTACAACTGCATGTTCACTTGTCCTCATTCTCCATCAGGCTACAAGCTCTCAGGGGGCAGGCCCAATCTTTGATTTTTTATTTCTATCACTTGGTAGCACTAAGTGTTCTGTAAATATTGAATGAATAAATGCATGAAAGAGGAATGAATGAAGTAATCTCTGAACCAAAGTGAGATCCTTTTCGTTATGCCAATGAATCTCAGTGAATTCAATGGTAAAGTAGTCTCAGAGAATGTTTCCTTTTCTGATACCTTGCCTCCTTGGCTCTTCTCTATTTTCTCTATGACAATCTTCCTATATTATCTTAATTTCATGACTTTAACTATATTGGTTACTCCAAAATCTCTTATAAAGTTCCCTTACAAACTCCAATCTTAGACATCCAACTACTCCCTAGATATTTCTACCTGGATCTGCCACAGGCAGTTTGGATTTAAGAGGTCTAATACTTGGATCAATAAACAGCATCAAAATAAATGGAGAAAAGACTGAAGTTCTTAAAGATTTCTTATCACTTGGTTCCACAATCAACACCAATGGAAGTAGCACTCAGACTTATGTGATGGGAACCTGGGCAGCCATGAAGACTATGGACTAATATACAAAGATCTCTAAAATATAGTGTAACTGTAAAAACAAACAAAACATATAAAATAATGGGCATAGTACACTATCTTTTTTTTTTTTAAGAGAGAAGAAAAAGAACAAGTAGCTATATTTGCATTAAAAAAATGGTGGATACAGAAAAAACAAATAGCAAAAGTAAAAAGAATGGAAGGGACATACACATGTATCATCTAGTAAATAAAATTTAAAAAGAAGTAGAAGAAGCCCCCTCCTTCCCAGCTGCCATCCCCTCTTACTCCAGAAGAAATCCCTACCAACTCCAGTAAACACTGCGTTGCTCACTCCTTAACTCTGCAAACCAAGCCCTTCCCACTGGGGCTCTGTTACCATCCATACTCCCTCACCACTACCACACACACATTCACCTTGACTGCACTGAAATTCTCACACATTCCAGATCTTTTAGACTCCTTGAAAGAAGCTCTGGTGGCACAGTGGGTAAGACATCTGGCTGCTAACCAGGTCAGTGGTTCAAACCCATCATCTGCTCCATGGGAGGAAGATGAGGCAATCTACTTCTGTAAAGATTTACAGGCTTGAAAAATCAATGGGGGTTGTTATGAGTCAGTATTGACTCGATGGCAGCAGGTTATGTTTAAACAAGGAGCCCTGGTGACACAGGAGTTAAAACACTTGGCTGCTAACCGAATGTCAGTGGTTCAAACCCATCAGCTGCTCTGTGGGAGAAAGATATGGCAGTCTGCTTCTGTAAAGATTGTTGTTGTTGTTGTTGTTATGTGCCGTCGAGTCGGCCCCGACTCATAGCGACCCCTCCTTGGGTTTCCGAGGCAGTATCACTACAGAAGTAGGATTGCCCAACCTTCCTTCCGAGGAGTGGCTGGTGGGTTTGAACTGCCAGCCATCTGGTTAGCAGGCAAGTGTCTTAGCCACTATGCTACCAGAGCTCCCTCTGTAAAGATTATAGCCTTGAAATTATATGGGGGCATTTCTATTCTGTTCTACAGAGTCGCTATGAATCAGAATTGATTCCAGGGCAAATGGACTTAGTTTGGGTTGCGTTTACTTTTGAATGTATTTAAGCACTTGGCTGCTAACCACAGGGTCAGCAGTTCAAACCGACCAGCTACTAAGCAGAAGAAAGATGTGGTAGTCTGCTTCTGTAAAGATTACAGCCTTGGAAACCCTATGAGGTAGTTCTGCTTGTCCTATAAACTCACTGCCGTCAAGTCGGGTCCGACTCATAACGACCCTTCCTTGTGTTTCTGAGGTAATATCACTACAGAAGTAGATTGCCCAACCTTCCTTCTGAGGAGTGGCTGGTGAGTTTGAACCGCCAGCCTTCTGGTTAGTAGTCAACTGCCTTAGGCACTATGCCACCAGAGCTCCTCTCTGTCCTATAGGGTTGCCATAAGTCTGAATTGACTTGATGACAACGATATCTTTGAATGTGCTGTCTCCTCTGGCTGGAAGGTCCTACCCCTCTTGAAGATTAAAGTAAAAAACAAAATAAAACAAAAAACAACAACAAAAATACCTTTTCAGACTAACCACTTCTCTGACTCCCACAAAGTTGGTTGCCACTTTGCTTAGTAACTTTTCGATTTATGAGGCTATTCATGTGACTGTTTCCCTCATCAAACCGTTAGCTCCTGAGGGCAGGAGCTATGCCTTATTCATTTTCATGTGCCAAGCACCTACCTTTTCAGCAAATGCTGGCTGCCTTCCCTATCCTTTCCTCAATAAACATTTGATGAATGTTTTGCCCTTCTGGGTGACAACACTTTCACCTAACAAATTGCACTTGTCTGAATAATGTCCTTGAGGCAGACCACATTATTAGTCAGGAAGGCATTTCAGTGCCCCTCAATTCATACCCTATAGTCGATTATCTATAACACTTCTATCCAACATTGCCCCATTAAGCCATTCTTCATAATTCCTCATCTGCAAAATAAGGTTATTACACAAGATCAGTGGTTCTTAACCTTTTTAACCACAGATCGCTTTGAGAATCTAATGAAAACTATAATTACTCTTCCTCTTTCCCCCCAAATGCTGCTACACAGATAAACATAAAAGTTTGCATGTAATTTTAAGAGATTCACAGATGTGATGAAACTCAAAGTTATTTCTAGTTTTAACACTCTCTGGAGGGTAGAAGGGTTGGGGATGAGAGGTGAGATGATCTAACATTTTTTTTTTAACATGTGCTATTCATGTACTTTTTTAACATGTGCTGTGCATGTACTTTGCTAAGCATGTTACAAGCATTCATTCACTTAATCTTCATCTCAAACCAAAAAATTGTATAGTATTATTCCCATTTTATAGAAGAGGTACTACTAAGATTCAAAGACGTTAAATAATAAATGTATTTATCATTGAAGACACATCTTTCTAGCTCCCAATATTACTGTAGACACATATCCACTTTCCCTATGTCAAGGAAAAGAGTCAGGCAGTATCACAAATAAGTAAGTCCTATGGGAAGCTCCCCTTTCCTGTTCCCTGGTTTATCCTCATGCCTATTATCCCATGACCCATCAAAATATTCACCAAGAATATAAATGCAACTAATAAAGGACCTCATCATGGGTAGCAAGGAAATAACCAGCCTGGGCAAGGAAGGAAGCCTTTTTGAAAGAACCAACTAAAAGTCTCATACTCAAAGACAGGCAACTACACAAAGACCTTTCAGGTCAGCTCACAGGTATGTCATTAGCCAATGCTGACTACTCATTCACCAGCCCCTTCCCAGGAGGCAGGGACACATGGACTGGAGTCAGAGTGAGTACAAAGAAACCTATCCAAGGAGAGCCAGTATAATCACCTGGGAGAGAGAAAAGCCATCTTCACAGTTCATTCATGGGTGAAGCCAGGGTTGGTAGAACTCAAAGCATATATAATTTGAAAGGGATACTTTGAAACAAGGTGATCTGGTAGCGTAGTGCCTAAGGCACTTGACTGGTAATCAGAAGGCTGGCAGTTCAAACCCACCAGCCACTCCTTGGGAGGAAAGTTGGAGAGGAAGTTAGGCAATCTACTTCCGTAGTGACATTGCCTCGGAAACCCAAGGAAGGGTCGCTATGAGTCGGGTCTGACTCGACAGCACATAAACAACACTAACTTTGAAAAAGGAACACAAGTTTGCTTTTTTAACTTCAAAGAAAGTCTGTCTCTGACTGCCTTCTCTGTCTAAACAAATGTCTCTAAGATGAGAAAGAAATTGTGGTAGTTAATTTTGGTTCAATAATTTAGAGTACAGAAGTAGAGGAGAGGGCTGTAAAATTCACTACATAGCCAATGGAGGGAAATAATTCTTGGAGGCCATACCAGTGATGAAGTATTTCCAATAGTACACTTTCAAACCAGGGTTCTGCCCATCAAATATGTTTGGGGAAATATTTCAACCAGAACTAACTGTTCCCTTGGCCCATGACTATGAAGAATCATCATGCCAAGAATGTGTCCACACAGTCAATGTCATGAGACAAGATATGTATGAACTTCTATATGGAAAATGAATTTGCTCTGTAAACTTTCACCCAAATCACAATTTAAAAAAAAAAAAATGTGTCTGCTTGCACACAAAGCCTGTTGATAATTCCTAAAGGTTGGACTAGTCTCTTTCCCCTCAATCCTAACTGCTTCAGCTTCTATTCTCAGCTTTTGGTGTGTGAACTGTTGACTTGGTCTCCCTCCATTTGAACTTGCACTTTCCCATTCAGTCTCCATGGTCATGTCAGTTTCCAAAACACAAATCTGATCAAGTCAAGTTCCTACATAAAGCCTTTCAAATACTTCAGGGTGAGCTTTATATTTCTTTACTCTGCATTCCACGTCCTTCCTGAGCTGACCACTGATTCAGGTCCCACCATCTCTACTTTGTTCACATGCTTCCTAGTGTATTCCAACAAGTCCATACTAACCAGCCTTTCTAGAAAATGGAACACTGCCTCACACTCCTGGCCTTTCTTGGCACAAGCTACTCTCTTTGCCTAGAAACAATCTATTCTTCCACTCCTATGTGTAACCCTTTGTTGCTATAAAGAATGCTCATTGAAGCCCTGTCCAGTCTCCTCAGGAACTATTTCTTCTTCACTCTGTTACCATGGCACCTTAAATTATTTCTGGTACTACACTTGCTTCCTTGCAGTTAACCTGTCAGCCTCAACCCTTGGACTCTAAGTGTGTCAAGGATGGAAAGTGCCCTTAGATCCACAACACTAGCAGGGTGCCTGATACACAGGTACTTAATAAGGAATAGAAGGAAACTGTCAAATATACATAATGGATTTTGAGAGCTTTTCCTTATTAATACCCTCATGGCCCACAAACTCTCAATTTCCAGCTCTCCATAGACAAACAGCCTAAACCCTCAAATGAATCCTCTAAATTATTTATGTTAATATCAAATGTTTCCCTTCATATTGAAGGTATTCCTCAAGGTAAAATTAAAAGATAGTATTTTACTATAATCTGTTACTGCTTCCCCAAAATACACTTGTCCTAGTTTACTGTCATCCCAGCAGCCAATGGGTGAGCAATTTTCCAACATGCTCCTTGAGACATGCACCATAAATCCTTTCACAAAAGCTCCCTGTGATCAAGCAAGCTTGGGGATGCTGTGTGCTCTATGCCTTACCTGGAGCTAGTTCTTCCCAGCTCTAAGACATTTCCAACAAAGAAAGCCAAGAACTTTTTGAACCCATCAATCCATCATTTTCAACACTTAGTAGACTAACAGTTTTCTTTTTCCATGAGATCCCTAATAACATCCAGTGTTCTATGTAATACACTTTATGAAACGTTACACTTGCTCAACTCCTGAATCATGCAAATTAAGAATTACAATTTCAAAATATGATGTAAATTTTCCATAATTATAATATTTCATTTTATCCACGGACCTTTACAACATGGCCATTTCACGAACACATTGCTTCCAGCCTAAAATACAGAAATGAGCCTTGAAAAAAATGACACAAGAAAAATAACTTAGCAGATTGTGTTTATCCCCACAGTACCATAAATAATTCCTAAACTTCTAAATTGCCTTTTTGCAAGGTAGAAAATACAGTGGAGCCACTGAGGCGCACATCACTACCTGCCCGCACAGCTGCTGGGCTCCCACAAAGCAAGAGTTTCATAAATAGTTTAAATAAAATTCAATTGTATGATCATTCTTTTCTTTTTTTTTTTCTTTTTAAGTATCAATTTCTTTAAGGGGGGAAAGCAACCTGATAAATCCACCATATATACCAAAGTCGTGTTGCTATACAATTTTTTACACGGTGCTATGAAATAAGGCACATTCCCCTGTGGACTTTATGAATACTAAAAATCTCTGTCTTGTTTAGTAGGCAGAACCATAGAATGGGAGAGCTAAAATGAAATACATAATCTAGGCCCCTCATTTAACAGATGAAGAAATTTAGGCCTGTGGGACTTGACCAAGGTCTCTAGTCAGGCACGTGACAGGGCCATCCCAGAGCCAGACTCCCTACCCTCAAGCTCTATGTGCTTCTAGTTGCACCATCCTTGTTTACTTGGGAATTGCACTGAGCAGCTGAGGTGAGGCGAGCGAAGGGCCAGCCTGGAAAAATAGTCTTCTCCATCTTTTACTGTTTTTAGGAACCTGGAAAATGATTGGGGGTAAGGAGTGGAAGTTCCATCCACTCATGTACTCATTTTTCATTTTGTAAATAGGATCAAGAGCCTACTGGGTGCCAGGAATTGTTCTAGGCACTGGGGACACAGTAGTGATCACAACTGAAAAATTTCCTGTGAAACTTATATTCTAGTGATTCCAGAGTTTTCTAGCTGAGATGATTAAATACAGATATCATGAACACTTTTAAAAGATACAATGGGGAACACCTGTGCATATATGCACACACACAGGATCTTCTAGATTGTCAGTGGCATTTCTAAAAAAACCCATGGAGAACTCTTTACAGAAAAACCCTACCCTAACTCACATTACTGGTTTAGGGAACAAACATATCAACAGTAGTAGAATACTAGCAAACTATTTCAATGGCTTCTTGGGAGGGAGAAAAATAGAAAAAGTCAAGCTCTTTTGACTCATCTTTGCTGCTAAGATAGAAAGGGAAGTAATGAGGAAAACATCAAAAGAAAGAAGTGAATTCATCTGAATTTCCTGTGAAATGGTATTGGAGGACAGATTTTTAGCTGCGAAAGAACATGCAAGAGGACCATGATACACATTTTGTCAGTTAGGCATTGCTGATTGACAAGCAACTATGAAATCTCAGTGGCATGCTACAAGAGCCACCCTGCTGTGCAGCTGGGGTCCAGCTGATCCAGACCAGGCATGGTGCCAGGCCACAGGCTTCGGTTCAGGTCTGTTCCACATGGTCTGGTTGTTTTGGAACTAGCAAGCTCCTCAGTCCATATTCATTTCAAAACAACAGTAGAGATGAAAGAGGGCAAAACCAATTGCCCAAGCACATTCCAAGCCTCTTTTCTTGTCAAGTCTTCTAAATCTCTTTATCCAAAGCAGAAACATGTCTAAGGCCAAAATCAACAGGGAAGGGAAGTATATTCTTTCTACAGTGGAAAGTACTTTAGATTTATGTGGCAAAGCATATAGATACACAAAGGGCTAAAGAATTGGAAACAATAATGGGATGTGATGAAAATGAAAATTTATAGCAATACAGATTTGTCAAATTTCCATTTCTTTCCAATTCAAGCCTCTCATTTAAAAACTCACAAACTACTTCACCAACTTCCAAGTGTCAAAAGCTAATGGTCTGAATTGGTGTGACTGGGGTTCCTGTCTCAGGAATGGGGGACACAATCAGAAAAAGCAGAACACAGTGATGCAGTTAAGGTTTGGGGAATTAAATGACAGTTGCTTTATGTTTACCAAATATACAAGACCTTGGACTTTGAAAAGAACACACAGGAAAAAATCTCTATGTCCTAAAGTTTCCAGTGTATATGTAGTTCCTGTTTATGACACATTAGAATTACGATAAACTGCACTTATAACCATCTGCTTTTTTTTTTTTTTTTTGGTAGCTCTGGATGACTTAAGGCACCTACTGATGAAGGTTGAAGAATACAGTCTGCAGTATGGATTACATCTCAACATAAAGAAAACAAAAATCCTCACAACTGGACC
>NW_006921614.1:7503459-7505809 GCF_000298275.1 Orycteropus afer afer
AGGAAGTGCAGCCAGAATGCTCCTTGGAAACAAGAATGGCCAGACTTCATCTCACCTGTTTTGGTCATGTTGTAAGAAGGGACCATTCCCTAGAGAAGAATGTCATGCTTGGTAGGGTGGAGGGTCGACGAAAGAGGGGGAGGCCTTCAACGAGATGGATTGACACAGTGGCTGCAATGATGGGCTCAAATATAGCAGAGTTTGTGGGGCTGGCACGGGATCGGGCAGCATTTCATTCTGCTGTGCATGGGGTAGCTATGAGTCGGAAACGACTCCAGGACGGCACTTAACAACAACAACAATTTATCATTAGTAACACATTTGATATACAATGTTGCAACATGCAATTTGCTGATGTTACCTTCTCAGACATTCACTTGCAGATGTTCAATGTTATGATTTATAAAGATATTTATAATAAAAGGCAGTAACAATAAAAACTGAAAAAAATGAGGTTCGACTTACATTGGAATTGACTTATGTAGAAATTTATAATTTATCAGTTAGGATTTCTACTTCAGTCAGTTCTGATGTAAGTAGGATACCTCATTTTGTTGTTGTTTGTTTGTTTTCATTATTATAGGCTTTTGTTATCAGTATCTTTATAAATCATAACACTGCAAGTGAACATCTAAGAATGTATATTTATATATGCTCCAAATACATCCATGAATATAGTAGAGCATACAGGGACAAAGTTATGAAAGCTTCTTAGTTATACCCAAACATGTTAAGGGAATGAGTTGCTGAGCATGGGGGCTCAGGACCACAGTCTCAAGGAACCTAATGACAATTAGCATAACATAGTCCACAAAGACAGTGGTCTCCATCCTACTTTAGTGAGTAGCCACGGGTCTTAAAAGCTTGTAAGCAACCATCTTAGGTAGACTACTGGTCTTTCCCCATCCAGAGCAAAGAAGAGTAAAGAAAATCAAAGGTCCATAGAAGCAATTATTCTGAAAGATTAGTGAGACACATGAACCCTGGCTTCCACAACCCTGAGACTAGAAAAACTAGATGATACCTGACTACCACTGCCTACCACTCTGAAAAGGATCACAACAATAAGTCCCAGATAGGGAGAAAAACGGGGAATAAAAATCAAAATCTTAAAAAAGCCCAGGATTACTTGTCTGATAGAGACTGGTGGAACCCCTGACTATGGCCCTTAGACACCTTCAGGCCTGGAACTGAATTTATCCTCATGACTCAACTTTCAGCCAAACGATAGACAGACCTGTAAAGTGAACAATGATACCAGGAAGGCTTGCACCCTTTAGATCAATCAATACAAGATCAAAAGGACATCATTTGCCTAGGGATAAAACTAAGATGGCAGGAAGGGATAGGAAAGAAGGGAATAAACAGAAAGGGTAAAAAGAGGAAGGAAGTGGGAAGAAGCTATTACATTGCAGGGATTACAATCAATGTCACAAAACAAAATGTGTATGAACTGTTGAATAAAAAACCAATTTGTTCTATAAATTTTCACCCAAATTTCACACATGCACACGCACAAGGCTCATAAGGGAATAGTCAGAACAGACCACCCTTGTAAGTCAGGGACTACCTGTATAGAAATTATGCCACAACACAGTATGCAACACATACCACACAGATCAAAGAATGTCAGAAATGTATACACATATTACAATCTGTAATCCTTTACTTTTATTGGCCAAAATCTTTGCTTTTACTACCATAACAGAAATTCTGGAGGGAATGATAAGAGGGACATGGATTGGAAACCAGATTAGAGAGTACCAAGAAATATACCAGGAAACAAATCAAATTTTGTGCAAATGATATTAATGGAATCCCCAGGCAAGCTCCAAGGTACATTTCCTATTCAAACAAGTGTATCCTAGTACATACCTTCCCAGCCAAGAGAAACTGTCACAGAGGGTGGGACCAAAGCTGACAGAATAACAGGAGAACGAGGGTAAATGTTTGAAAGTCATTAAAGTTTTAGAATTCCCATGCTGAAAATATGAATGATATGGCAATAACATCAGAAACTTAAACTACCAGAATCAAGTATGACAAGCAGAAGGGTTACCTTCATGGAACTTGTCAACTCACACCCACTCACATTTCCTGACAAAGTGATTTTTTTGGAGAATAATGTTATATAAAGAAACCTAAAGTTAACTTGTGAAAGAAATATATATTCCATTTATGAAATAACAACTGGAAAAGAAAAAGCCACAAACGCAGAAAATATAAGACATAAACAGACAAATAATTGTTGTTGTTGTTGTTATGTGCCGTCGAGTCGGGCCTGACTCATAGCGACCCCTCCTTGGGTTTCTGAGGCAGTATTACTATGGAAGTAGATTGCCCCATCTTC
>NW_006921614.1:7505909-7511653 GCF_000298275.1 Orycteropus afer afer
CTTCCGAGGAGTGGCTGGTGGGTTTGAACTGCCAGCCTTTTGGTTAGCAGTCAAGTGCCTTAGGCACTATGCTACCAGAGCTCCCTGACAAATAATTAGTAACCAAAATGAAAAATTCCTACCAATCAATTAAAAAGATAAACAAACAGAACAATGAGCCCCACCTAAATGAACAAAAGAAGAGACATAAATATCAAATAAATATATAAAAATGTATTCTACATTCATAGTAATCAGGAAAATGTAAACAAAAACCACAGTGAGATACCATTTTAAACTCTCAAGACTGACAAAACAAGATGAACAAGGTCAAGTGCTGAAGAGGATGTGGAGCAAAAAGAATGCTCATATAATGCTCTGGGCAGTGGAAATTGGCCCAGCCTCTTTGGGAACAACTTGGCAATATTCAGTAAAACTATAGATGTTCATAATTACTGATTTAGAAATTCTGATATTAGATAAAATAACTTTGAGAACTCTTACACCTATACATCTTGGATGTTTAAGAATGCTCAGCACTAGTTCTGTAATGGCAAAAAATCTGGAAACAATGCAAATGTCCATTCTCTGAAGAATAGATGAATATAGAATGTTATCCAGTATAATTTAAGTAGTAAAACTGAATGATCTATATCTCTCCACATGACAATGTAGATGAATGTCACAGCATTGCATGAAAAACTAAAGTCATGAAAGGATACACAGTATAAGTATATTTATTAAGATACAAAGTCATGCAAAAATTAATTTGTTTTATGGTATATATGGTGAAACTATAGTGAAAATCAAGGAATTAGTGTGAAATTCATAATTCAGAAGAAAAGACAAAAGTTACTGACAGAGGGAGTCCCAGGGGACTTTAACAATATAATGTTCATTTTCTTAAGCTAGGTGGTAGATTCTGCTCTGACTGATATAATAAAGGATTTGAAGATAGATAGATAGATAGATAATCTTTTGTATGAATAAAGTATTTCAATTAAAAATATGTAAAGACTGGGAAGAGGTAATTATGGGGAGGAAGTGGGAGGGGAGCTGTTGCACTGTGGTAAACTGTGGTCAATGACATGAGACAAAGTATATGTGAACTACTGTCATATTTAGGGTGAAAAACATAAAAAAATTCTAAATATTCTAATTTTATAAAATATACATAATTTCTACATATAGGTATACCTGATAATTATATTTTTGCATAAATATTTCTAAAGTTTTATCTAGGTGATGAGGAGCTCTGGTAGCATAGTGCCTAAGGTACTTGACTGCTAACCAGAAGGCTGGCGGTTCAAACCCACCAACCACTCCTCGGAAGAAGGTTGGGCAATCCTACTTCCGTAGTGATACTGCCTCGGAAACCCAAGGAGGGGTTGCTATGAGTCGGGGCCGACTCGACAGCAAATAACAACAACAACAACAACTGTATGGAAAGTGAATTTCTCTGTAAATCTTCACCCAAATCACAATAAAAAAAAAAATTATATAAAAAAAAGTAAAGAAAATTTTTTTAACAAATAAGAAGACTTGAACAAAGAGTAAGAAAAAATAGAAGAGAAAATATGCAACAGAAAAGATGAAGCTAAATGATGCAATATGATTCCAGAGGAGAAGGGGGCATGGTATCCAGAGCCACTGCCATTTAGCCTTGGCAAAGAGGAGAAAGTGATGATAAAAAGAGGTTCTGTGATAGAGAAGAGGGAAATAAGAGAGTTTACTTAAGGTGGCTTAGATGTTTACAGTAAAATGGGAAGTGAACATGTTAAAAGCAAAGATGTGAGAATAAGTTACAGATTTCAGGTGAGGGAAAAAAGAAAACATGCAAAATATATCCTCGTACCCATATTAAAAAAACCAAACTCACTGCTGTGGAGTCAGATCGGACTTATAGTGACCACTCCTTGGGTTTCCGAGGCGGTATCACTACTGAAGTAGATTACCCAACTTTCCTTCGGAGGAATGGCTTGTGGGTTTGAACCACCAGCCTTCTGGTCAGCAGTCAAATGCTTTAGGCACTATGCCACTAGAGCTCCCCTGTACCCATATTAGTACCATAAAATATCAAATGAGCCAAAAGCTTCTGGAAATGTGTTCAATTACACTAGTGATCAAAGAAAGTAAATTAAAACAACAATAGTATAACATTGCTTTCCTATTCTAAGGCAAAGAATAAGGAAATTGATATTTCATGTTGGTGAGGGTATGAGAACAGAAGCCTTTCAAATACTACATTTTCTAATGTGTGTCTGGTGATATGTAACATAACCTGGGGAGAAATCCAGTAATTCCCCTTCTAGGAATTTACCCCAGGGATAAAGGCAAGTGTTTAATGAGCACATGTATAAAAACTGTTTATTGCCACAACTCATCATTATGGGACCGGCCAAAAATCCATTAATAAGGGCTATGCACTGTTAACAATGATGACTTAGATGGACATTTGGTAATATGAAAAGATATTCATGTCATATTTAGGGTGAAAAACATAAAAAAATTCAAAATATTCTAATTTTATAAAATATACATAATTTCTACATATAGGTATACCTGATAATTATATTTTTGCATAAATATTTCTAAAGTTTTATCTAGGTGATGAGGAGCTCTGGTAGCATAGTGCCTAAGGTACTTGACTGCTAACCAGAAGGCTGGCGGTTCAAACCCACCAACCACTCCTCGGAAGGAAGGTTGGGCAATCTACTTCCGTAGTGATACTACCTCGGAAACCCAAGGAGGGGTTGCTATGAGTCGGGTCTGACTCGATGGCACATAACAACAACAACAACAATCTAGGTGATGATGGAATTATTTTTATCTTCTTTTTTATACTTTATTTTCTTAATTTTAAAAATGATTAGTGGTCACTTCTATATTAGAAAACAATTTGACTATCTTATCCACTTTGAAATAGAAAAAAAGACAAAGGTTAAGTAAATATTTGAACAGATACTCTATTCTGACAACTTGAAAATATGTTACTAGGAGGTATTACAAGGCAAAACCTACACATGGGGCTGGTAGGTATTTGTTTGCCTTTCTGAAAGGGCACTAAGTGGGCCAGGGCTTACTTAAGGAAGGGAGGAAAGTTAGGAGGGTGAAAGAAAGGGAGGAAGAGATGGAAAAAGGCAGGGAGTAAAGGATGACAGAAAGGGGGAGGGGGAGAGGAAGAAAGGGAAGGAGCAAAGAAGGAAAAGGAGCCAGGGCTTGCCACATCTTAGTCTAAATTGGATGCTTTACCTCAAAATTTCCACTATGTTTAATTCTGATTAATGAAGTTGATGGATTAAATATACAAGTAGAGCCAATATACCCATACTGTTCCACCAGCACATATTTGTGCTCTGCAATTATCTATTCACCTGAAGCATCTTCGCAATCCAATCTAGCATTCAGGCTCTACAAGGGGCCATAAAGCCACTACAGTCTATCCTTCTCACTGATGACAACTAAAAATCTCTGGACAAGTATTTAAAAAAAAAAAAAAAAAAAAAAACCCTAACTAACAGAGGACTCTAAACAGTAGAAAAGAAAAGAAAACTAAACTGGCAAATTGAAAAGGAGAATGAAATCTGGAGAAGTGACTCACATAGGGTGAATTTCCTTTTGTTTATTTTTTTTCTCACATTTTGCACAAAGGCAGGCCTCAGTTGCAAATCTGATGAACATCGTGGGCAGTTAAAGCTCTGAGAGAAGTTGGTCTTCTGTAAGCAGGGAACGGAGCTGGAGAGTCAGAGAAGGATAATTCTGGGGCAGGGAGAAGTGAAGAAGAAAATGCCTCAATGCCAGTGTGAACCAGCATGAGTATCACCTAACCCCTGAGCTACACATGGGTGGTACCGACCAGCATAGCAAAAGCTTAGAGAATTAAATTGAAATCTAAACAACTTACACAAGTTTCAGCCTAACACCTACACATGAGCAGACTTTAGACTGAGATTTGAATCACCGCCCACAGGAAGCAAGTCAGAACCTTTGGCCTCCACCTAACCAAGCTGATCATCCACTAAAACAAAATACCAACATTCTCCACAGGATTATAATAGGACCCAGAATGTATAAGATTTACTGTTCACGATGTCCAGAGCACAATCCAAAATTATTTGACAAAGGACTAGTAAAATGTGATCAATTCTCAACAGATTTCAACCTTGAGATGATCAAGATGTTGGAATTATCAGGCACATATTTCAAACCAACTACATAATTATCCTCCACAAAGTAAAGAAAAAACACACTTAATAGGGATGTAACTTTAGGACCAAATGGGAATTTTAAAACAAACAAACAAAAGAAAATCTAAAAAAAATTAATGTGACAACCAAAGCAGTAAAATGGAGATGACACAGAAAAGCATCAGTAAATTTGAAGATGGCTCAACAGAAAGTACCCACTCTGAAAAGGAGGCAGAATAAGATTGAAAAAATGAGCAGAGCTTAAGGATCTTCTGGGACAAAATCAAAAGTTCTAACATAGGTGTAATATGAGTTTCTAAAGGAGAAGAGGAAGAGATTGAGACACAAAAGTTACCTGAAGAAATAATGACCAAAAACTTCTGTAACTGGGGAAAGACACATATTTATAGATTAAAGCTCAGTGAGCCTAAAAACATACAAACTCAAAACAAAACCTTATCTAGACACCTCATAAGGAGTTCTGGTGGCACAGCAGGTAAGGCGTTGGCTGCTAACCAGGAGGTTAGCAGTTGAAATCCACCAGCTGTTCCATGGGAGGAAGCTTAGGCAATCTACTTCTATAAAGATTTACAGCCTTGGAAACCCTATGGGGGTCACTATGAGTTGGAATCAACTTGATGGCAGTAAATTCTAAACCAAACCAAACCAAACTCACTGCCCTCGAGTCATTTCTGACTCACAGCAACTTCTCCTTGGGTTTCTGAGGCAATATCTCTACGGAAGTAGATTGCCCAATCTTCTTTCTGAGGAGTGGCTGGTAGGTTTGAACTGCCAGCCTTCTGGTTAGCAGCCAGATGCCTTAGGCACTACACCACAAGAGCTCCTGGCAGTAGATTAGGTATATCATAATCACACTCCTGAAAACCAAAGATAAAGAAAAAATATTTTGAAAGAAGCCAGAGAAAGACAGTACATTACAAACAGAGAAACCATGATTGAAATGATTATAGGTTTCTCATCAGAAACCATGGAGGCAGAAGACAGTGGAACAACATATTTAAAGTGTTGAGGGAAAAACAAACATTAATCCAGGATTCTACATTCAATGAAAATATCATTCATGGTAAAGGAGAAGTAAAGATACCCTCAGATTAAAAAAAAAAAAAAAAATTAAGAAATTCATCACCAGCTGACACAGTGTATAAGAAGTACTATGAGAAGTTTTTCATACTAATGGGAAAAAGTATCAGAAGGAAACATGAATCTCCAGGAATGAAGAAAAAGCAAGAGAAATGCAAAACAGCTGGGTAAATATTAAAAAATAGTATTTTTCTGCTTAAGTTCTTTAAAATGCATGACTATTTAAAACAAAAATCATGAAATTGTACAGTGAAGTTTTTAATGTATGTAACTATCATATAAAAAGTAACAGGGGGAGGTAGGTAGGACTAGAGTGGTTACTTCAAAATATAAAACAGACTTCAAGAAAAAGATAATTACTAGAGATAAAGATGGATATTTCATAATGATAAAAGGGGTAATTCATCTGGAAGACATAAGAGTTATAACAGTTCATGCACCTAATAATATAGCCTCAAACTATATGAAGAAAACTGA
>NW_006921614.1:7511779-7515251 GCF_000298275.1 Orycteropus afer afer
ATCTAATTGACATTCATACAACATTATACTCCTAGGTTTTTTTTTTTTCCTCAATAGGAGGGGAAACACTTGTCCACACAAAATTCTGAACACAAATATTCATAGCAGGTTTATTTGTAATAGCCCAAAACTGGAAATAACCTAAATGTCCACCAACAAGTGAATGGGTAAACAAATGAGTATATCCATATAATGGAATGCTGAAATAAAAAGGAATGAACTACTGATACTCATAACAATAGAAATAAGTCTCAAAATCACTGTACTAAGTGAAAAAAGTCAGATATGAAGGATAATACTGTACGATTCTATTTATAGAAAATTCTTGAAAATCAAAACTAATCTATAGTGGCAAAAGGTAGATTAGTGGAGAAAGAGATTGTATAATGTCACAAGAAAACTTTAGTTAGTTATGGAAATGTTTCTTATATTGATTGTGATGATAGTTTCCTCATAAGTGTATAAATCTGTCAAAAATCAATCAAATGATACACTTAACATGTGAAGTTGATTATATTTTAATTATGCCCCAACAAAATTGGAGAAAATAGTCAACCTATCCTAAAGAAATGTTTCATGATAAAGCATGGTCTGAGCATAAGTCATTCACACAAGAATTTCCAGGGTATTTGTTTAAAATTCACATTCCAGTAGCCATCCCAGACCTATAGAATCTGATACTCTATATGCAGACATTTTAAATAAGCTCTTCCAGTGATTACAAGGCACACATTTGAGAACCAATGTGTAAGGCCAATTTCAAAAGGTATCTCCTCTATGAAGCCTCCACTGATCCAAACGATTGACATATTTCCTTCTTTTATCTCCCACAACTCCCTCTCTCAAATGGCACTTATCCTACCATGCTCTAAGTATATAATCCTACATCTCTACTACACTGTAAATTTTTGCAAGGAAAATCCAGGTCTTAACCATATTTCCTTTCTCTTTGCCTAATACAGTGCCTTGCACACTAAGATTCTAAGTATAAAATGGTATGTCTACTGCCCGTGCCACCTAAAAGGACATCTAGAAATAGGTCCACACTCAGATAGGAAAAGAAGCATTTGGTTTGCCAATTAGGCATCCAAGCTAAGACATGTTGTTGTTATTTGCCACTGAGTCAGACCTGACTCATAGCAACCCCTCCTTGGATTTCTGAGGCGGTATCACTATGGAAGTAGACTATCCAACCTTCCTTCTGAGGAGTGGCTGGTGGGTTTGAACCACCAGCCTTCTGGTTAGCAGTCAAGTGCCTTAGGCACTACACTACTAGAGCTCCTTGCAAATAGGAACTTAGCTTAAGACATTTTAAGACACCTAAATATACCACACTTGTCCGGCACTTTGCTGTATTGTGGTAGCTTGCATGTTAGCTATGTTGCTGAAAGGCAGTATTTCAAATACCAGCAGGATCACCCATGGTGGACAGATTCCAGCAGAGCTTCCAAACTGAGACATACTACAAAGAAAGTCATGGCAGTATACGTTAGAAAATTAACCAATGAAAACACTATGGATCACAACAGACCAACTGCTAGAAGGGAACATCATATTTGATGAATTGGAAGACCAGCAAAAAAGCAAGGGAGGTCCTCAATGAGATGAAGTGATACAGCAAACACAACAGTGAACTCAAACATGATAATAATCATGAAGATGGCACTGGACTGGGCAAGATTTCATTCTGTTACACATAAAGTTTCATGGGTCAGAATTAACTCAAATGAAACTAACAACAACAACGTATCACTAGCATTCTACCCTGAATGTAACCAAGACAAGGCTTTGACACACCAATTCCTCTCTCCCCTATCCTCAAGGCAAAATTAGTCACTATACTTCCATTACGAATCTTTATCACATGGAACTATAAGCATTTTTTGTGTCCATGTGTACTATGATATTCTTAAAGGCAAAGACAATGCTTACTCACTTTTCTCTACCCTCAGAAGGACTTCAATAGATTGAACAAACAAACCAGTGATTATCTGCAACAGGAAAATGTTCATGTACCTATTAACAAGGTTCTCCCAAAATAGTGGATTTGTAAATTTTAATAAAGAGATTGAGAAGAGATTTCCTATTTAAAAGATTATCTTCCACTATGTTTTTTCTCCCCCTGGCCCATACACAGTCTTCTAAACTTCACAGGGGCTGAATAAACAGTAAATTCCATTCTGGCACACTCATGGCCCATAGTCACCTCTGGGAATGGTTTTTGAGGTCTGTGTTCCATATACTATATGAAAAGATATTAGCAGTTTGAGTCAGCCCAATGGGAAATATGTGCATATTATCTGAGGACATGACTCAGTACTGTTCTTAAAACACCTTCTTGAGGAAAAAACAACAAATCGTCATCAAGACAGTCATCACACACATGACAATGACTACATCTAAAGAGGCTGAAACCAAAGGTGAAGAAATTAAAATTTAAGGAAGAAGAAATATGGTAAAATCATGTTAGTTACCAGGAAGGGTCTTAGTCCATGCACAGAAAAATATATATGCTGTAATCAATTTATAAATTGAGTGGATTCCAACTCCTGGCAACCTCGTGTGTATCAGAATAGAACTGCTTCATAAGGTTTTCAATGACTGATTTTTCAGAAGTAGATTGCCAGGCTTTTCTTCAGCGGTGCCTAGGGGTAGACTCGAACCACTAATCTTTCAGTTAGGAGCCAAGTATGTTAACTGTTTATACCACTTGTAATCCAGCCCATGCCCCCATCATTCCTGCAATTAGTAACTTTCCCTCCTTTAAGCTGTTTCTTTTTTAAAGAAACAGAACCTGCACGCAGGAGACAATAAGCATGCACTGGTTCCTATCACCCTTGGCCCACAGAGAATGCTCAGAAGACTCCAGCCTTGTCCTAAGATGACGTAGTGACATATCCCCCATGAAAATTCCCCCACTGATCATGCTAAGGTCTCCAGTTTTAGAACATGCAACATATGATTGCTGCATGGATGCTTGCAACATCTTAATAATTCCTATGCATTAGCTCTCCTAGAATATCAATTAATATGTACAACTTCCTTTTTCAAATGCTATAAAGCTGTAACTCATACTTCAGACAGTCAGATAGAAGGGAAACTCCCCCTGGGTCCTTACCTAGCACTACATAAATAAAGCTACTTTCTCTTTCTCACAGGCTGGTGTCCAGAGATTAGATGCTGTACATGTCAGACAGCAACCTTCCTTGGGGTCATTCCCTATTACACACTGAGGGACTCTAGTCAATTTAAATGGGTAATAAAATGTTTTCACTGCCTATTCATATTAGTAATCTAATTTCATGCTTTTAATTAATGTATCCTACTTTAAGAGATATCAGAACAAATAAACTTTTTTTTTTTTAATTAGGATTTGGGCGAAGATTTACAGAGTAAATTCACTTTTCATACAGCAGTTCACATATACTTTGTCTCATGTCATTGACCAAAATTTACAATGCAGCAGCTCCCC
>NW_006921614.1:7516171-7522874 GCF_000298275.1 Orycteropus afer afer
ACCCAAATCAATATTTATCTCTATCTATCTAACAGCATTCCCTCCCCTCCCCTCCCACCCCTGGTAACCAACAAAGAAAATGTCCTCCAATATATAAATCTTTCCTTAACTTTTACAATAACGGACTAATACAATATTCAGAACAAATAAACTTTTGTTTGCTGTTTGCTAGTTTTGTTTTCTTGCAGTTCTTCACTCTATGTTAGGTAGGGTAATTTATTCTACATGAAATTTTAGCCACTTCAAAATCATGCAGTTTACTATTCAAGTAGCACATAGTAGCATAGTAGTTACCTTGGGTGACAGAAAGACTTGATCAGTTCTCACTACCATTATCTAGCTATGTGATCCCAAGCACCTATTTAAGGAGCTGTAAAATGGAGATGATAATGGCATCTACCTCAAGGTTAAATGCAATGAAGCATATAAAGCATTTGGTGAGGTACCTCACTTACAGTAAGGATCTAACTGATACCAGCTATAATCATTGCTCCCTTTAGCTTCTGTGGTTTCTGCACCTCTAGAAGAACTTGAAGAATATGCATCAGTTAAGTGTTATGATGTCTTAGAAGTTCTGGTTAAAAATAAATAACAGGGCAGAAGCAGAACAAGAAAATAAAAGGAATGGAAAGGAAAAGGAAAGAAAATGACAGAAGGAAAGATGGAGAGAATGGCAAATCAAAGTAGAAGGATGATGTGCATGTGGCCATTCTTTATCTATGACTTGTTGTTAGTTGCCATCACGTCAGCCTGACTCATGGCAAACCCACGCACAATGCAACTAAATGCTGCCCGCCCTTTGCCATCCCCGTGATCAGCTGGGTATTGGACCATTGTGTTCCATAGGGTTTTCATTGGCTGATTTTCACAAGTAGCTCGTCAGGCCTTTCTTCCTAGTCTGTCTCAGTCTAGAAGCTTCACTGAAACCTGTTTAGCATCAGCAACATCAAAGTCTCCACTGACACATGGCTGGTGGCTGTGCAAAAGTTGCATTGGCTACGAATCAAACATGGGATCTCGTGCATGGAGGTTGAGAATTTCACTACTGCACCACCAATACCCCCCCTCTGAACCTCAGAAAGTCAGAAAACAGATAATTGGCTATGTTTGCGAATAATGTTTGTGGTTAATGACTGACTGTCAGGCACACAGTTTAAAAACTTTAACAGTAGATGTCAAAACACATTTGAGTATGGGAATATAGTGCTGAACTGTGTCACAATTACTTCAAGTACAAATAACAAACCCTATACAGAATGTCTGTGATGAAATCTAGTCTACCATTCTTGCAAGGTATTTAACTTAAATTGTACAATTTCCTAACAATGTGAAGCACCTCTCATCACCACAATGAAACTCTCAAACATGTTTGATCTTAAGTCTCTTTATTTTATTTTTTTTCTACTTTGCCATTTTCTTCAACAATACCTGACATGACTGATCTAATTGTACCACAGCAGTCTCATTAATGCACAATAATGACTTGGAAACCTGTTTCAGATGGCTATATTCAGCCAATTACTGTGTGAATAAACCTCATAAAAACCCATTAAAGATACTGGAAAATGTACAGTGACACACAATTGCAAGTGACAACTGAAAGGTCAGCTGAACATTCCCTGATTTCCTATCTGAGCTCTGGCCTCTGATACTTGGCACTCCCTGAGCGAGAGGCCTGGGGTTTATCCAATCTTTTGTCTAAAAACCAAAACAAAACACCCAAGAAGGATCTGTGGTTAGCTCCTACTCAAGAAGTAAATAAATCTTATACATTTGCTCCCAGGATTTTGTTTTCTATTGAGATGCATATACATCTTTGAGATGGAGTTTCCTTATCTTCCTATTTCTTACACTTTTTTTCTTCCTTCCTCTAAAATCAATCACACAATTTAAAATTGTAGAAACAGAGATGAGGAAAGACCACAAAAGGTAATCTCGACCCTCCACTTGGTTAGAAAGTGTCTGTGACATTAAGACAACTTCTGTTTAAATATTTCCTGCAACAAGGAGCTTGCTTTCTCCTAAGAAAACATAGGTCTCATTCATTCTTTTAATGAGTTTTATTCTATTTACAAGATATCTGCTGAATTTGGGACATTATACTTAACACCTTGGTGACACAACTTTAAGCACCTGGATGCTAATGGACAGGTTGGCAGTATGAACCCACCAGCCTCTCTTCAGGAGAAAGATGTGGCAGTCTGCTTATGCAAAGATTACAGCCTTGGAAACCTGATGGGGCAGTTCTCCTCTGCCTTATATAGGATTGCTATGAGTTGGTATAGATTCAATGGCAATAGGTTTGGTTTCTTTTCCTTATACTAGATGCAATATGGACAAAAAGGACACAGTGGCTTTGTGCTTAAAGAATATGGAAGGCAAACTGCAGTCATGTGAAATGCCACAAAGGCCTTTGAGGAATTAAAAAGCAGCATGTCAATAAACACAAAATCATAAAATACAAATCCAACACCTAATTGCTGAATAAGAGTGTTCACAAAAATAAAAAGCCTTAGCAAAATTTAAAATAAAGAGTCGATGTTGAGTCAACAAAGTAGAACTATGCTCAATAGAGTTTTTAATGGCTGATTTTTTAGAAGTAGATCACCAGGTCTTTCTTCTGAAGCACCTCTGACTAGACTCAAACTTCCAATCTTTCGGTTAGCAGCCAAGCAGGTTAACTGTCTGCACCATCTAGGGACTCCTTTAGCAAAAATAGATGTCAGAAACTGAGTTCTTTACGAATTAAGCATGGGAGACAATTCAAGAGAACAATAAGAAGAGAGAAATAGATGTTGCTATCCCCACATGAGTGTGTAAATACATTAAAATGATATGAAAAGAAATTAATATGCAGACCGTGTTTTTCAAGAGAGTGTCTGCAAATGAAATTCTGGATTCTTGTCTACCTGAATTCACCAGTTGTTGTTCCATCACCCCACAGCCGAGAACTTCCAGCCATTCTCCATGGAAGTTGATCTCCATCTCAAAGGAAGGATGTGTAAAAGGAAAGTAGCAGTCTACCCATCTTATCTCCAGTCCTGTAAAAATGCCAAATAAAAAGAAACAACTAATGTTAAAAAGTAGCCTATTGTTTCTCATGATCAAATTTGTCCCTCTACTAATGACACCAATTATTACATTCTAAGTAAAATAAATAGCAAGCAAACTAATTTGCAACACTTTAGGGCGAGGCAATAAATCTAAAAATTCGTGAAAAATGGGGCATGTCTTTTCCAATATGAAAAACACTTTGTGTAACTTGAGCACACTTGGTAACTAAATCAATAATCTATCCAATCACTGCAACCATCTGACAGAGGGAAAAACCTAGGCCACTATCACAGAGCATGGGGAAGTCTGTTAGTTTTTATAAGAGAAAATGACATTTAAGAGCTCCAGAACTGTATTACCAATATGACCGATTTAAGATGAAATGATCAAACTTCAGTCAGTACATATATTTATTTTTTAATATTAAGTTTGTAAGTCGTAATGCCTAAGGTATTTGACTGCTAACCAGAAGGCTGGTGGTTCAAACCCACCAGCCACTCCTCGGAAGGAAGACTAGGCAATCTACTTCTGTAGAGATACCACCTCAGAAACCCAAGGAGGGGTCCCTATGAGTCAGAGCCAACTGAACAACAGTGAGTTGAGTTAATGAAAAAGGTTAAATCAAAGTTAAATAAGATATACCAGCTAAATATAAGCAATATTTTAAAAAGTCAAAACACTTTTCCTACAGATGGATAGTAAGCAGATTTACTACTAAACAAGAAAACGCACATGCTAAATGCTGGAAATACTTCTCAATATCCAAAAAAAAAAAAAAAAAAAAACACTGCCATCAAGATTATTCTGACTCAAGCGACCCCTCTTGGGTTTCCAGGCCAAGAAATCTTTACAGAAGCAGATTGCCTGGTCTTCCTTCAGAGGAGTGGCTGGTGTGTTTGAACCACCAACCTTCTGGTTAGCAGTCAAATACCTTAGGTATTACACCACCAGAGCTCCTTAGATTTCTCAACAAGCACTCATAAATATAGCACTTTTGAACAATAATCTTATTACTTAAAAAAGGAAAAGACAAATGAGTTCAAAACAACTAAAATCTTCAAAGAGCAGAGGTCACTAAAAGCAATGGATCAGAAGACAGGGTCCCCTAGCAAAGCAGGTGGCCCAGTGAGGAACAGAGGAAGAACCTAGCTTTCACAATGCCCTGCACTGAGAAAACACTGTATTTTCTCTCCTAAGATTATCTGCATTTTAAATTTCCTAGTAATTAGAATGTAAGATAAATTAAAATAAAAACAATAATTGCTTCCAAATTTTGAGGACTTTCTATGGCTCTGTTATCTCATTTCAGAGAGGGAAAAAAATACAAGAGAGATCAAGGGTCTTACTAAAGTCACACAGCTAGCAAATGACTACAGAAACGTAGGTCTGCCCAATTCCAAAATTCTTGTTCTTGACAATTAAAATATAATTCTTTTTTAAAAGAATTATAAAATTAAAATATAATTTTTTAAAAAAATAAAGATATTTCACAAATCAAAAATCAGATGGCAAGGAATTATGAAACACTAGATTTTTTCCTGAAGCACCAAATAGGTTTGAACCACCAACCTATTGTTTAGCAGTCAAGTAAGTGCCTAACCACTGTGTCATCAAGGCTCCTCAAATACTAGTACCAATTGCCATCAAGCCAATTCCAACTCATGGTGATCACATGTGCATCAGAGGAGAATTGTGCTCCATAGAGTTTTCAATGGTTGGTTTTTCAGAAGTAGATCAGCAGGTCTTTCTTTCAAGAGACTTCAGGTGGACTCAAACCTCTAATCTTTCAGCATAGTGTTAGCAGCATAGTACGTTAACCATTTGTACCACCCTGAGATAAATACCAAAAACAAAACCCAATTCACTGCTGTCGAGTCAAATCTGACTCACAGTGACCCCTCCTTGGGTTTCCGAGGCAGTATCACTAAAGGAAGGAGATTGCCCAACCTTCCTTCCAAGGAGTGGCTGATAGGTTTGAACACCAGCCTTCTGATTAGCACTCAAATGCCTTAGGCACTATGCCACCAGAGCCCCTAGATATAATAGACATATAATAAACTGCACATATACAATATATACCATTTGATAAATGTTAACATTTATTTATACCATCAAACTATCACCTCAGCAAGATAATGACCAAATCCATCATACCAAAAGTCTCCTGATGCCCCTTGTAATCCTGCCCATTTACCCACTGCTTCTACTTCTTCTTCTCACCCCTCATATCCCCAAGCAACTACCAATCTACTTATTGTCACTATAGTTTACGTTTCCTAGAATTTTATAAAAAATAGAATCCTAATGTATGTTCTCTTTTTTTTTAATCTAGTGTCTTTCACTCATTATAATTATTTAAAGATTCATCAGTGTGGTTTTGTGTATCAATAGTTCATCCCTTATTGCTGAGCAAGTTTCACCAACACATTTTTTTTGCTTGGAAGAAAGCTCTCCCTGTCACCATCATCAGGGAAATGTTCACAAGTCCCCTGGGGAATCCAAGTTTCCTGCTTGGAGGCTCACATGTGCAGAGCAATTGTTTATTTGTAATTGCATCTCAAAAAGAAGGAGTCCATGTACCTGTGTGTTTGCCCATCTTTGGGACCAACAATCCCTTACCAATATTTTTTATTAAAAAGCATCAAAGACAATCCTGCTGGCAAACAGAAAGGTGTGAAGCACTGGGACAGATAACCAAGTGCAGAAGGATAGGCAGACAAAACAATCTCTATCATTCTCTTTTGTAACTCCTGAAGGGGAAACACAGCTCACTTTATGACAACAATTCAGATAAACAAATTTTTGTCTACATGCCTTTTTAATACATGGCTTGAATTCTATCTAAAGTAGAAGCAGTACTCCGAGCTGACATTGTGATTTCATCATGATATAATGAAATATGACCTAAGTGTCAGGAAAACAGTAGTCAGGGAGGTCAACACAAGTTAATTCTCCTTGCATATCTTTATTTTATTCTCATAAAAGCTGAATAAATTAGGATCACTTTAGCATATATAGCTTTATAGCTCAGACATATAATATCTTAGGTTCCACCTACCTGGAAAGGAAGAGCTTTAAAGACATTAATAAACACTTAAAATAACAGCAGGTGTTGATTAAAGTCATTTCATTATCAATACTTACTAAACCCTATCTAGATACTCACTAAAGTGCCTGGGTGGTGCAAACAGTTAATGTGCTTGGCTGCGAACCAAAAGGCTGGAGGTCAGAGTGTACCCACAGGGGCCTCAGAAGAAAGGCCTGGTAATCTACTTCCAAAAAAAATAGGTCATTGGAAACTCTATGGAGCACAGTTCTATTCTGATACATAGGAGGTCACCATGAGTCAAAGTCGACTTGAGACAACCAGTATGTGGTATAAATATTTACTGAATAAGGTCTGATGGGAAGCTAAAGTTTTATTGACACAGAAACTTCTTCAAACACGACCCATGTGAGATCTTAATATTGATGGTGTTAGCACAGCACAGGGATAGAATTAAAAGGTGGTGTGATAATCTCTCCCTTTCTCCAGGAGCCTTCTACTGAAGGGCTTTTTAATCACGTCAAAAATTAGAAATACATAAATAAATGAATAAATACAACTTGGAATAACATTTTTCCTAATGTTAAACAAATTCTTTTTTAT
>NW_006921614.1:7523299-7537920 GCF_000298275.1 Orycteropus afer afer
CTCTATCCAGGATCTCCTACATCCCTTCCAAGTGGATGACAGTGGTAGCCAGGCACCATCTAGTTCTTCTGGTCTCATAGTTGTATAGGTTGCAGATTGCATGGTGTACCAGTCACTAGGACTGATTGTTTCCATTAATTTTGGTTTTCTTCTTTCTTCTTTGCTCTTGATGAGGAGAGAGCCATCATTAAACAAATTCTTAAGATGAAATGTTCCCTGTTGCATCCCCCCTTTGCTCTTTTTTGTAATATGGTTTAAGACCTTGGTCACCCTGGCCCTCTGTTTCTTCCCACATCATCAGCCTATAGCTGCCTCATTCAATAGCAATGAAATTACTTGGTCGACACTGAAAAGTACACACATCAAGTCATAAAAAGACAGGGAAATTAGCTAAACTCTTTTAGAAGCCATGAAGATGATAAAAAGTAAACAATCTGTGGAGTAGAACCCACTAATAATATCATAGAAACTATGAAAAAACAGAGTGTCAAAAGTTGTGTTCAGTGAGTTTGGAAATTTTAAAATTTTTAATTTAATTTCACCCCTTTATATCCATTACTAAGGAGCTCTGGTGGTATAGTGCCTAAGGCATTTGACTGCTAACCAGAAGGTTGGAGGTTCAAACCCATCAGCCACTCTGCAAAAGGAAGACTGGGCAATCTACTTCTGGAAAGATTGACTGCCTTGGAAACCGAAAGGGGTTCACTGTGAGTTGGAATCAACTCAATGGCAGTGAGTTTGGTTTTGGTTTGATATCCTTTACTAAAACACATTTCCTTTTCAATCTAAATTATCTTGTAGAGAATGCCTAATCTATACACCATCCATTTCTTTGGTCCACTATGTATTATGTTTCTTCAGTTCTAAAGTTTTGCTTTCTTCATATAAACAGGCAAAAACCAAACTTGGTGAAATCTCACTTTGGAGTTATCTGTAGCTCTGTTTCAAACATAATCTGTGATTATTTGAAAGTAAATTATATTAGCAAATTTGTACTTTTGCCAAAACAAATTTTTAAACATATTTTAACAATTTAAATTTAAGTTACATATGACACACTGACAGTTTTTTTTTTTTTTTTTTTTTTGGTGGTATAGCGCCCAAGGCATTTGACTGATAATCAGAAGTCTGGCTGTTCAAACCCACCAGTCACTCCTCTGAAGGAAGACCGGGCAATCTACCTCCATAGTGACACCATCTGGGAAATCCAAGAAGGGGTCACTATGAGTCGGATCCAACTTGACAATAGTGAGTTTGGTTTTTGAGTTTTGGTAGTGCAATTATTTATTGAATACTTTTATCACTTATGCCAGAAATATACTTTCTCCTTGACTTTCCTCTATGACCTCAAAATTATAGTAAATACTATTAAATCTGGCTGATTTACATGCTTCTTGTATTGAAAGATTTGATAGTGGATAACCAGCTCCCAACTATATTGAGTAGGCCTTATATAATATGTCAAGGATGGGAACTCAATGAAAATATCTATTAAAAGCTATGAGTTTTATGCTATATATGAATCATTGCTGTTATTATGTGCCATCAAGTCTGACCCGACTCATAGCAACCCCTCCTTGGATTTCCAAGGTGGTATCATTATGAAAGTAGATTGCCCAACTTTCCTTACCAGGAGTGGCTGGTGGGTTTGAACTGCCAGCCTTATGGTTAGCAGTTAAGTGCCATAGGCACTATACTACCAGAGCTCCCTATATATGAATAGATAGGAATTTTTAATAAATATGTCTAAATCATATTGATTTATTATGCATTAGACTAATTTCTCATTGGGGTTATAGAGGAAAATTATATATCAAATGCAAAATACTGCCAAGTGTTTTTTTTTTTTTTTTTTTATCCCTACCACCACCACCCCATTGGACTACTATACTAAAATATGTTTGTAAACAAAGCTCAGAGCTTTTTTCAAAATGGCCTCAGAGCTCTGTTGAGATGATAGCCATGATCAAAAGTTATACATCTTACTGTTTGGCTCTGAGCCAAGTGGATGAAAAAGCACTTTGAATAAACTAATCCTGAATTCAACTCTCAGATCCATGCCTTTCTTCCTAGAAAACTGTGGTCAAGTTAATTAAGCTCTCTGAGTCCCTTGCCTCATCTCTAAGAATAGCTACTTCAGGCAGTGATTTGAACAAAAGAACATGCAGGATCACAGATGTTCTCAAGATGCAGGGCTAATATCTGGGCTCTCACTCTGCTTTCTCTCCCAAATGAGGATGGTGAGTTTGTTAACAAATGAGAAGAATCCAAGGTCTAGAGCATTCCTTCTATCAGGGTCCGATAAATTTTAAGTATAAACTCTTCCAGATGGAAGAATTGTAGCAATAACTCTAATTCCTTCTCTATCCTGAAGACAATGGGCACTGGAAAGACGGTGTTGCATTTTTCCTGCCCTATATATCAGTCACCTACCTCTGTATCCTAGGCAAGGCAAAGGAGCGATATGTCTGTGTATGTGGTCTCTTCCCACTGATTCATAACACCCAAACGATGCTGGAAGGTTTGCACATTCTGTCTGACACACTATTAATATTAAATAGATGTCATTCTATCCAACCCCCAGCCCACCTTCCCATTGCTGCTATTGTTAGCTGCCATCTAGTTGGTCCCCATTCACAGTGACCCTGTGCACAATGGCATCAGCCTGTTGTAATCCATAGATTACTGGCTGATTTCAAATGTAGATGGCCAAGGATTTTCTTCCTAGTCTGTCTTTGTCTCAACACTTTGCTGAACTCTGATTAGGATCATAGCAACACTCAAGTCTCCACTGACACGTGTGGTCGCATATGTTGGCTGCTCATGGAGGTGACTGGGAATCAAACCCAGGTCTCCTGCATAGAAGCTGAGAATTCTATTACTAGACAACCACAGCTGGCAGTTTCATAATAGACCTCTTATTCAAGAAATACAATAATATATCTCATTTCTCTGACTTACTAACTCAATAAAGAGATTCTATATATACCCCTATATTTAAAGATGGAACTTTGCTATGTTTATTAAATTATAAAAGGGTCTACTCTTTGATCCACTAAGGTTGTTAGTTGTAGCCTTGCTTTCAGTAGCAAAATACTGGATATACTCCAAGTATGTATCAGCAAGGAACTGCTTCTATTAACTATGGTGTAGCCAGGGGCAGAATACCATGCAGCTATAAGAAAAGGAATGAGGTCACTGTATCTATTCACATGGAGAGGCCCCCAGAACATATTATTAAGTGAAAAAAATATGATACAGAATAACATGTGTGGTACATGACTTTTATTAAAAAAATGAGGGAAAATAAATATACCTATTTGTATGTGTTTATCTGGCTATGAAAAGGAAATCCTAGAAATATACTTACAGGGTATGTAAGTATACTGCTCCTAGAGGTGGTAGAATCTAAATTTCGAAAGACTGATGGCCCAAAATAGAGTAAGCAACCAGTGATTTTCTAAATTCTACCAAAGCTACCCTCCACTGAAGCAGATAATGTTAAAACTTGACTATAAAAATATATAAATTAACCATTAGAGTTTGGCATTAATTTTTCAACAGCCTTTCCTCTCAGTTGGTGCCAGAGAAATTGTAGAGTGTAGCACTCTTGATATCAGTGTTGCTAGTCATGCTTTCTAAAGCTGCTTTCAGAATAGTACAAGCACCCATCCAAGGAAGGAAAAGAAGGTGGGAGAAATAAGGAAAGGAGAGTGCCTTCTGGCTTTAAAAAAAAAAAAAAAAAAACAACTTAAAATACAGGGATTATCCTATGTGATGACAATCCAGGTAAGAAAATTACCCAGCCATCACTCACCACTGTCAGAGATGCCTAACAATGATGCCTCTTTCATTCTACTCTAGAAGACCTACAGCCCTTTAAACTGATCATACAGCAAGTAGTCTACAGATAATTTTTTTTAAAATAAGCACTCCATTCATTTATAGGGTTCAATAATAATAATAATAATAACAGGATGCATCACACTGTATAACAGACATACAAATGAGAAGTTTCACTTACATCCTTCTCCCTATCCTACTCCAATCCTTCTGAACTTTGTATTTCTAGGGTTTCTCTTTCATTGTCAGATAAATACACACAAATATGTATTTTTATTTTCCCCTCCTTTTTTTTATATAAAAGACATGTACTACACATACTATTCTGCACCATATATTTTTTTTTCCATTTAATAATATGTTCTGGGGGCCTCTCCATGTGAATAGATACAGTGTGCCCTCATTCCTTTTTTCATAGCTGCATAGTGTTTTGCCTTATGGCTACATCACAGATGATATAACCCAAACCAAAAAATGAAACTCACTGCCATGGAATCGTATCTGACTCATAGTGCCCCCTCCTTGGGTTTCCAAGGCAGTATCACTACAGAAGTAGATCACCCAATCTTCCTTCCGAGGAGTGGCTGGTGGGTTTGAACTGCCAGCCTTCTGGTTAGCAGTCAAATGCCTTAGGCACTAGGCTACCAGAGCTCCCTTGATATAAGCACTCACTTATTAATACACACTCAGAGAATATCCAATATTTTGCTATTGAAATCAAGGCTGCAACTAACAACCTTAGTGGGTCAAAGAGTAGACCCTCTTATAATTTAATAAATATTGCCAAATTGTCCTCTATAGGACCTGTACCATTTTGTACTCCCATTATCTCCATACTTCTCAAGGGGGGACAAGTCATAAAAATTAATTAGTATATGAGTCAAAACTAGTACTCAGTTCCCTGAATAAAAAGGCAGGGCTTTGCTGGCAAAAAACTACTATCTTAACCTCCTTCTGCAGCTCCCACTTGACTAATAAGACAACTGTGTAATCATAGACAAGACTCCAGGCTTCCTCCTGCCTTCCTCACCCTAAGCTGTCTATATCCTCTTGTCTCTCCCCTGCAAAGGAAAAGAGTGTCTTCTAGACCAAATAGGGGTCTGAAGCATCCATGTGGAAATATGAAAGTTCATTCCATTTCCAGAGCCCACCTCATGAGTAGAACAAAGTCATTCACAATTTACAATTCACTTCCTATCTAGAGCCATACAAACCTAGGAATGACACCACTGTGACTTTTAGTGTACCATATATATCCTATGTGTCTACATAGCCACATTCTCCTGAGTCCAGTACTGCAGGCTGCTAAGTGGAATAAAATCATTCCTACTACAAAGTTAATACTAAATACTACCTTTTCCTTTCATAGAGGGTAATAAAATCCTCTGGTGTGGGACTTCCATAACACACAGTAGAAGATCTTAGAACTATGTCAGCTGTAATGACTCCCTCTACTGAGACATACACCTAGTAATAGGGGAAAAATAGAAGAGTAATAATTTTCCCCACCAGTGACAATGGTGTAACTAATCCCACAGCTATTGGTCTTCTGTTTGTTGGAAAGATCAGTCTACTAAAGTGTTGCTACAGGCTGTGATCCTGGAATAGAACTATACACAGGAGTTCTTTTGCTATTAGATGATATCATTAATCCATCCCATAATAGGGTTACAGATGTAGCACAGCACAATTTAATATGCCCCTTCTTCTAAAATCTGGGTATGGGATCAAAGGCACTAAAATAAGTGACCTACTCATTGCCATCAAGTCGATTCTGACTCATAGCATCCCCCCGTTGGGTTTCCAAGGTGATAAATCTTTATAGAAGTAGTTTGCACAGTCTTCCTTCCATGGAGCAGCTGGTGGGTTTGAACTACCAACCTCTGGTTAGCAGTCAAATGCCTTAGACACTACACCACCAGAGCTCCTTAGAATAAGTGACCTCTCCCTTATTATTTATCAAGCATGCAAGGAGACATGTCTAACATCATCCTAGTTGGTAGTAAACCACAACCACAAGCCCTTTTCCTCTCAATCCTCCATCTCCTCCTCAACCCATTCACACAGGAAATTATTTCCAGATTTCACAGGCAAGCATTAAATACAGACACTATACTCCATCCCCCATAAATCATCTAACTGGTCACAGAGACAGTTAAATGGGAATACATCGTATGGACACAGCAATCATAACGCTAGGACTGGACCCAGTTCTACTACTTCTAGCTATGCAATCTCAAGCAAGTTACTTAACTTATGACACCTCAATTTGGCTTAAAGTATGAGTAGTACTTACCACATGAAGTTTTTATGACAACTTAATAAGGCAAATGTGTGTTAAGAACCTACCATAGTGTCTGGAACCTAGTAAGTGCTCAATGGGTAATTTCTGAATTAAATGTTATAGGGAATCAGTGCATAATTTAAAATATCTCTTAACTTTTTATAAAAATATTTTAAATAAATACTTTAAAGTGTGTTCCTAAAGTAAACAGCATTTGTTGTTCATTGACTATGTGCCAGGTGCTAAATTAAATATTTCACATGCCTTATCTCACTTAATCCTTATGCTGATACCAGGCTAGCATAAACCCTGCATAATAAGTATTATTTTCCCATTTTACAGATGAAGGAAATATGGCTCAGGCAGCTTACATAACTAATTTAAGTTTATAGTTAGTAATTTCAAAACCACATTTGTCTGACAACAAAGCTGTATGCTGCCCTCCACTGGAGCAGATAATGAAAAACTACAGTAACTCTGCTTCCCATACAAAGTACTGCTCCCACACAAAGACCAAGTTGGAACAGTATACTGGTGCTTCTAATACATAACAGTGGCAGATACTCTACAAAGAGAAAATTAAAAAGGCACAGTCAAAGTTCAGAGATAGGCCAGAAACAGAAGCAGACAATAATATGAGAAAATAAAGCATGGGTTTGCACTAGGTTGCTAACCAAAAGATCAGCAGTTCTAACTTACCAGCAACTCTGCAGGAGAAAGATGTGGAAGTCAGCTTCCATAAAGATTACAGCCTTGAAAATCCTATCAGGGCAATTCTACCCTGCTCTATAGAGTCAGGGAGTTGGAATCAACTAGATAGCATCAAGAAGGTATAATGAAGACGGCGCAAACTTGTAATCACAATAGACAAACAGACAAATGGAACAGAACAGAGACTCCAGAATAGACCCACACATATATGGTCAATTGATTTTGACGGAGGTACAAAAGCAAGTCAGTAAAAAAGAATGATTGTTTCAACAAATGGTGCTGGAACAACTGGATACGAATATGCAAAAAATAAAAATAAAAATAAAAACAACTTTGATTTATACCTCATACCATATAAATAATTTATTAAAAATAATTATAAACCTAACTGTAAAACCTAAAACTCTAAAAGTTGTAGAGGAACAGATAGTAGAAAACTTTTGTGATCTTGGGTTAGGAAAGATTTCATAGAAACAACATGAAAAGCACAATCCATAAAAGACAAAATTGGATAATTCAAGTTCATCAAAACTAAGAACAATTCTTTGAGAAAAACTGTTAAGAGAATGAAAAGATGAGGCACACATTTGAAGAAAATACTTCCAAATTACATATCTGATAAAAATATCTACCTACCTATCTATCTATCTATCCATCCAGAATACATAAAGAGCATTCAACAATAAGAAAGCGATCTGATATTTAAAATGTGCAAAAAGATTTTGACACTGCATCAAAGAAGATGTACAGATAGTGAATGAGCATATAATGCTCAGCATCATAAGTTATTAGGGAAGTGCAAATTAAAATCACAATCAGACATCATTCACACCTATTAAAGTGACTGGTAGCATAGTGTCTAAGGCATTTGACTGCTAACCAGAAGGCTGGCGGTTCAAACCCACCAGCCACTCCTTGGAAGGAAGGTTGGGCAATCTACATCTGTACTGATATTGCCTCAGAAACCCTAGAAGGGGTCGCTATGAGTTGGGTCCGACTCCACAGCACATAAAAACAACAACAATAAAAGTGACCGGCCATACCAAATGTCAGTGAAGATGTGGAGCAAGTGGAATTCTCACACACTGCTAGTGGGAACATAAACTGGTGCAACCACTACAGAAAACAGTCTGGTAGTGTCTAAAACAGTTAAACATATACCTGCCTTCCAGCCATTCCATTCCATTCTAAACTACTTACCCAACAGAAATGAAAATATGTCCAAACAAAGGCTTCTACACAACTATTTACAGCAGCATTATTTGCAACAGACAAAAACTGGAAACAACCCAAATGTCCATCAACATGTAAACAGATGAATATAATTGTAGAACATCCATACAATACAATACTAAACCCTACTGCTATTGAGTCAATTCTGACTCATAGCAACCCTGGAGAAAGAGTAGAATTGACCCATAGGGTTTCCATAGCTGTAAATTTTTAAGGAATCAGACTGCTACATCTTTCTCCTTCATAGAAGCTGGTGAGTTCAAACCATGGACCTTTTGATTAGCAACCAAATGTTTAACCACTGCACCATAAGGGCTGCTAATACAATTTTTTTTTGGTCTAGTTTATTGCACTCAGCCTAATTATTCTGAAATTCATCCATGTTGTAGTGTATACACTGAGTGAATAAATTATATGGAAAAAAAAGAGTATATAATGTAGGATCCCACTTATATGTGTCTAGAAAATGCAAACTAATCTACAGTGATATAAAGCAGATCCCTAGTTGAGTAAGCATGGTGAAGGTGAATAGAAGAAAAAGGAAGTGGTTTGGAGAGACAATAAACTTTTGAAAGTGACAGATATGTTTGCTATCTTGAGTATGTAGTGATATTTTTATGTGTACACATATGTCAAAACTTTTCAAACTATACACATTAAACAGGTTTAGTTTATTTGAAGTCCATTTTAGTTCAATAAAGCTGTTTTAAATAATTAAACAAAGAGGTTTAGCATAATAATAATAACCACTTTTCCAGTCTGTTGGATTTTATAATATGGAAGTCAATTGTAACCTTGACAGAAAGAGTTAAAATGTAGGAATAGAAACAATCAACACTACATGGGTTGAGGAGCAACTCAACTCAAACTCACTACCATCAAGTTGGATCTGACTTATAGTGACCCCTCCTTGGGTTTCCAAGGCAGTATCACTACAGAAGTAGATTGCCCAACATTCCTTCTAAGGACTGGATGGTGGGTTTGAACCACCAGCCTTCTGGTTAGCAGTCATATGCCTTAGGCACTATGCCATCAGAGCTCCCTGAGGAGCAACTGGAAGGTGGTATTTCATGAAGCATGGCTGAAAATAATAGAATATGTTGCCAGAGAGAGATGGAAAGTCGAGCAGTAGTATTTCTCCTGTTTTATTTGAAGAAGATAAAGATTGAAACCCACCAGTCATCTGACAGTTTTTCATACTGTGCTGGCTTAAGTGTTGCATGTAGCTTTGAGGCTGGAAACTATGCCACTGGTATTTCAAATACCAGGAGGGTCACCCATGGTGAACAGGTTTCAGAGGAGCTTCCAGACTAAGACAGACTTGAAAGAAGGAAGGGCCATCCGTTACTCAGAGAAGTGGCTAGTGAAAACCTTACGAATAGCAGTGAAACACTCTCTGATATAGTACTGGAAAACTTTATGAATAGCCCTGAAACTTTGTCCAATATAGTGCTGGAAGATGAGCCCCTCAGGTCAGAAGTCCCTCAAAATATGACTGGGGAAGAGCTACCTTCTCAAAGTAGAAACCAAAAAAAAAAAAACAAACTCACTGCCATCAAGTTGAACCCTACTTTTAGCGACCCCCACTGGGTTTCTGAGGCAGTAACTCTTTACGGAAGTAGATCACCCCATCTTCCTTCCAAAGAGCATCTGGTGAGTTTGAACTGCTGACCTTCTGGGTAGCATGCAATTGCCTTATCCACTAGAGTTGACCTTAATGACATGGATAGAGTAAAGCTTATGGGACCTCCATTTGCTGATGTGGCACAGATCAAAATAGGAAGAAATAACTGCAAACATCCATTAATAATCAGAACATGGAATGTACAAAATATGAATTTAGGAAAATGAGAAATTGTCAAAAATGAAATGGAATGCATAAATATCTATATCCTAGGCATTACTGCCTAAGGCACTTGACTGCTAACCAGAAGGCTGGTGGTTCAAACCCATCAGCCACTCCTCCGAAGGAAGGTTGGGCAATCTACTTCCGTAGTGATATTGCCTCGGAAACCCAAGGAGGGGTTGCTATGAGTTGGGGCCGACTCGAGGGCACATAACAACAACAACAGGCATTAATGAGCTGAAATGGACTGGTTTTGGACATTTTGAATCAGACAATCACATGATCTACTATCATGGGAATGACAAATTGAAGAGAAATGGTGTGACATATAATGTCACAAAGAATGTTTCAAGATCTATCCTGAAGTACAATGCTGTCAGTGATAGGATAATATCCATATACCTACCAGAAAGATCAGTTAACACTACTATTATTCAAATTTATGCATCAACCACCAAAGCCAGAGATAAGGAAAGTGAAGACTTTTACCAGCTTCTGCAGTCTGAAATTGCAATCAAGATATGTTGATTATTACTGGTGATTGGATTACAAAAGTTGGAAACAAAAAAGAATCACCAGTAGTTGGAAAATATGGCCTCGGTGATAGAAGTAACACTGGTGATTGCATGATAGAATTTTGCAAGACTAATGACTTATTCACCAGCCACTCCTTGGAAGGAAAGTTGGGCAATCTACTTCTGTAGTGATACTGCCTCGGAAACCCAAGGAGGGGTCATTATGAGTGGGGTCTGACTCCATAGCACATAACAACAATGAGGACAGATTTGATGCACTAAACATCAATGACCCCAAACCACAAGAATTATGGGATGACATCAAAAATATCATCAATGAAGAAAGCAAAAGATCATTAAAAAGAAAGAAAAGAAAAAAAAAGACCAAAATGGATATCAGAAAAGACTCTGAAACTTGTTCTTGAATGGAGAGTAGCTAAAGCAAATGGAAGAAATGATAAGATAAAAGAGCTGAACAGGAGATTTCAAAGAGCAGCTTGAGAAGACAAACTGAATTATTATACTAAAATGTGCAAAGACCTGGAGTTAGAAAACCAAAATGGAAGAACATGCTCATCATTTCTCAAGCTGAAAGAACTGAAGAAAAAATTCAAGCCTCAAGTTGCAATACTGAAAGATTCTATGGACAAAATATTGAATGATGCAGGAAGCATCAAAAGAAGATGGAAGGAATACACAGAGTCACTGTACCAAAAAGAACAATCTTCATCCATTTCAGGAGTTGGCATATGATCGAGAACCAATGGTACTGAAGGAAGAAGTTGAAGCTGCAGTGAAGTAACTGGTGAAAAACAAGGCTCTAAGAATTGATGGGACATTCACTGAGATGTTTCAACAAATGGATGCCAGGCTGAAGGCACTCATTTGTCTATGCCAAGAAATCTGAAAGACAGCTACCTGGCCAACTGACTGGAAGAGATCCATTCCAAAGAAAGGTGATTCCACTGAATGGGGAAATTATCAAATAAATATCATTAATATCACATGCAAGTAAAATATTGCTGAAGATAATTCAAAAATAGTTGCAGCAATATATTGACAGGGAACTTCCAGAAATGCAAGCCAGATTCAGAAGAGGACATGGAATGAGGGATTTTATTGCTGATATCAGAGGGATCTTGGCTGAAAGAAAAGTATACTAGAAAGATGTTTAACATGTGTTTTATTGACTATGCAAAGGCATTCAGCTCTGTGGATCATAAAACATTATGGATAACATTGAGAAGAATGGGAATTACAGAACACTTAATAGTGCTCATGAGGAACCTGCACATAGACCGGAGGCTGTAGCTCAAACAGAACAAGGGAATACTGCATGCTTTAAAATCAGAAAGGAAGTAGGCCATTTTCCTTCCACCATACTTATTCAACCTGTATGCTGAACAAATAATCCAAGAAGCTGGACTATATGGAAAAGCACGTGGCATCAGGATTGGTTGAAGGCTGATTAACAACCTGTAATATGCAGAAGACACAAGCTTGGTTTCCGAAAGTGATGATGACTTGAATTTCTTACTGATGAAGAGTAAAGACTACAGTCTGCAGTATGGATTAAACAAACAAACAAAAAAAAAACTCACTGCCATTGAGTCGCATCTGACTTATAGTGACTCCTCCTTGGGTTTCTAAGGTTTCATCAAGGAAGTAGATTGCTCAACCTTCCTTCCCAGGAGTGGCTGGTGGGTGTGAACTACTAACGCTCTGGTTAGCAGTCAAATGCCGTAGGCACTATACCACCAGAGCTCCCAGTATGGATTATATCTCAACATAAAGAAAACGAAAATCCTCCCAACTGGACCAATTAGCAGCATCACAATAAATGGAGAGAAGACTGAAGTTGTCAAAGATTTCATATTATTGGATCCACATATTGCCCTGGGCAAATCTGTCTCTTTGAAGACTAAGGTGTGCCTAACCCAATCCATGATGTTTTCAATAGCCTCATATCCATGTGAATGCTGGACAATGAATAAGGAAGATTGAAGAAGAGTTGATGCTTTTGAGTTGTGGTGTTAGTGAAGAATACTGAAAATACCATGGACTGCCAGAAAAACAAACAAATCTGTCCTGGAAGAAGTGCAGCCAGAATGCTCCTTGGAAGCAAGAATGGCCAGACATCATCTCACCTAGTTTGATCGTGTTGTCAGAAGAAACCATTCCCTGGAAAAGAGTATCATGACTGGTAAGGTGGAAGTTCAGAGAATGCCCAAAAAGAGATGGATTGATACAGTGGATGCAATGATGGGCTCAGGTATAGCAAGGATTGTAGGGCTGGCACAGGATGGGGCAGAGTTTCATTCTGTAGTACACAGGGTCGCTATGAGTCAGAGCCAATTCGATGGCACTGAACAACAACACAAAGATTGGAACATATTTTAAGCTGACAATTGAAAAAACAAGGTTATGGTGAAAATGATAGAATAGGAATCAAGAGGAATGGGATTGATAGCCCAAGTAATCACCTAAATTTCTAACTGAAATAGATGAGCTTATCCTCTTATAAGGAAGAGGAAAGTTGAGAGTAATAATGGTCTGGAATACTAATATAGAGATTTGCACAGCAAGCTAATAAAAGATAAGGAAAAAAAAAAAAAATAGCAACCAACCTTGCGTTGGCTGAGGTGGCAGACCATAACTGCATACACATCTATCTGCACAGATGTTGGAGAAGCAGACAGCAGATGTGGAAATTCAATTCAAGGTTATCCTGTGTGTAACACAAGTTAAATGTTCCAAGTAGTTGAAGTAGTAGATAAAGAAGGAGTTTAGATAACTAACCTTGGGTGCTTATCTATCTTTTGGTAGGGATAGAAGAGACGGCAGGAGTTCTGGTAGCGTAGTGCCTAAGGCACTTGACTGCTAACCAGAAGGCTGGTGGTTCAAACCCACCAGCCACTCCTTGGAAGGAAGATGGGGCAATCTACTTCCGTAGTGATACTGCCTCGGAAACCCAAGGAGGGGTCGCTATTAGTTGGGGCCGACTCGACAGCACATAACAACAACAACAACAAGAGACAGCAGAAGAGAAGTGACAGAAATTAATTAAAAAATCAAAGTCATGAAGTTCCTGAATGACATAAACGTTTAAGTGCTTGACTGATAGCCAAAGATTAGCAGTTCTAAACATAGGTCTGACAATCTGCTTCTTAAAGATCACAGCCTTGATAACCCTATGGAGCACAGCTCTACACTGCACACATGGGGTAGCCATGAGTCAGAACTCAACAGCAACAAATGAACCTAATGATGGGAACACGAACCTAAGGAATAGAGAAGTTTCCCATTTCCAATAAATCTTAATGCTTTCCAAGTTGCCTATATACCAAATATCTGAAAGATTATTAATATAAATAAAATAATAGACAGTTACTTGCAGCTCCTGGGATATTAATCCTTTTGATTACATTATCCCTAAAATTTTTTTCACTGTACCTCAAGGCCCCAAAATATTATTTTAATTAACATAAACCTCCCAAATAACTTATTTCCTTAGATTAGGTAACTTGTCTGTTTATCCCTACCCAATTGTCATAGAATCACAGATTTTTTTAGGCTTCTTAAAAGTAGTCCATTCAAGTGAACCATTGGAAACTAAGCACCTCTAATAAGCACAATGCTAGGTGATTCACATTATCACTTCATAGCCTCAGGAAGGTGAGATGCACTGGCCAGTGTCCATAAGAGAATACAGCCTGTTGTGGACTATACCCAAGCTACAGTCAGCAATGGCAACTCCTGGAACAAAAGCTCGCTCTTCAAAAATTATTTGAATGCAACTGTATCTTTGCTGCTTTATATATTCTCAGAGTACTCTATGAAAAACTACTGTTCCTGAATTAGACAACAACAGAAAGCATAATGGAGTTGATTTAAAAATTCCAAGTTGTATTGGCACTGGAGAACTGATCTAAAGATCAGCCTTGGTCACCAAGGGCTGCAGGGTTGACTGCACTGCTAGGAAGGGGAACAGCAAAGAGGGAGACAATCTGACCAGTGGCCTTTCAGCTGTCTGGAGGGAGCAACTATTTTGATTGTTGTGATAGTTGGAGAGGAAGTGGCCCAAATGCCTACGGTCTCCACTCCAGTCACATTACCTTCCCTGTCCCACTCTGCACCTATGGCCTCTTGGGGAGTTCCTTATGACCAGTTGACTGAGGAAGAGAAAACT
>NW_006921614.1:7543035-7561518 GCF_000298275.1 Orycteropus afer afer
AATTATCGAACCCAGGAGAGAGGTGGTGGGTGCTTTGGGAGGAACGGTTGGTGAAAGGGTTGGAGGGAGGCAGCATGTCTGGCCTTGCAGTAATACGCCTTGGATTACTGCTGGTAATCCTGTCTTCCTCTTGTGGGGTTAGAGGAGGTCAGAACATGTGGCCTCCTTGGCGTTTTTGCAGTATTTAAAAAACTCTAAACTAAAGCAGTTTGCTTGAAAATTAAGAAATTAATCAATTTTAGGAACAAATAGAACAATTAAAATTCTGCTTTTTATTCTTGATCTCTTGTACTTATACTAAAATGCTACTGAAAGACATGGGGTACAAATCACGATTTCCATGTGAGCACGCTGCTGATGAAGACATCATTCACAACAAAAAGAGATCTTAGAATGTTTTGGTTAGGTGGGACTTTGAACATATCATCAAGAAAAAACAACCGCTTGAAAAGGACATCATGTTTAGTAGTAAAGTATAGTGTTAGCAAAAATAAGGGAAACCCTCAGTAAGATGAATTGACACAACAGCTACAACAATGGATTCAAACATATAAATGATCATGAAAATGGCACATGACCAGGCAACATTTGATTCTATTATACATAAAGTTGCCATAAGTTGGAGCCAACTTGATGGCAATAAACAACAATACATTAGTTGTGTTCTCTGGAAACACATCTGACACTGAGAAGAAGTTTGACAAACAGGTTACTTGGATAGATTAACATCAATGGAAAGCAGAGAGCAAAAGCAGGTTGGGGCAACACAGATCTGACAAAGCCTTCCGCCAACCTCATGAGAGTTGTGGAGTTCATCCAGCTATCAAAATCACCCCAAGGTGGACCAAAATGTTGGACCTTTATATCCCTGCCACAATCAGTCTTTGGATGTAGACTACCCTTGGAAGGGCATGTCCTTGGGCAAGCAGGCACTTACTTTGTAGTTGAGGCACTCCTCCTGTAAGGGGCAGATGGCTGAAGACCATCTACCTACAGCACTCCCAGCAGCTGAGGAGGTTGGAGGGGACTTAGAAGGTGTCTTCCCACGACCACCTCAGTCCTTTTTCACTTTGAAATGTCAGGCCAGGGAGGAACATGATTTGACCATGGTGACATACTTCATGAATACTAGAAGATAACAATCCAACTCTTGTTCAGACTAATTAACCTAAACTGTGTTATGAGGGGAATGCCAGTGTTTACCAGGGAGACACTGCCAAAGAAGGACTGTAAACGTCAAGGGATAAAAAGAGAAATTAAGACGTTAGAAATTCAAAATCCTTACCTGAGTTGCTCTGGGGAAAAAAAAAAAAAAAAAAGATAGACAAACATGGTAAAAAAGATACAGAAAACAATTTAGAAATGTTAAAAATGACAATACATTCCATGAACATAAAAACAATCTAAAGGGTTATTTCTTTGTAATTCTAAAAGTTACCTCTTATAACAGCCTGAGGATGCTAGTACAATTGAAATGTTAGCAGAAATAATAAACTACATTTGAGGAAGGAAAAAAAACAAAAGTAAACTAAAACTAAAGCAGATATAATAACAAAAAATTGCCACAAGGAAATAGTGTGTTCTCATTTTTAATTTTGCTTTTCAAGAACAATATAACCTAATAAGAAAAAAAAGGTAAAAAGTTTAGATGAAACCAAGAAAATAGAAAAAGAGGTGCTGAATATTTCTGAGATCTGCTGAAGCAGTTTCCATTCATTAATTATAAAAATGAACTTGAATTTTTTTAAATTTTTATCATACTGAAGTTTAGTATCCAAAACTCAATTGTATGTCATATAGCAAATTGGGGCTTTACTCGGAAGGAAGGTTAGGCAATCTACTTCCGTAGTGATACTGCCTCAGAAATCCAGGGAGGGGTTGCTATGAGTTGGGTCTGACTTGACTGGCACATAACAACAACAACAACAACAGCTTGAGGGAGTCAGAGAAGGCAGAGGGAGTGAGAAGTGAAAGGAATGGGTCAGAACTAAAATCCTAGAGAGAAACCTGATTTTTCTTTTTTTTGGATACTATGACTTAGTTCCCATCTATCAATTTGTCACGCTGTGGTGGTTTTCATGTTGCTGTGATGCTAGAAGCTCTTCCACCAGTATTTCAAATACCAGCAGGGTCATCTAGGGTAAACACGTTTCAACAAAGTTGCCAGATTATCTGGAAGAAAGGTCTAATGACCTACTATACTTTTATGCAAATAACATACACGTTATAGGTTTTATTTGGCCAACCAAGCCCAGCCTCCATGAGGTATTTTCATGAACACGCTATACTAATTTTTTACAGTACCATATAAAAAAAAAATTACCACAGCACACTCATGAAAATACAGGGCAGGGAGCACACAATTGGCAAAAACATGTAACTTGCTTGTTACTTATATAAAAAATATGGTACCTCTTAAAATTAGCCAATAAAAGCTCTATTGTTCATAATTAACCAACAGATCACAAAAGAATAGTGTCCTTTCCAGTGCTGGAAGACAAGGACCTAGGTTGGGAGGTACTCAAAATGTACATTGGACTCAGGCATATCAATAATTATGAACCTGGTGCAGGACCAGGTAATGTTTCATGTCTGTTGTATGTGGGGTCACTATGAATCAAAGCCAACTTGATGGCAATAAACATGACTTTGTTAGACCTCATAAACCAAAAAAGACCAAACTCACTGCCATCAAGTTGATTCGACTCATAGCAACACCCCCTAGGATTTCTGAGGCAATATCTCTATGGAAGTAGTTCACTCAATCTTCCTTCTGGGGAGTGGCTGGTGGGTTTGAACCACCACCAGCCTTCTGGTTAGCAATCAAATGCCTTAGGCACTATACCAGCAGAGCTCCCTGAGACCTCATAGTCTAAGAAATATGAAAACTATCTCTTCCTACCTTTTCAAAAAAGCTTATTTCTAATAAGGACTCAGACTGCCTGGTCTCAAATTAAATACTTACCTGCTGCGTGATCTTAAATATTTAATTTCTTTGTGTCTCTGTTTTCTCACCTGAAAAATGAAGATTATAATAATACCTATATAGGAGCTCTGGTAGCATAGTGGCTAAAAGCACTTGACTGCTAACCAGAAGGCTGGCGGTTCAAACCCACCAGCCACTCCTCGGAAGGAAGGTTGGGCAATCCTACTTCCATAGTGATACTGCCTCGGAAACCCAAGGAGGGGTCGCTATGAGTCAGGTTTGACTCAACGGCACATAACAACAACAACATATCATAGATGTAGGGCAAAAGAAATAATTCTTAAAAAAGTGTTTAACACAGGGTTTGACACTGTTAACTACCAACCAATACTATTATCACTACTATCATGATTATGGGAGCTCTGGTGGCATAATGCCTAAGGCATTTGACTGCTAACCAGAAGGCTGGCGGTTCAAATCATGACTATTGCTACTACTACTAGCTGTTGTTTGTGTCTAGACCAAGACGCTCTTCAGAAACTGGAAAAAAAATTAAACAATGCCTCTGAAATGAATGTCTGGAATGGGAACATGACTCATCTCTTCAGAGTAGAGAAGAACCAGCCCAGAGCCTTGAGAGAGTATTAATATTCAGTGTGAAGGCACACAGCATAGGCCATCTCTCCCTTGCAGCTCACATAAAGAGCCTGAGTGTGAATGTGGGTCACCTTCCCACCCTGCTTACCATCCCTATTCCAACGCACCCTAGCAATGTCACAAGCAGGGTACGCACATTATGGTGCAGTCAATCACTTGCTATGGCTTTTCTAACCAGTCTTTCTGATTCCCACCAGATTACTAGTTGTGACCATGCAATTATGGTGTATGGAACTCCAATGTGGGGATTGGTTAGTTTTGTCATTCTGCTAGTCTTAAAATGAGCCTTCCTAGAGATAGATAGAGAGATCTGGTGGCACAGTGCCTAAGGCATTTGACTGCTAACCAGAAGTCTGGCAGTTCAAACCCACCAGCCACTCCTTGTAAGGAAGACTGGGCAACCTACTGCTGTAGAAATACCGCCTCGGAAACCCAAGGAAGGGTCGCTATGAGTTGGAAATGATTCATTGCCATCAAAAGACAAGAGCTAGAGCTGGAGCCGGAGGGGAGCACATCCTTGGATCTGAGATCCCTGGGCTGGACTTCCATGGCAGACAACTGACTGAGATGAATGGTAATGATGATCAGGAGAGGAACCAAGAGTCATGAGACAGAGCAGCAGGCTTACCGGTCCACAGAGCAAGAAAGCTGAATGCCTTTGGGAAGGAGGTTTGCTGGCAGAGTAGGGTGCAAACAGGAGTCCTTACTGGCAGAACTAAAAGAGCTTTGAAACACTTGCCAAAGCAGGGCAGAAGCCAGGCCAACAGGTAAAGGGCCAGAGAGGCATGCCCAAGGGTACAGCAGAGGGGAGACTGTCCTGATCAAAGAACTATATCCTGAGTTTGTTCCTGATCTTGAATTATAACATTTTACTATTACCAGGAGGAGCTCTGGTAGCATAGTGCCTAAGGCACTTGACTGCTAACCAGAAGGCTGGCGGTTCAAACCCACCAGCCACTTCTCGGAAGGAAGATGGGGCAATCTACTTCCGTAGTGATACTGCCTCAGAAACCCAAGGAGGGGTCGCTATGAGTTGGGTCCAACTCGACGGCACATAACAACAACAACTATTACCAGGATCCCTGGGAACCTGAGCAGGGGTCCTTGCCTTCTGCTGACAAAGAATTGAACAGGAGAAGCAAAATGTCCACACAAATCAAAGTTTATTAAAAGAGAAAGGACAGGAAGGGGCTCATGAGAGAGATGGAGAGGGGCTTCAGTCTACACTAGCCTCCAGTCTCTCACCAAACAAAAGATTTCCTAGCATTTATAAAGGGTTTTAGGTGGGAATAAGGCATCATCTTTATTTATAAAATAGGTGGGGGTTTCCAGAAAAAAGGTGAGGTTATGAAAATCAAGTGTGCATGCAAGAAATAGCCAAGATAGATTCCACCTCAAAGGCTACTGGAACAAAGATAGAACCTACTGCGAAAGCTGCTGGAACTTGTTATGTGTGATGTCTCTGGACCCTTGTTCAAGTCCCAGCAAAGGATTCCTGTTTTTGACTGCCTCTTGTGGAAGGTCACTTTGTTGGTCAAGTTCAACTTTACCTCACATGCTCTACACCTGGTGACGTACTTGAAGGACAACTCAGGAGGTTTATTGGCATTTAACAAAGAGGTCCAACTTATGGGGCTTTTGAAATGTATTTTGCCTTCATGCTTGTTTGTTAATCCCAAGTAATTCCCTGTTGCCAGCAGCAAGAATACTAAGTCAGAGGCTGCTTGATTCAGTCAGCCCTATTTGTCTCATTACTCCCCTAATAAACGTCATAATCATAAGTATTGCCTGTGAGTTCTGTGTGGACATTGCAACAAACTATTAAACCCAGCAGAGAAGTAGTGAGTGCTGTGGGAGAGAAGGCTGGTGTCAGAGTTGGTAAAAAGGGTGGAGGGTGGTTGCATGTCTGGCCTCACAGAAATAAGCCCTGGGCTGTTGATGGTGACTCCGTTTCCCCTTCATGAGATGAGAGGAGGTCAGAAGATGCCGCTTCCTTGCCCTTTTTGCACATACTCAAGACCATACTCACACTTCTCTTTTAACAATGACTTCCTTAGCAATAAACACAAATATGCATCAGGAACAAGGCAAAGACTTCTGACTCTAAGTAGGATCATTTTAGGATTTTCAGGGTGTTGGGCTACTGTGTAGAGTTAAAAACGGATTTCAAAATGATCTCATGGCTGGAAGAAAATAAAAGAAGATTTTCTTTTCCTCTACAAATAATATTTTAGTGCATATGAACAACATGTATTTTCCGAGTTGATGGGTTTTTGAATTTAATTCCATTCTACTATTTTGCTGACTCTGCTTCACAAACAAAAACTAAATTTGAGGATCTGTAATGAGATCTGAAACCTAAAAGTCTAAGCTGATAGCATTTTAAAAAGAATAAAGTGACAGCTTTCCCAAAATAGAGGAATGACAATTTGACTGCTATTTCAAAATTGAAAATTTTTAATTCTTGGCCATGAGCATGGCCATCACGTCAAGACAGGTATCACAGCTAGTAAAATCACATCCTGCAGAAATATTTTTCAATTAGGTAAATTGCTACATGAGAACATTTACCTCACCGAATGGATTCACAAGTTATTGAAATACAAATACTAAAAATAATAACATAAAGTTAAATCTAGGACCACAGTCAGAGAAATGGACATACTTAAAGCCACTGAAAAAGTATAATCTATACCGAGGCTGGCACATTGCTTCCTTTACACAGTATTTGCTGGTGCTCAGAGGGGATGTCAATGCCACAGTCAACCCCAACAGGCTATAGTGCCACCGTTTGGTGTAAAGCTGCATTTCATTTCATTAGCCACAATAATAAGAAATCAACTGTGATTGTATTGCAATTTACTCATATTTTCTCAGTTTTTATTGTCTTATCTTGATTTTCCTTAAAACTTATTTTTTTTCATATTTACACATTTATTTACTATTGTCTACTTACAAGACATTTGACTGTGTGAATCATAAGAAATTATGGATAACATTGAGAAGAATGGGAATTTCAGAACACTTCATTGTACTCATGAGGAAACTGTACATAGACCAACAGGCTGTCATTCAAACAGAACAAGGGGATACTGCATGCTTTAAAATCAGGAATGGTGTGCATCAGGGTTGTATCCTTTGATCATACTTATTCTATCTCATCCTGAGTGAATAATCAAAGAAACTGGGCTATACAAAGAAGAATGCAACATCAGGATTGGAGGAAAACTCATTAACAACCTGAGATATGCAGATGACACAACCTTGGGTTGTTGAAAGTGAAGATGACTTGAAGCACTTACTGTTGAAGATTAAAGACTACAGTCTGCAGTATGGATTACAACTTGACATAAAGAAAATGAAAATCCTCACAATGGAACCAATAAAAAGCATCACGATAAATGGAGAGAAGATGGAAGTTGTCAAAGATTTCATATTATTTGGATCTACAATCAACACCAATGGAAGCAACAGTGAAGAAATCAGACAACATATTGCACTGGGCAAATTTGCTGCAAAAGACCTCTTTCAAGTGCTGAAGAGCAAAGATGTCTCTTTGAAGATTAAGGTGCATCTAACCCAAGCCATGGTGTTTTTAATTTCTTCATATGCATGTGAAAGCTGGACAATGACTAAGAAAGACTGATGAATTGATGCTTTTGAGTTGTGGTGTTGGCAAAGAATACTGAAAGTATCATAGACTGCCAGAAGAACAAACAAATCTGTCCTGGAAGAACTGCAGCTGGAATGCTCCCTGGAAAGAAGAATGGCCAGACTTCGTCTCACCTATTTTGGTCGGTTGTCAGAAAGGACTATTCCCTGGAGAAGGAAATCATGCTTGGTAAATTGGAAGGTCAGTGAAAAAGGAGAAGATTCTTAATGAGCTAGATTGACACAGTGGCTGCATGATGCACGACTGGGCAGTGCTTTGTTCTGTTGTATATAAGGTTGCTATGAGTTGGAGAAGACTCAACTGCACATGACCACAAATTAAAAGGCACCTTTCACATATTGTAAAAAAAAAAAACAACAAAACTCATTGCCATTGAATCAATTCCAACTCATAGCGATCCCTCCTTGGGTTTCTGAGGCAATAACTCTATGGAAGTAGACTGCCCAGTCTTCCTTCCAAGGAGTGGCTGCTGGGTTTGAACTGCCAGCCTTCTAGTTAACAGTCAAATGCTTTAGGCACTATGCCACCAGAGCTCATATGGTATCTCACTTTATTCTCATGTAAAATAGGTACTGTTAACTCAACAACTTATAAAAGTTTGAAAACTAAGACCTAAAACACTAAATGATCTATATAAGACTTCCAAGTAACTGGATAAAAGAGAATTTAAATTTAATTTTTCTGATTCCACACAACCAGTTTTCAGTGGTCATAAGAAGTTTCTGTTCATCATTTTTCCTTTCTCCTCTTATATTCTCCATTCTTTCATGATGTACTCTATGCTTGTTTTCAGTGACTAGTATTTATGTGTCCCAGTATCTTTTGTTATTCTTCATTCCCATCTTCCTAATCTACCCTGGCTTGGGCCCTGACAGACCTTTGCCATGGTTTTCTTTGTTTCTTTTTTAATTTTGGTAAAAATATATACAAAAACATTTGACAATTCAACAATTTTTACACATGTACTTCAGTAAAATTGATTGCATTCATTATGTTGTGCAACCATCAGCATTAACCTTTTCTAAATTATTTCACCACCATTAACAGAAACTCAGTATCTTCTAAGCAATTACTTCTCCTTTCCCTCTCCCTTTCACCTTAATAACCACTAACAAACTTTGGGCTCTATACATTTGCCAATTTCATATCAGTGGGATCATATAATATTCATCTTTTGGGGACTAACTTTGTTAACTCAACATAATGTCTTTATAGTTCATTCATTTTTAGCATGTATCAGGACTTCATTTTCTTTTTATAGCTAAGTAATATTCCATTTTGTTTATAGACCACATTTTGTTTATCCATTCATCTGCTGATGGACATTTAATTTGTTTCTGCCTTTTGACTCTAGTGAAAAGTGCTGCAATGAACACTGGTGTACAGGTTACTATTTGCATTCTTACTCTCAATTCTTTGGGGTATATACCTAGAACTGAGATTGCTGGGCCAAAAGGTCTATGATGAAATTTTGAAGAATTACCCAACTGTTTTTCCATAGTGGCTGTACCATTTTATATTCACACCAGCAATAACAAAGGGTTGGGCAACTTCTCCACACCATTGTCAACACCTGGTATTTTCTTTTCTTTATCACACCCATTCTGGTGGAGGTAAGATAGTAGTCTCATATCTGGTTTTGATTTGCATCTCTCTAATGTTCCAGTAGTTGGAAAATATGGCCTTGGTGATAGAAATAACACTGGAGATGATATGATAGAATTTTGCAAGACCAATGACTTATTCATTGCAAATACCTTGTTTCAACAACATAAACAGTGGCTATACATGTGGACTTCATGAGATAGAGTACACAGGAATCAGATTGAGTTCATCTGTGGCAAGAAGCAATGAAGAAGCTCAATATCTTCCGTAAAAACAAGGCCAGGAGCTGATTGTGGACAGACCACAAACTACTGATATGCAAGCTCAAGTTGAAGCTGAAGACAATTAAAACAAGTCCATGAGAGCCAAAATATGACCTTGTCTATATCCCTCTTGAATTTAGAGACCATCTAAAGGACAAGTTTGATGCATTAAACACCAATGACCCCAAATCACAGGAATTGTGGGATGACATCAAGAATATCATCCATGAAGAAAGCAAAAGGTCATTAAAAAGACAGGAAAGGAAGAAAAGACCAAAATGGATGTCAGAAAAGGCTCTGAAATGTGCCCTTGAATGAAAAGTAACTAAAGCAAGTGGAAGCAATGACAAGATAAAAGAGCCGAACAGAAGATTTCAAAAAGCAACTCAAGACAAAGGACTTGGAATGAGGGATATCATTGCTGATGTCAGATGGATCTTGGCTAAAGCAAAAAACACCAAAAAGATTTTTACTTATGTTTTATTGACTATGCAAAAGTATTTGATTGTGTAGATCATAACAAATTATGGGTAACACTGAGAAGAATGGGAATTCCAAAACATTTCATTGTGCCCAAGAGGAACCTGTATGTAGACCAGGAGGCTGTCATTCGAACAGAACAAGAGGATACTGCATGGCTTAAAATCAGGAAAAGAGTACATCAGGGTTGTATCCTTTCACCATACTTATTCAATCTGTATGCCAAGCAGATAATCTGAGCATCCAGACTATAAGAAAAACATGGCATAAGGATTGGAGGAAGACTCATTAACAACCTGCGATATGCAGACAACACAACTTTGCTTGCTGAAAGTTAGGATGACGTGAAGTAATTACTGATGAAGATTAAAGACTGCAATCTACAGCATAGATTACACCTCAATATAAAGAAAATGAAAATCCTCACAATTGAGCCAATAAGCCGCATCACAATAAATGAATAAAAGATTGAAGTGTCTAAGATTTCATATTACTTAGGTCCACAATCAACACCAATGGAAGCAGCACTCAAGACATCAGATAACATATTGCATTGAGCAAATTTGCTGCAAAAGACCTCTTTAAAGTGCTGAAGAGCAAAGATCTCTCTTTGAAGACTAAGGTGCGCCTAATCCAAGCCATGGTATTTTCAATCACCTCATATGCATGTGAGAGCTGGACAATGAATAAGGAAGACCGAAGAAGAATTGATGCGTTTAGTCGTGGTGTTAGCAAAGAATACTCAAGGTATAACGGACTGCCAAAAGAACAAACAAATGTGTGCTGGAAGAAGTGCAGCTGGAATGCTCCGTGGAAGTGAGAATGGCCAGACTTCTTGTGACCTACTTTGGTCATGTTGTCAGAAGGGACCATTCCTTGGAGAAGGATATCATACTTGGTAAAGTGGAGGGTCAACAAAAAAGAGTAAGGCCCTCAACAAGATGGACTGACACAGTGGTTATAAGATGGACTGACACAGTGGCTAAAATGATAGGCTTAGGTATAGCAAGGATTGTGAGGCTGGCATAGGACTGGGCAGTGTTTCATTCTGTAGTACATAGGGTCGCTACAGGTCAGAGCCAACTCGACAGGACCTAACGACAATGTTCCCTGGTGGAACAGTGGTTAAGCATTACGGTGCTAACTGAAAGGTCAGTAGTTTGAATCTACCAGTTGCTCCATGGGAGACAGGATCTCACAGTCTGCTTCTATAAAGATTTACATCCCTTGGAAACCCTGAGATTATAGCCGTTGGTCACCCTTCGGACCTGGAACTGAACTCACTCCAATAACTCAATTTTTATTCAAACAAAAGATAGATCTACAAGATGAATAATAACTCTAGGAAGGTAGACACTCCTTAGAATATAAACCATTTGAGATCAAAACACAACATTTGCCCAAGGAGATAGTTCAGAAGGTAGGAAGGGCTAAGGGAGAAGGAAGAATGGAAATGAGAAACACAGGGAGGATGTGGGAGGAGTGATGTTACGTTGAGGGGACTGCAATCAATGACATGAAACAAAATGAGTGTGAATTGTTCAGTGGAAAACTGATTTTCTCTGTAAGCTTTCACTTAAATCACAATAAAAAGTTTGAAGAAGAAAAAAAGATTTATAGGCTTGGAAACCCTCTGGGGCAGCTCGATTCTGTCCTACAGGATTCATATGAGTCAGAATTGACTTGACAACTTGATGACTAATGACATTGAGCATCTTTGTGTTTGGTTCTTGGTCATTTGTATGTCCTCTACGGTGAAATATCTACTCAAGTCCTTTGCCCCCCCTCCTTTTTTTTTTTTTTCTTTTTTGATTGAGTTGTTTGTTTTATTGCTGTTAAACTGTAGGAATTCTTTATATAGAATGCATATTAAACCCTTATCAGACATATGATTCTCCAAAATTTTCTCCCAATGTGCAGGTTCTCTTTTCACTTTGTTAATAAAGTCTCCCTGATAAACTCTTACTCACTTTGTTGCTTGGTTGCTTGCTCAGTCTGCTCTTTTTATATTTCAAAAGAGATTAATTTAAGATACACGTCCAACATCAATACTGCCTCATCAATGTAACAAAGAAACCCATTCCCAGATGGGATTAAAAACACAGGTATAGGGGTTAGGATTTACAGCACATATTCTGGGGGGACATAATTCAATCCATAACAACAAAGTTTAACACTGGAAAATTCAGACCATCCTGAATCCCTGTAAATTTACCAGAAGTTGAGTACTATCTCCTTATGATATTAGAATCCCTTCTACCTATCCTGCCTCTGAAATGGGCCTGAATAGCACAATCTATCTCCCTGAAAATCAATGTTAAATTGATTATTTTACTGTTAAAATTACAATTCTTTTATTTTATCATGAGAGCACAGAGAAACTGGCTATAATAGGATTTTCACATTAGCAATCTCTACTCTGAAACCTGTTTCACTAGTGCATAAACCATTTTAATATGAAATATTTCAAACCTAGAAATAGGAATACAGAATAACAAACGCCATGCACCCACTATTCAGCTTTACCACAATATACTATTTTATCATATTTAACTTCAGATCTTTTCTTTTCTCCCCTAAATAAAATATTACCAACATATTTGAAGCTTTGTTTCTACTTCCTCCTCAATATCATTTCCCACTTCCTGGGAAAGCCACTATCTTGAGGTTGTCAATGTATACTCACCACGTGCATTTTTTTTTTCCTTCTTTTTAAAAATTATGTATATAATGTATATTAAGAATATATAGGATTATTAGGGAGCTCTGGTAGCATAATGCCTAAGGCACTTGACCACTAACAAGAAGGCTGGCGGTTCAAACTCATCAGCCACTCCTCAGAAGGAAGATGGGGCAATCTACTTCCGTAGTGATACTGCCTCAGAAACCCAAGGAGGGGTCACTATGAGTCGGGTCTGACTCGATGGCACATAACAACAACAATAGGATTATTAAGCAGGTACTTAAAAACTGTATGAACTGTGTATATGGCAGCATGCAGTCCTGATATTGTGAAAACCTTCCTAAAACAAAGTAACAGATGTTCAATAAATTGCAAGAATCCTTTAAAATTCATGTTTGCCCTCTCAAACACCTTAGGGAAACATATAGCTGAAACAAAAATAGTAAGTAATATGCATACGTCAAAACTTATAAAATTGTGCAAATATGTCTAGTTTATCATTTGTCAACTTTTCAAATTGTACGCTTTAAATATGTATAGTTTATTTTATGTCCATTATAACTCAGTAAAGGAGCCTTGGTGTTGCAATGGTTACAATGCTTGGTTGCTAACCAAAAGGTCAGCAGGTCAAACTCACTAGCAGCTCTAAAGGAGAAAAGATCTGGCAATTTGCTCCCATAAAGATTACAGCCTTAGAAACCATATGGGGCAGGTATACTCTGTCCTTTAGGGTGACTAAGAGTCAGAATCAACTTGATGACACATAACAACAATATCTCAATAAAGTCATTTTTTAAAAAAGCTAACAGGAATAAGAGAATAAAGAAGAATCTTATCCATGCTAGACTTCTGTCTTCTAAGCATTTTTTTAAGTGCTAGGCCACAATTAAGAAAACTTGCCTTATCTTCTCTTCATTTACTTCTAAAAACAAATAAAATGTTATCTTAGACAAATTAGAAATATTTGGAAGGAGAAGGGCATTACCAACAAAAAATTATCTTAGAAAAATACTTCAGATAAAATGACTAAATTGAGAGTCCATGTCTTAACAACATTGCTTTTCCTACTGAAAAGACACTATTAATATCCTTGCTATAGATAGTATTAATCAGTATGCCAGTATGTCAAATCTTCCACTGGGCCCCCTCACTTGGATCACAATCTAGCCCTATCAGCTGATTGATCTAATGATCTAATCTGATAATCTAATGACACTGAGCAGTATACAACTTTTCCCATTGAGGATACTGATCCTAATCCATTATTATTACCAAAGGTTATAACCATTTTTCCTTTTGTTAACTCTATTTTCATATCCTCTTGCTCCCCAAATGTAACAAAGCAGGAAATCCTTAAATTCTACCTCACTAAAGACCTGAACCCTTAAGCTACAATTTAGCCCCCTCAAAAAACTGAGACCCAACCAACCTCAATGATTTCAGTAACACAGCAGTTATTGAACTTTAAAGCCCCCAAACACAAACACATTCAGGTATCTACCATCTCCAAAAAGATGTGTCACAAGTCTGGTGAGTGTCTGTTTGAGGTCAAACTCTACTAGCTTCAGGGCTTCCATGGTGTGTGTCTCTTGTTTATGGGCAGAGCGAGAACTTTGTTCAAAGAGCTGCAGGCTTTCTCCATCCTTTATGCCAGTAAACAACTGTAAAAACAAGAGGAATCATATGAATAAGTAAAAACAGTTTCCAAGCCAGTCTATAACAAATAATGTAGAAATTACTCTAAAAACAAACTGTTACTCCAAGTTATAATATAGCAATAAAACTCATTAAGTTGTATAGTCAATAAATAGTCTGAAAGGAGCCCTGGTGGTACACTGATTAAAGCACTCAGCTGCTAACCAAAACATTAGCAATTTGAACCCAATAGCTAGCTACTCTGCAGGAGAAAGATGTGGTAGTCTGCTTCTGTAAAGATTTACAGCCCTGGAAGCACTATGGGGCAGTTGTATTCTGTCCCATAGGGTTGCTCTGAGTAGGAATCGACTTGATGGTAGTGGCTTTGGGTTGAACAAGGCACTATACTAAAGGTGTGCAGAATTTAAAGAAATTTAATGAAAACACACTGTTCAGATCCTTATTGAGCTCTCCTTCCACATCTAACTGAACTTATAGTCATTTCCTAAGAAGAGACATGATGCTCCAGTATAGTGAGTACACCTGTGTAATAGCCTTTTCGAATCTAAAATTCCATCCCTGACTATCTCAGAGTCCTTACAGTGAGATCAGAAACTAGGTAAGACAGTATAGTCTTGAGATGCAATGCCATAAAGTTCACGAAGGCAGGAGCCATGATAGATTTTGTAAATCTTGTATCTCCAAAGCACGGGGCAGGACCTGAAACATATTTCTGCTCTGTACTATCCATGAAGACTTAACCCAGTGACAAAATGGCTAAGCCTCAAATAATGATCTGTAAAATAGCAAGAGTAATCCTAACTTATTAGGTTTTATGACAAGTAAATAAAATAATGCATGAAAAGCATAAAGTACTTGGCACATTGTAACGGCTAAATAAATTTTACCCATTATTGTCCTCATCATCATTAGTCATGGTTGGTATTAGTCATAAGCTGCTTTACCACTGATAAAAAGTGCTCTCATCTTTAGCAACACAGCAAAACTTTATTTGCTATTGGTGAGGAGACTTGCTGAAGATGAACTAAGCAAATAATTCTATCATTCTCCCAATCTAAAATCCCATTAAACTGAAGATTTAAACATTTTTAAACAAAAGAATGAATCAACTTCCATTTCTACTAGTTTTGTAATTAGAAACAACCCTCCTGATAAATGCAACTAAAAAATACAAAAGCTTTTAAAGCATTAAAGAAGTAACAAAATAGAATTACTGAACAAAACTTTATAAGAAAAGCACAAAGCCAGAGAAAACCCCAGCACGTAGACAGAAAGGAGTCCTGAGAGTGGTCTATCAGATGTGTAAACGAAAAAACTGAACATTGGTTGAGACAGTATATCATGGCAAATGAGACAAAAATGAAAGCCCAGGGTCTAAGTAGGGAAGTCTCATAAACAGCCCTAAAGGAATTACCACATGATAAGAAAAAACACAAAAGTAAAGCCATTCTATATAGACTTGTAGTCAAGTGTCACGTCCCCTAGGCAGTACAGAGAACTTCAGGCTCTACAAATAGATTATTCCAGAATGACAGTAACTCTAAATGTGTAGCAGTATCAAACAAAAATCATTTGTGATCATAGATTTGATCATTCTAAGCCTAAAATTATTCTTACAAAAGTTGAAAATAATGAAAGCTGCCAAAAAATATATATACCAAATCCAGTGACTAATACAGTAACACTAAGGAAAAGGAAGACACAGAGAGGTGCACAAGAGAGATAGGCAACGAGGATAAACACTTTTACACAGACAATACTGTGTTATCAGTGATATTAAACATTAATCTACAGGTTTAGGCAAAAGGGAATATACCCATGAACATATATGAGGTTAGTCATCGCTGTTGAGTCATCTCCGACTCATAGCGACCCCTCCTTGGATTTCCGAGGCAGTAGCTCAATTTTATTTCCACATATGTATTTATATATACTGTAAGAATGTACATATACATAATAGAGCTAATAGAGAAAAGTTACGACAATTTCTTAGCCACAGTCAAACACCCTGAGGGAATGAGTCACTGACTGGGCCCATGGGCTCAGGATGATGGCTGCATGGGATATCAAGCTCAATTGACTTAACACACTACACAAAAACATTGTTCTACATCCTACTTTGGTGAGTAGTGACTGGGGTCTTACAAGCTTACAAGCAGCCATCTAGGTGCAACAATGGGTCTTTTCTTGTCCAGAGCAGAGAAGAATGAAGAAAAACAAAGATGCATGAAATAATTAGTCAAAGGGAATAGCAGACTATGGGATACTCAGCCTATATGACCATGAGACCAGAAAAACTAGATGGTACTCGGCTATTACTGTCAACCACTTCAAAAGTTATCAGTGCAGGAGATCCTGGACAAAGTCGCAGAACTATGTGGAATAAAATTCAAAGTCATAAAAAAGACCAGGCTTACTGGTCTGATAGAACCTGATGAAACCCCCCAGACTATGGCCCCTAGTCACCCTTCACATCTATAACTGCACTCACTTCTGTGGCTTCCAGCCAAACAATAGACAGGCATATAGATAGGGTGAACATTTATACCAGGTAGATACCCTCCTTAGAACAATCAATCATGGAAGAACAGAAGGGCAGTATTGGCAAAGGGGGATACTCAGGGGGCAGGAATGCATAGAAAAGAAGTACACAAGGAAGAGGTAACCATAGGGAGGAAGTGGGAAGAAAGCTGTTACATTGTGGGGAATGCAGTCAATATCATCAAACAAAATGTGTACAAAGTTCTGTATGGAAAACAGATTTGCTTTGTGTACTTTCACCCAAACTGCAACAGAAATTAAAAAAAAAAAAAAAAAAAAAAAGGCTGACAAGGTTTGTGTCTTTCAGTACTTCCAAAAATAATTTAGAATTTACAAGAAGAACAAATAAAGCTTTTAAACACCATGCCTCAGTAAAATTTGAAAACAGGGAATGCCCAAACTTCAAAATAACTACACGTAAAAAAGCATGAAGGAAGGGAAAAAGAAAAGCTAAATTCTAGGGAGAGCTCTTACACTCCTATGCTATTATAAGCTTTTGGGGTAAGTAAGGACAAACTGATAAAAACCGAAGAATAGAGAGAAAAGGGAAACTAGTGAATGGCTTAGGCTGAGCTAAGATCATCATCAGAAAGGGTAAGTCACCCTAAGCATGAAAACCATAAAATGTTGTCTAATAGAACAGAACAGGGACTGCAGAAAAGTGTCTGGAAAGTATGTCCAGCTTGAAGTGACAGTCTTCAAAAGGCTATAATGGAAGACACAAAACTTTTTTGTTTTTCTTTAAAAAAAAAATCTCTGAAATTGGCCTTTGGCATTTGGGTTAGTGTCTTAGTTATCTTAGTGCTGCTATAACAGAAGTACTACAAGTGGATGGTTTTAATAAAAAGAAATGTATTCTCTCACGGTTTAGGAGGCTAGAAACTTGAATTTAAGGTATAAGTTCCATGGCAGGTTTTCTCTGTCAGCTTTGGGCGAAGGTCCTTGTTAGCACAAGGACCGTAGGTCCAAAGGATGTATTCTACTCCCACCTCTTCTTTCTTGGTGGTAGGAGGTCCCTCTCCTCTCTGCTCACTTGTTTAATCTCTTTTATATCTCTAAAGAGATTGACTCAAGATACAACCTAATCTCATAGATTGTATCCTTCCTCATAACTTTTTCTACTTCTGCCACATTAACTTCATAGAGGTTATGATTTATAATACTTAGGATAATTAAATCAGATTTAAAAAATGGAGGACAATTACACAAATTTGAAAATCATGGCCTAGCCAAGTTGATACATATTTTGAAGGAACACAATTCAATCTGAAACAGGTTAAGAAGAGGAAAAGAAGCAAAAGATAAAATTCAGCATCCTACAAGATAAAATAAATATAAAACATAACAGGACTTGAAAATCCATTTCCCAACTCCCAACTCCCCCCAAAAAATCTACAAAAGAGAAGTTAATAAATCTATATAGTTATTATATAGATTTATTAGTTCAACACAGTCCAACTGATAAAATTCATCCCTTGCAAAAAAAAAAAAAAGAAAAAAAAAGGGGCCAACAAATAATATAAGACAACACTTGACATTCAACTAAATAAGCTCAAACAAACATTTGAGGATAAAAAACATTGTTTGAATCGGAAACTCAAAAATTGAAAACAGAAATGGATGAAAAACAATGAAAAAAGTTAATTGAACTCAGGAACAAAATAGAAGAAAAAAAATAGAATTGTTTCAGAACTGAAGTCTAAATTTCAACGTATGCAAGAGATAAAAGACTCAATGAAAAGTTAATAAGGGACATTAAAACAAAGCAAGAAAATAATCAAGAGAAAGGCAACCAAATGAGGAAAGAAAAGTCAAAGAGAAAGTGATAAAAAGGAAGACAAAGAAGAATAGCATTTGTACAATTGGGGTGTAGTAAATTACCTGGTATGGCTTTTCTAGCCATTGTTGTTGTTGTTGTTGTTGTTATGTGCCGTCGAGTCAAACCCGACTCATAGCAACCCCTCCTTGGGTTTCTGAGGCAGTATCACTACGGAAGTAG
>NW_006921614.1:7562663-7574469 GCF_000298275.1 Orycteropus afer afer
TGCCATGTGGTTTGGGACTGTGCCTTTTGACTTGTCAACCTTGGGGCTTCTCAGCCTCAGCAGCCAGCAGCTGTCTGAGTGAAGAAATGCCTCTAGCTCCTGTGGGCTGGGAGCAGGAGGTGGAGCTGAACCCCCAAGGTTGAGGGGCTTTCACCCAGCCCCTAGAGCCTGGTGCTTTGAACTTGAACTTAAAGCCTCCAAATTGTAAGAATAAACTCCTGTTTGTTAAGGCCATCCCATTTGTGGTATATTTCCTGTCAGAGTGGCACTAGGTAACCAGAACAGAGCAGCATACAGTTTCTTCAAAATCAACATACAAAGCAAGGCAACAATAGATCTATAGGTTCAAACAACTCCAAAAAAGAAAAAGTGTGGAGCAAAATTATTACATCCAGTCATGCTGACCTTTAAGTGTCAAATCTATAGACAAAGCTTTAAACATACAAGAATATGGGGAATTTTTCCATTAATGACCTTTCTTTCTGAATAATTTACTAGAGCACAAATATTACTCAAGCAACAGATAACTTGGAAATTTTCAGAAATAAAACTGGTGACTACTACATGTAATTACAGATCTGAGACTAAAACAAAGACAGGGACACAGTTGAAAACTAACATATGATTGTTTTACATTGTGACAAAGTAGAAATAATGTAAATTATAAATGAAGAAAAGGAAAAATAAAGTGAAAAGGTGAATGTACTCATTGATTATTATATAGGCAACAGGCAATAGTTAAAGAACACTTTTAAGAAAAATGAAATAATAAAAGGTTAAGTAAAAAAATACAAGTGGCACATTTAAGACAATGTTAAAAATAAAATAAAAAGGAGTACACAAAGTCTAACAACCAAATAAAAATACTAAGAAATCAAATATTGTTGTTGTTATGTGCCATCGAGTTGGACCCGACTCATAGAGACCCCTCCTTGGGTTTCTGAGGTGGTATCACTACGGAAGGAAACTGCCCAACCTTCCTTCCAAGGAGAAATCAGATATAGTAATCCTGAAATCAGACAAGGTAGAACTCATGAAAAATAACACAAAATATGACAAAGACTATATTTTGTTAACTCTAATAGTTTGAAATCTATTAAATAAAGATAATACCTAAGAAATGTACATGATAAATAATACATCACATGGAAGGACTTCCAGCAAGATGATAGACTAGGCAGAGAAGCTACTCAGACTCTCTACAATAAAGACACGGGAAACCAAAAGAAACAAATATGGATAATAACCTGGAACCCTGAGCTCCTAAGGAAAGGATAAAGAAGTAGATCAAATACCAACTAGAAGAGGAAACTGAATGAAAAGAGGAAACAAGGAAATACACACAGCAGTGAAATGTCAACAAGCCTGACATGGTGGCACAACCATTTTAAATTTTTGCAAGCAGCATTTCCGACAGTGGTAGGAACTTGATAATAGGCTCTGCTCATCTAGGACTGCACCAGAGCTGACACTGGTGGGTGGTGACCAGGAAGGTACAATCCTCCTTTATTCCCAACATCTTCCTATTGACCAGAAGTGCGGCAATCCCTTACTTCCACCAACCTGGAGGCTAGTGTCACACACTCTGCCCCACCATCATAAATTGGGTGTGATGTGCATGATACCCTAGTATTAAGAGGCACATGCTCTCTGCTTTTTCAGCCAGGAAGAACACACCATCTGGCCAGGCTGCCCCACCAATATCTACCTTGCAGGCCAGCAGAAGTGTAGTGCCAGACTAGGTATCCCACCCAAAGTTACATGCTAGGCTGGCAGAAACAATATCCCACATTGGGCACCCTGTTCTTTATGGCATCCTCAAGAAACAGAGTGTGCCAAACCATTTGGGGTGTTCCCTGTGCCCACCACCACCTCCACCAGCAAGAATGCCACTAGGTATCCCATTGCTCTACTTTTCACCCTTTTTTTCTCTTTGCTTTGCTTTCTACTTTCTTTCTTTTTCTCATTTTTTTCCATTTTATGCTTTTCTTCCTTTTATTTTCCCCATACCTTGTTTCTTTATTCTCTTCTCTTTTTCCTTCTTTTGTCTTTTTCCCTTCTCCCTATTTTTTTTTTTTTACCATTTTCTATCTTTATTCCACTTTTCATTTCCTTCCCTTGTTTATTGTTTTCTCTTTTTTTGGTTTATTTTCTTTTTTTTCCTTGTTATTTATTTATCTGCCCCAGTGGCAGGGGAGAGCAACAGAAGTCACACTACAAAGCCAGAATCACAATTCACACAGCCATACCCACTGGATGAGTGCCACCATACACTCCTGTACCATCTGATTGATGATCGACAAAAGCCAACACCAGCCCAACCTGCTCTCAACTGTTCTATATGAAGAGTGAACAAAGAACTGCACACACAATCCTATCCAGTACCAAACAACCAGGATGCAAGTGGTAAGCACTTAAGTGCTACCAACTAGAGTAGCATTCCTACCCCATTTGTCTGAACATATGAAAAAAAAAATACTCAGGAAAAAATAAACATACAAAAACCTGGAAAAACATATCAACATACAATCATCAATTAAATACAAGTACAATAGCACCAAAATGTCTTGGAGACAACAGACAGCCTAAGTTCATATGCAGAAACAAGACAAAGTGACTAAAACAAGTGACCAATACACAGAGCAAAAAAAAAAAAAAAAACTTCCTAAGGAAGAAGTAGAAATGGAACTACCTGATAAGAAATTCAAAAGAATTATATTTAGGTACATCCAACAAATTGACAGAAAGATCAAGGAAAACACAAATTCAAGGAGAACACAGAAAAACTCTAGAAATGTTCAGGAAAACCATATAAGAACTAAAAAAATAAACTGAAAATTAGAAACCATACAAAAACAGAAATCAAGAAAATTAATATTAAAATTTCAGAAATAGACAAAGCTTTGAAAGGGTAAAGGAGTAGAATGGAAGGAAGACAGAATTAATGAAATTAAAGACAAACCTCTTGATATGAATCTGTTAGAGGAAAAATTAGAAGAAAGAATAAAAAAACAATTAAGCCTAACAATTATGTAGTATACCATTAACAAGCATAACTTACATGTTATCAGAATAACAGAACAAGAAGAGACAAAAAAAAAAAAAAATTATAGAAGATTTATTGGAAGAAAACTTCCATAATATTACTAAAGACAAGATATGTATTTGAGAAGCTCAATGTGAACCCAAACAGCATAGACCCCAAAAGAAAATCACCAAGACATATTGTAATCAAATACTCAAAACCAAAAACAAAGAATCCTCAAAGCGTCTCAGGGGAAAAAAAAAAAAAAAAAAAGATGTTACCTACAATGGAGAATCAATAAGACTAAATTCTGATTTCTCACCACAAACCATGCAATCAAGAAGGCAATAGGATGGCATATATAAAACACTGAAACAGAAAACTTCCCAACCAAGAATTATATATCTACCAAACCTGTCCCTCAAATATGCAGAAAAATAAGGACATTTCCTAATAAACAGAAATTAAGGAAAGTTGTAAAACCCAGACCCACCTTAGAAGAAATACTAAAAGGAGTTCTTTGGAAGGAGAACAACAATGGCAGACAAGAACCTCAAATTAACATACATGAAAATATCACCCAGAAACCAACTCAGATATAAAAATACCCAAAGTAAAATAAAATAATACTGAAAAATATGGAAATAGAGATGTTAATTTGAAAACAAGGACAATTATAGACTACAAAAAGGGAATAAATAGTATACTTAACAGAATTTCTAAATGGAGAGGAAGACAAGACAATTACAAGAATATAATGCAGGTTAACCACAGAGGGGCTCTGGTCATGTAGTGCCTAAGGCACTTGACTGCTAACCAGAAGGCTGGCAAGCCACTCCTTGGAAGGAAGGTTGGGCAATCTACTTCCGTAGTGATACCACCTCGGAAACTCAAAGAGGAGTCATTCTGAGTCGGGTCTGACTGGACGGCACATAACAAGAAAACAACAGGGCAACCACAAAGAAAATCAATAAACCTTCTCATCAAAATAAAAAGGAAGAAAGTCATAAAAATAAATTAACACTAAAAATAAAGCAATGAAACAACTGATGAGAAAATCCATACACAAAATGAACTCAGCACACAGAAATATATGGAACACCTCCTACTGTGGCGAGTAGTGACTGGTATTTAAAAGCTTGCAAGTAGCCATTTAGATTCAATGATGGATCTCTACTTATCCAGAGCAAAGAAGAATGAAGAAAACCAAAGATGCATGGAACCAATTAGTCCAGGCAACTGGTACACCATGCGATCCTCAGCCTATAAGACTATGAGACCAGAAGAACTGGATGGTGCCTGGCTACCACTGTTAAGCACTTGGAGGGGAAATTTATGTAGGAGCTCCTAGATAGAGTGGAAGAATGATGTGGAACAAAACTCAAAATCATTTCAAAGAAAAACGGGACCAGGTTTACTGGTCTGATAGAGCCTGGTGGAACCACTGAGACTATGGCCCCTAGCTACCCTTCAGGTCTGCAATTGAATGCATACCTGTGGCTTCCAGCCAAACAAAAGACAAGCACATGAGATGAACATTTACCCTAGGTAGATACACTCCTTTGAGAGAACAATCATGGGAGAATAGAAGGGCTGTATACACAGGGACATAGCTCAGGGGGAAGGAGTGTATGGAGGGAAGGATACAGGGAAGAGGTAACTATGGGGAGGAAGTGGGAGGGGAGCTGCTGCATTGTGGTATACTGTAGTCAATGTCATGAGACAAAGTGCATGTGAACTGCTGTATAGAATGTGAATTTACTCTGTAAACTTTTACTCAAATCACAACTCTCTCTTTCCCCCTATATATATATATATATATATATATATAGAATATATGGAACACAGAAATTAGCAGCTAAAAAAAAAACCTGACAGCAATAAATTCATGCCTACCAATAATTACACTGAATGTCAATGGAGTAAATGTACCAGTCAAAAGACAGTGTAGCAGAATGGATAAGAAAACATGACTCATCAATATACCATTTACAAGAAATGCATCTTAGATACAAAGATAAGCACAGACTGAAAATCAAAGGATGACAAAATATATATCAGCAAATGGGAATTAAAACAGAGCAGGAGTGGCAATATTAATTTCTGATAAAATTATTTTAGGCAAAAAACAGCACAAGAGATGGGGAAAACATTAAATAATGATTAAAGGCTTGATCCACTAAGAGGACATAACCATAATAAATATAGATGCACAAAGAAAGAACCCCAGAATACATAAACCAAACTTTAATCAAATGAAAACCAGAAATAGACAACTCCACAAAAATAGAAGAGTATATTATATCATTTTCAATGAAAAAGAAAACTAGAAAAGAATTCAACAAAGACACAGAAGAGCTAAACAACATATCAACCAATTTTACCACATAGACGTACACAGAACACGCCACTCAAAAACAGGACAATCCACATTCTTTTCCAGCATACATGGAACATTCTTCAGAACAGACCACATGTTAGGTCACAAAATAACCCTCAATAAATTTTAAAACATTGAAACACTATAAAGCATCTTTGCAGATCACAATGCTATCAAAATAGAAATTTAAAAAAAAAAAAAAAGAAGAAGAACAAGGAAAATAAATGACATTCTGCTTAAAAACTACTACAGGAGCTCTGGTGGCACTGTGGTTAAGGCATTGGGTGGTTAACCAAAAGGTAAGAAGTTCAAAGCCACCAGCTGCTCCATGAAACAGAAGTGAGGTAGTCTGCATCCACAAAAATTTACAGCCTTGGAAAAATCTATGGGCCAGTTCTACTATGTCCTATGAAGTGGAATTGACTTGATGGCAGTGGGTTTGGTTAAAAACTAATGGGTAATAAACCAAAAACCAAACTCATTGCCATCAAGTAGATTCCAACTCATAGCAACCCCGTTTAGGTTTCTGAGGTGGTAAATCTTTACGGAAGTAGACTACCCAGTCTTCCTTCCACAGAGTGGCTAATGGGTTTGAACTGCCAACCTTCCGGTTAGCAGTTAAATGCCTTAGGCACTGCATCATCAGAGCTCCTTATGAAATAAAACAATTCCTTGAATCAAACAAGAAAGAAAACACAACATACCAAAATTATTGTTGTTGTTGTTATGTGCCATTGAGTCGGACCCTACTCATAGCAACCCCTCCTTGGGTTTCCGAGGAAGTATCACTATGGAAGTAGATTGCCCAACCTTCCTTCCAAGGAGTGGCTGGTGGGTTTGCAGTTAAATGCCTTAGGCACTACACTACCAGAGCTCCTGTGGCACACAGCAAAAGCAGTGCTCAGACAGCAACATAATAAAGTAATAACTGAATACATCAAAAAATAAGAGCCAATATCAAAATCCATAACCTAACAACTCCAACAATTAGAAAAAGAGCAGCAAAAAATGTCTATGGTCACCAGAAGACAAGAAATAACTAACACTGAAGTAGAACATATCTATATCAAACAGAAAATCAAAAGAATCAACAAGGCTAGAAATTCATTCTTTAAAAGAGGTAGTAAAATAGATGAAACCCTGGCAAATCTAACAAAAGAAAAGGAGAAGATGCAAACAAAAGAAATAAAGAAATAGGTGATGTTACAACAGACTTTCTGAAATATAAAGAATAACAGAATATTGTGAACAAATATACTCCAAAAAATTTGAAAACCGAGAAATGGATAACTTTCTAGAACCACACTATCTACCTAAAAAAACAGAGACTTAAGTAGAAAACTAGAATAGACCCATAAGAAGAGAAGATATTGAACAGTTCATAATAAAACTCCAAACAAAATAAAAGTCCTGTCCCAGATAGCTTTACTGGAAAATTGTATGAAACATTCAGAAAAGAGCTAATACCAATTCTAGTTGAACTATTCCAAAATATAGAAAAAGAGAGAATACACCCAAATTAATTCTATGAAGTGAGCATAACCCTGACACTGAAGCCAGGCAAAGAAAATGATAGACCAATATCCCACATGAACATAGATGCAAATATTCAAAGGAAAATTCTAGCCAATCAAGTCCAACAAAACATTAAAAAAAAAAAAAAACATGACCAAGTGGGATTCATACCAAGTATTCAAGTGTCGTTCAAAAATAGAGCAATAATCAGTGTAATTGCCCACATAAATAAAGCAGAGAAAAAGAACCACGTGATCATATCAATCAATACAGGAAAGACACTTGACAAAATCAAACACCCATTCTTCATGAAATTAAAAAATAATAATAATAATAAAAAACACTAAACAAAATAGGAATAGAAATGAAATTCCTCAGCCTAATTAAGGGCTTATATATAAAACCAATTGCCAATAGAGTGAGCACCTGAAAGACACTGGAGAGAGATTGAAAGCACTACCCTTGAGAACAGGAACCAGACAAGGATGATCTTCATCATTCAATACTGTATTGAACATTCAATTCAGTATTCAATACTGTATTGGAAGACTTAGCCAGAGCAACAAAACAAGAAAGAGGAGAAAACCTATCTCTATTTGCAGATGATTTGTACCTATACATAGAAAATCCCAGAGACTCAGCAGTTCGAACATTTTAGATATTTAAAGTGACAGCATTCTCTCAGATTCCAGGCACATAAGAATAGGCTCCACTTGCTGGGGACTGCAAGGACATTCTGGACACAAACAACTGGAAAAGTGTGATATTCCCCTCTTACTCTTATATCCCACACCTGCTTGGTAAACAGAGGTGTCGGCATCCCTCACTCCCACCCACCTTCTGGGCCGGCACATCCCACTCTGTGTGCTCTGATGGAGGCTGGTTGGCCTGCTGCACCCTGCCCAGACTTTTTTCCTTATTTTATTGTTTGTTTTTGTCTTTTATAAAATTATTATGTTTTTATTATTATTTTTTCATCCTTTTTATTATTATTCTTTATTCTTCCCTTCACAGGTTCTACTTTCCAACTTTTTCTCTCTTCCCTGTTGCTGGTTCCCATTTTTTTCTTTTTTGTGGTTCTCCCCATTCCTTGTTTTTCTTTTTGCATTTTTCCCATTTTTTGATTCATTATTCTCCCACTCTACCTCTTTTCTCTTATTTCCCCTTCCCCAGATATTGTGAGGTTTTTCCCCCCCCCTTATTCTAGCCATATTTCTTTTGGCTTTTTAAAGTATATCTTTAAATATTTTCTCTCAATTATTGCCTTTGCTCTTTTTCTTCTTAGCTTTTCAGTGATTATTCCTGTGTTTATATGCAGTGTGTTTTTGTCCAATTGCTTTTACCTCTTTGATGTTTTTTTGATTGTTGTGTTTGTCTAACTGAGTGGGAGACAGCAACTTTGTCCATACGACAAAACCACACTCATGCCTCCTGCAGGTCTACTTCCTTTTCCATTAACTAGCCAACAATAAACAACCACCAATAAAAGCCTGACTCACTGTTAACTGCTCATCACAGTTAACAGAGATCTGTGCAGCCGTTTCCATTCTCTATCACAACTGCCAGGAGACAGGCAGTGAGAGCATAAGTGCTGCCAATTAGCAAATAGAGAAAAACAGTACCCTGCTTATTCAGATACATCCAAAAAACACAATGAAAATCTTGGGTGAATCACTCCAACATACAAACACCAATTAAATAAACATACAACAATGCCACAATTTCTCAGAAACAACAGACTATCACAGTCCACACAAAAAAGCAAGATAAAGTGGTAGAAACAAAGAAGCAGGGTACAGAACCAAAACACATGCTTGAAGAAGAAGCAGCATTGGAGCTCCCTGATGAGGAATTCAAAAGAATTGTACTTAGGGACCTTCAACAGACTGAGAAACAGATCTAGGAAAACACTGACAAAATTAAGGAAAACACAGACCCAAGACTAGAACAATTTGGAAGAAGACAAGAAAAAAATATTAAAATAAATGAAAAATCAGATATGACAAAAAAAACTATAGATAGAAATCCAGATGATTAATACTAAATTTGCAAAAATAGATAACACATTGAAAAGGAAAAGAGTAGAATTGAATCAATGGAAGACAGAACTAATGACATTGAAGACAAATACATGAATACTTCTTTGGAAAGGGATCAATCAGAAGAAAGATAAATCAAAATGAAGAAAGCCTAATATTCATGTGAGATACCATCAAAAGGAATAACCTATGTATAATCAGAATTCAATGACAGAGAAAAAGAAAACCACTCAGAAAATTGTCCAAGATTTCTTAGAAGAGAACTTCCCTGATATGATGAAAGATGACATTATATCCATTCAAGAAGTACAACCTACCCCAAAAAGGATAGACCCCAAAAGAAAATCACCAAAACAAATCATCATCAAACTCACCAAAACCAAAGGCAAAGGAAGAATCCTGAAAGCAGCACAAGAAAAATGAAAAGTTACCTACAAAGGGCAACAAATAAGAATAAGCTCTGATTAATCAGCAGAAACCATGCAGGTGAGAAGGCAATGGGATGGTATATATAAAACCCTGAAAGAGAAAAATTTCCAAACAACAATTATATACCCAGCAAAAGTGTCCCTCAAATATGATGGCAAAATTAGGAGATTTCCAGATAAGCAGAAATTAAGAGAATTTGTTAAAACCACACCAAACCTACAAGAGATACTAAAGGGAATCCCTTGAATAGAGAACCAATAATAGCAAACAACAACTGACCATTAATACACAAGATGACATAACCCAGAAACCAACACAACTATGGAAGTATCCAAAGTAAAGTAAGCTTACAAGAATGTAAACAGGGAACCAGAGACATCAATTGGCAAATGAGGACAACTACAAACCAAAAAAAAAAAAAAAGGAAAAAACAGTATACTTACATAACTTCTAAATGGTGAGGAAGTAAAGAGAGTTGCAAGATAAAAAGGATGGTTCTAAACTTGGTGGGAAAATTATAAATCACAAGGTAACCTCAAAGAAAAATGATAAACCTACAAACCATAATAAAAATGCGGATAGCTCAAATATTTAGCAAATACTAAAATAAGAGCAACAAAGGAAATCATAACATGATACATAAACATAATGACCTCAGCACAGAAAATAATATGGAACAAAGAAACCAGGAAAACCATGAAGAATTACATAACAGAATTATGTAACAGCAACCAATTCATACTTGTCAATAATTCCACTGAATGTCAATGGATTAAATGCACTACTCAAGAGATGGAGAGCTGCAGACTGGATAAGAAAACATGATCCATCAATATTCTGTCTACAAGAGACACACCTTAGAGAGTAAGACAACAATAGACAAAATATCAAAGGTTGGAAAAAGACATAGCAAATTAATGGCAATTAAAAACAAACAAAAAAAAAAAAAGCAGGAGTGGCAATACAAATTTCTGAAAAAAACTGACTTTAAGACAAAAACGACCATAAGAGGCAAAGACGGGCATTATATAATAATTAAAGGATCAATGGAACAAGAAGATATAACTATAAGAAATATCTGTGGACCTATGAAAGAACCCAAAATACATAAGTCAGACTTTAACAGAAATGCAAAGGCAAATAGATTACTCCACAGCCATAGTAGACTTTAATATACCACTTTCAATGAAACATAGAACAACCAGAAAGAAACTCACCAAAGATGAAGAAGAACTGAACAATACAATCCACCAACTTGACCTTATAGATATCTACAGAGCACTTCACCCAACAACAGCACAACATACATTCTTTTCCAGTGCACATGGAACTTTCTCCATGATAGACCATATGTTAGCCCATAAAGCAAGCCTTAATAAATTTAAAAACATTGAAATACAGCAAAGCATCTTCTCAGATAATATTGCTATAATATTAGAAATCAACAATAGGAAGATAAACAGAAAAAGAGTAAACACCTGGAAACTGAACAACACCCTCTATAAGAACCACTGGGTAAGAGATGAAATAAAAAAATGAACTGAAAAATTTCCTTGAATCAAATGAGAATGAAAATACAACATACAAAAATCTTTGGGACACAGCAAAAGCAGTGATCAAAGGTCAATTTATAGCAATAAATGTACACATCAAAAAAGAAAAAAAGGCCAAAACCAACATTTTAAACCAACATCTGCAAGAATCAGAAAAAGAACAGCAAGAAAAGCCTACAGTCACCAGAAAAAAGGAAATAATAAACATTCAAGCAGAAATCAATGAAACAGAAAATAGAAGGGCTATAGAAAAAATCAACAAGACCAGAAGTTGGTTTTTTGAAAAGATCAATAAAATTGACAAACCACTGGCAAATTTAACAAAGGAAAAGAGGGAGAGAAAAAAATAACACAAATAAGAAACAAAACAGGCAACGTCACAACAGAACCGACTGAAATAAAAAGGACAATATCAGGATACTATGAAGAACCAACAAATTTGAAAATCTGAAAACAATGGATAGATTTCTAAAAACACACTACTTACCTAAACTAACACAGACTGAGGTGGAAAAGTATAAGAGATCTACAACAAAAGAAGAAATTGAACATGTCACAAAAAATTACCAAGGGAAAAAAAAAGTCCTGGCTCAGATGGTTTCACCAGAGAATTCTACCAAACACTCAGAGAAGAAATGACACCAATCCTACTCAAACTATTCCAGAACACAGAAAAGGATGGAATCCTCCCTAATTCATTTTATGGAGCAAGCATAATCTTGATACTAAAACCAGGCAAAGACATTACTCAAAAGGAAAACTACAGACAAATATCCCTCATGAATATAGATGCAAAAATCTTCAACAAAATCCTAGCCAATAGACTCTAACAACATATCAAAAAAACAATTCATTATGACCAAGT
>NW_006921614.1:7576238-7602089 GCF_000298275.1 Orycteropus afer afer
AAAAATGGGCAGAAGACATGAATAGACACTTCACCAAAGAAGATATTGAGGCAGGCAACAAACATATGAAGAAATGCTCATGATCATTAGCCACTGTTGTCGTTGTTTGCCATCGAGTCACACCCGACTCATAGCGACCCCTCCTTGGCTTTCCGAGGCAGTATCACTATGGAGGTAGATTGCCCCATCTTCCTTCTAAGGAGTGGCTGGTGGGTTTGAACTGCCAGCCTTCTGGTTAGCAGTCAAGTGGCTTAGGTACTATGCTACCAGAGCTCCCATTAGCCATTAGAGAGATGCAAATCAAAACAACAATGAGATATCTTGCTCCAGCACTAGTAGCAAAGTTCAACAAGACAAAATAACAAATGCTGGCGAGGTGTGGAGAGACTGGGACACTCATACACTGATGGTGGGACTCAAAAATGATACAAGCCCTTTAGAAAGCAGTATGGCAATTCCTTAAAAAGTTGTAATTAGAAATACCACTTGACCCAGCAATTCCACTACCAGGTATATATCCTAAAGAAGTGAGACTCAAGACAAGAACAGATATATGCACACCCATGTTCCTCATGTTGTTGTTGTTATATGCCATCGAGTCAGACCCGACTCCTAGCGACCCCTCCTTGGGTTTCCAAGGCAGTATCACTGCGGAAGTAGATTGCCCCATCTTTCCCTCATAGCACTATTTAAAATAGCAAAAACATGGGAACAACCTAGGTGTCCATTAACTGAAGAATGGATAACAAAACTATGGTCCACACACACAATGGAATACTATGCAACCATGCAACAAACACATGAAGAAATGCTCACAATCATTATCCATTAGATACAAATCAAAACAAAAATGGAAAATAATCTCACCTCAGCATTAACATTGTTGTTAGGTGCTGTCATGTTGGCTATGACTTACAGTGTCCCCATGTACAACAGAACAACCTAGGTTACTGGTCTGGTAGAGAATGGTGGGAACCCTGAGACTCTGGCCTTCAGTCACCCTTCCAGGCTGGAACTGAACTGACCCTCACGGGGAAACATTGAGCCAAATAATAGAAAGCCTTACAAGATGAACAATAACACCAGGGAGGTACTCACCCCTTAGAACAATCAAGCATTCAAGATGTAAAGTGTAGCATTTACCCAAAGACAAACTACAGAAACCAGGAAGGGAAAGGGAGAAAGGAATAATATAAAAGGGTAACATAGGGAGGGCATGAGATGAACAATGTTACACTGTGAAGACTGCAGTCAAAGCATGAAACACAATGTGTAGAAGAACTGTTGAATAGAAAACTTATTTGCTTGGTAAACCTTCACCCAAATCACGATAAAAAATTAAGAAAAATTAATAATAATACATCAAATAGTACAGTAGGCTCCCTTATGTAACAAAACTTACAGGTGATGCAAAAAACATACACAGAAACACACTAATAATAACAGAAGACTTTAAAACTCTATTCTCAGTAAAAGATTGAGTGTATAAAAATTAAGTAAGGAGATAAAAGATTTAAATAATATAATTAGTAAAGTAAATCTTACACATATATATGTAACTTTATCCCTTGATAACAGAGAATATACTTTTTTCCCTCAAGATACCAGAGAAAATTAATAAAACTTGATCATATATTAGATCACAATGAAAATATCAGTAAGTTCAATAAATAAGAAATAATAAACTATACTCTCTAATCAAAATAGTATGAAACTAAAAATCATTAATAAAAACATATGAAACACAAAAAGGTTCCTCCAGTTATAAATTGAAAAAAAAAAAAAAAGAGAGAGAAAAAAATATTCTCGGGTCGCATATACCACAAAGAGCTAATATCCTGTGATAGTTAAAGTTGCATGTCAATGTGGCTGGCTGTGATTTTCAGTGGTTTAGCAGCTATGATGTATTCATCCCCAGTGATGAGATACCATACAGTATAATCACCTCCATGATAAAATCTGCTATAAGCAGCCAATCAGTTGAAAGGGAATTTCCTTCAGGGTATGGCCTGCTTCCAATATATACGGACATCTTGGAAAAGCTCTTTGGCTTTTTGCTTCATCTGGATCCTCCATCTGGGTCATCATCATCTGACCTCTGGTTCTTGGATGTAAACCAGTGGCCTGCCATATTGCCTGCTGATTTTAGGATTGTTGCCTTCTCAGCCTATAAGTCAACAGCCTGCAATCTTACCTGCTTATCTGGATTTGTCAGCCTCTGCAGTCAACAACCCACTGTCCTGCCTGCCAATCTTGCCTTTGTCAGCTCCTGGAGCTATGTGCGTCAGGAGAAGCCTACACCTTGATGTCTGACTCATGGACTTGGGACTTGCCAGCCTCTGCAACTGTGTGAGCCATTTCTTTGAGATAAATTTCTCTCTCTTTTCCTCTCTTTTTCTTTATATATATATATATATATATATATATATATATATATATATATAATATATATATATATATATATATATATATATATATACACACACATACATTTATCTCAATGATTTTGTTTCTCTAAAGAACCTCGCCTGAGACAACAAAGGGCCAAAAACTCAATAGAAAAAAGGGAAAACAAGCAATTTATTGAAAAGTGATGTGAAAGTGGAACTAGTAAAACTTTTTTGGAAGGGATTTTGGCACTATACAACAAAATTACATGTACATTCATCTCCTGATCCAGTACTTCCACTTCTAGCAATTTACCCTGAAGGGATCTTTCCAACAATTAATAACAGCATTACTATGTTACGTCCCTTTCATTTCCTATGTAAGTTGGATGATTCTTCAGTGTTTTGCCAATCATGACTTTGACATTTTTGAAGAGTATTGACCAGATATTTTGTAGACTGTCCCTCAATTTGACTTTATTTGATGCTTTTCCATGGTCAAATTCAGCTTATACATTTTTGGCAAGAAAACTGCTGTACACTTATTAGTGCACTTATCACATCACAAGGCACATGTGTGTCATTTCTGGTGATGTTAACTTTGATCACTTAGAAAAGATGGCATCAGCTAGGTTGCTCTACCATAAAGTTATTGCTTTTCTACTTGTACCTGATGAAGTACCTGTTGGAAAATAATTTGAGACTGTGGAAAAGTTGCAAGGATTGAGCCCACCTTCAAACACTTTAGAAGTAATACTTGGTGATCTACTGAAAACTCAGCCACTGAAAGCCCTATGGAGCACAGTTACACTCTGATACACATGAGGAAACCATGAGTCAGAATCAACTCAACAACAGCTGACTTTTTTCATTATTTTTTTACATTTTCTATTTAGTTCCACCCCAAATTTGTGTGTTTGATTTTGCTGTTCTTTTAAATAAATCTTACTGCTTGTACATGTTTGAAATTTCATTATTTACTTCTTCATATATTTCACATTTTATATTCTGTGCCTATCGATTCAACTACCTGAAGCCATAAGGTACTGTTTCTGCTCCCCTCGTGCATGATGGTTCATTTCTGTGTGTTTTTGTAATCTTAGATTGATAATGCTAATTGGTAAAAATCCAGAGGTCCTGTCTTGAGAATGCTTTCCTGAAGAGACTTGTGTAGCCAGAGCACCAACTGCCCCTGGACCAATTTTGCTTTCTCCAAGAGGTTGTATGTGAGCATCTCAGGTTCAAGGTCTCATCTTATGCTTTCACAAAACAGAATCCCAGCTGTACTACTGATGAGGGCATTTTCCTGCACAAAACCCCAATTTTCATGTATGTTTACTGCTCCCGGCTTTCATTTTAATCCATTTTGCCCCCTGTCCTTAGGAAGTTCTCTCATTTTCTGAGAGCCTAAGGAATGCAATAAAATTATTTTATGCATGATTTAGGTTTTTTATTTTTCTTTAAGCTAGCATATCTAGTTTGTAATACCACTAGGACTGGAAGTAATAGGAACTTCATTCTTCAAATTACTTTCAGAAAAAGATTATAATTGCCCAGAGGGGAAAAGCCCTTATACTTTCATACCTTGTTCTTAGTAAAAGATTGTTATTGCTCAGTTGATCACCAAAATTCCTAGCCTTCTGTTTAAATGAATTTTGACTGTATGCAAAACACAAATTTCTCAATGATTTTATATGATGGTGGAATTAAAGATGAAATATTCTTAAGAACTACATGATTACTGGAATTAACATTTCTTGAGGAAATTATTTGAAAGATAACAACATTTTACTTACTTGAATCTGTTAAAAATCTGTCTATATTTCAAACCTTTTAATCTTTTAAACATAATATACATGTATTATTTCAGTCCTTGGGAAAAAAGTCTATATGAATTAACGGTTTTATTAACACCCTGCCTTTTTAATAAAAATGAATTTATTGAATACAACAGATTAAATTAGCACACAATATTAATTTCCCCTTGTACAACAGTTACATGTGAAGTAAACTTATTCCATTACCAGAGTATTGGACCAGGACATTAAGATTGAAACTCAACATTTAAAGCAAAAATCATTAACACTGAAAAAATATGTCATCTCAAGGTGGTAGGATTACACTTAACTTTTTTCTTCTTCTTGGTGCTTTTATTATACTTGATACATTTTCTCAATGCATAAGGTTATATATCTAAAGTTATAAACAAAACAATCAATGTTATCTAAAGGAGGAAAAGGGGAATGGGAAAGGATTCAGATGTCAGTATCTCTTATGGTAAAAACACAGTGGCTATCTCTAAATTTTTTTACATAATGATAAATGTTACACACACATATGAAAAAAATATGACACATTGAATTTACTATCCAACAAAGATGAAGCAGTTTTTTCCTGGGATGAGAACTATGTTAAGGACATGTTAAATCATGAGAAATAAAGAGAGCAAACTAGGTGAATATATGGAAGGGGATTTCTTATTAGTAAAGGTGCAGAGAAAAGGAGAGTGAGGTGTTCTTATTCATGATATGGATCCAAGTAGAAAGCTTCATTCTTAATACATAAATAAATAACCGACCAGGGCAATAGGAGTCCGAGGCTCTAAGAGAGAATTCTGAAATCCAGAAAAAGTAAAAAATCCTATTATCTGATTTAGTTCCATAATAAAAAGAAGCATTTACTAACAATTACACATTACCACCAGAAAGATGTTTACTTGTGTTATTGACTATGCAAGGAATTTGACAGTGTGGATCATAACAAATTATGGATAACAATGCAAGAAATGGGAATTCCAGAACACTTAATTGTGCTCATGAACAACCTGGACATTGACCAAAAGGCAATCTTTTGAACAGAACAAGGGGATACAGCATGGCTTAAAATCAGGAAAAGTGTATGCCAGTGTTGTATCCTTTCACCATACTTATTCAATCTATATGATGAGCAAACAATCCCAGAAGCTGGATTATGTGAAAAATAACATAGCACCAAGATTGGAGGAAGACTCATTAACAACCTATGATATGCAGAAGACACAATCTTGCTTGTTGAAAGTGAAGATGACTTGAAGCACTAACAGATGAAGACCAAAGACTATAGTATGGATTATACCTCAACATAAATAAAACAAAAATCCTGACAACTGTGGAGTTATCAAGGGTTTCATTTTACTTGGATCCACCATCAACTCCCATGGAAACAGCAGTCAAGAAATAAAACAATGTATTGCATTGGGCAAATATGCTGCAAAAGATCTCTTTAAGGTGTTAAAGAGCAAAGATGTCACTTTGACAACTAAAGTGCACCCAAATCACGTTATTTTCAATCACCTCATATGCACATGAAAGCTGGACAATGATTAAGAAAGACTGCAGAAGAATTGATGCCTTTCAATTACAGTGTGGGCAAAGAATATTGAATGTATCATTGACTGCCAAGAGAATGAAAAAATCTGCCTAGGAAGAAGTACAGCCAGAATGCTTCTTAGAAGCGAGGATAGTGAGACTTCACCTCTCATACTTTGGTCATGTTGTCTGGAGGGACCAGTGCCTGAAATAGGAGAGCATGCTTGTTAAAGCAGAGGGTCAGCAAAAAAAGAGGAATGAGATGGACTGACACAGTGGTGGCAACAATGTGCTCAAACATACTGAAGAATGTGAGGATGGCAGGGGACCCAGGCAATGTTGTGTTCTGTTGTACATGGGATCTCTATGAGTCAACATGGTCTTCATGGTACATAACTGCAACAACATACACACATTTTTTTAAATTATGATCACAATGTTGAAGGTCATCTAAATAGAAAACAGGACCAGCGCTGCATCTTACATAATAAGCCAGGTTTAAATTGACAGGAGGTCCCACAGGGTGAAAGCCCCACTCTGTGTCCTATACTAGATGAACATGACCCTTTTTTGAGAAGAAAGGATATGTTTTTTGTCTCCCTTTCAAATATCATAATGAGTGTCAAAAGAAAAGTCAGTGAGCAACAAAAAAAAATCCTCTTATACTACTATAATCTAAAGACACTGAATGTAAAACAATAATTTAAAAAACCTGTCCTCTCATAACAACATAGATATGTCAAGGTGATATCTAGAGATGAAAACCCAACAGCACTTACTCTGTGTCAACTAGAAAAGACACAAGAAAAATAGCAGATTTTCACCATCAGAGATCATCTAGTTAGATTTCCTAAATGAATATTTCTATTCTAAAATCACAGAAGAAGGATATAATCTTTACTGTTTTAGCATAAACTTTAGATTTTTTTTTTTTTTTGTTAACTTACTAATTCAATGTGATAGCTCTCTGTGTTCTAAAGTTTAAATAGTCCCCTTTTGGGCACCAAAGTATTATGACAGAAAAAGGGAAACCTTCTTTAAATTTCCACTGAAGTGAAGGAGAAGTACTTGATCACTTAGGAAGTCAGAGTCTAAAGTCTAAGCATTAGTTCAATGTGGCATTTTCCTGGTGTTTCTGAGCAAAAACAAAAGGTGGCTACTTCTCGGAGCAAAAACTACAGCAAACTGTCTTGCAGTCTAATGAAAGTAGAGTCAGATGCTCAGGAATGTTAGCAATTCTACTCCATTCATAAAGTACATTACACATGTTGTTGGGCAGAAGGACAAATAAGCCTTAGTATAGTCCTTATGCATGGATGAGCATTCAGAGGGACAGAGAGTTCCCTTTTCCAAAAGTAGCATGCTTTTCAGGTAACATGATTCTACCTCATATTTTGCAAAGCATGTTGTTATTTCAAAAGCACTTTCATGATTCCTTTCCATCTGCTAGGGGAAGGGGCAGCAGATGGCTTGGCTTTTGGAGGTCGGGAACAGGTAGGGAAGGCCAGGAAGCAGGAGTGGAGCAGTTTGAACAGCTAAGGGAGACAAACTCGTCTGTCAGTTTGTCATCCTGTGGTGGCTTGTGTGTTGCTGTGAGACTGGAGTCTATGCCACCGGTGTTTCAAGTGCCAAGAGGGTTAGCCATGGTGGACATGTTTCAGTGAAGCTTCCAGACTAAGACAGAATCACAAGAAGGAAGAGGCCATCCACTTCTCAAAGAACTGGCCAGTGAAAACCTACTGAATAGCAGTGAAACACTGTCTGATATATTACTGACAAACTTCACTGATAGACTTGAAACATTATCTGACATAGTGTCAGAAGATGAGTACCTCAGGTCAGAAGGCACTCAAACTATGACTAAGTAAGAGCTGTCTCCTAAGAATAGAGCCGACCTTAATGATGTGGATAGAGTAAAGCTTTCAAGACCTCCTTTTGCTGATGTGGCAGGACTCAAGATGAGAAGAAATAGCTGCAAACATCCATTAATAATTGGAACATGGAATGTACTAAGTATGAATCTAGGAAAAATTGGAAGTTGTCAAAAATTATATGGAACACATAAAGATCAATATCCTGGGCATTACTGAGCTGAAATTGACTGGTTGTGGCCATTTTGAATCAGACAACCATGTGATCTCCTAAGCTGGGAATGACAGTCCGAAGAGGAATGGCATGGCATTCATCATCACAAAGCATGTATCAAGATCTATCCTGAAGCACAATGCTGTCAGTAATAGGATAATATCCATACGCCTACAAGGAAAACCAGTTCATATTACTACGATTCAAATTCACACACCAACCCCCAAAGCCAAAGATGAGGAAATTGAAGATTTTTACCAACTTCTGCAGTCTGAAATCGATCAAACATGCAATCAAGATGTGTAACTATCACTGGTGACTGGAAAGAAAAAGTTGGAACAAATAAGGATCACCGATAGTTGGAAAATATGGTCTTGGTGATAGAAATGATGCTGGAGATTGCATGATAGAATTTTGCAAGACCAACAACTTACTCATTGCAAATACCTTTCTTCAACAACACAAACAGTGACTATACAGATGGCCTTTGACAAACAGAGTACACAGGAATCAGACTGACTACATCTGTGGCAAGAGGCAATGGAGAAGCTCAATATCTTCCACAAAAACAAGGCCAGGAGCTAATTGTGGAACAGACCATCAACTGCTCATATGCAAGTTCAAGTTGAAGCTGAAAACAATTAAAAGAAGTCCACAAGAGCCAAAATATGACCTTGATTATATCCCTCTTGAATTTAGAGACCATCTAAAGAATAGATTTGATGCACTGAACACCAATGATCAAAAACCAGAAGAATTGTGGGATGACATCAAGAACATCATCCATGAACAAAGCAACAGGTCATTAAAAAGACAGGAAAGGAAGAAAAGACCAAAATGGATATCAGAAGAGACTCTGAAACTGGCCCTTGAGTGGAGAGTAGCTAAAGCAAATGGAAGAATCAACAGGATAAAATAGCTGAATAGAAAATTCCAAAGATCAGCTCCAGGAGACAAAGTCAATTATTATAATGAAATGTGTAAAGAGCTGGAGTTAGAAAACCAAACGGGAAGAACACGCTCAGCATTTCTCAAGCTGAAAGAACTGAGCAAAAAATTTAAGCCTCCAATTGCAATATTGGGAAGATTCCATGGGCAATATGTTGAAGGATGCAGGAAACTTCAAAAGAAGATGGATGGAATACCCAGAAAGAATTGCTGGATGATCACCCATTTCAGGAGGTGGCATATGATCAAGAACTAATGGTACTGAAAGAAGAAGTCAAAGCTGCACTAAAGGAATTGGAAAAAAACAAGGTTCCTGGAATTGACAGAATACCCATTGAGATGTTTCAACAAACAGATGCTGTGCTGGAGGCACTCACTCGGTTATACCAAGAGATTTGGAAGACAGTTATCTGACCAACCGATTGGAAGAGAACCATATTTGTACCCATTCCAAACAAAGGTGATCCCAAAGAATACGGAAATTATCAAACAATATCATTGATATCACACACAAGTAAAACCTCACTGTAGATAATTCAAAATGGTTGCAATAGTATATTGAAAAGAGAATTTCCAGAAATGCAAGCTGGATTCAGAAGGGGACATGGAGCAAGAGATATCATAACTGATGTCAGACAGATCTTGGCTAAAAGCAAAGAATACCAGAAAGATGTTTACTTACATTTTATTGACTATGCAAAAGCATTTGATTGTGTGGATCATAACAAATTGTGGATAACATCGAGAAGAACGGGAATTCCAGAACACTTAATAGTACTCATGAGTACATAGACCAGGAGGCTGTTGTTCAAACAGAACAAGGGGATACTGCATGGTTTAAAATCAGAAAGAGAGCATGTCAGGGTTGTATCCATTCACCATACTTATTCAATCTGTAGGCTGAGCAAATAATACAAGAAGCTAGACTATATGAAGAAGAATGTGGCATCAGGATTGGAGGAAGGGTTATTAACAAACTGAGATACACAGATGGCACAACTTTGCTTGCTGAAAGTGAGGATGATTTGGGGCACTTACTGATGAAGATTAAAGACTACAGTCTACAGTATTGATTACACCTCAATATAAAGAAAAAAAAATCCTCAACTGGACCACTAAGCAGCATCACGATAAATGGAGAAAAGATTGAAGTTGTCAAAGACTTCATATTACTTGGTTCTACAATCAACACCAATGAAAGCAGTAGTCAAGACATCAAAAGACGTACTGCATTTGGCAAATCTATTGCAAATCAAGTGCTAAAGAACAAAGATATCTCCCTGAAGACTAAAATGTGCCTAACCCAAGCCATGGTATTTTCAATCACCTCATATGCATGTGACAGCTGGACAATGAATAAAGAAGACTGAAGAAGAGTTGCTGCTTTTGAGTTGTGGTGTTGGTGAAGAATGCTGAAAGTACCGTGGACTGCTAAAAGAACTAACAGGTCTGTCCTGGAAGAAGTGTAGTTGGAATGCTTCTTGGAAGTGAGGATGGCCAGACTTCGTCTCACCTACTTTGGTCATGTTGTCAGAAGGGACCATTCTCTGGAGAGGGATGTCATGCTTAGTAAAGTGGAGGGTCAGCAAAAAAGGGGAAGGCCCTAAATGAGACGATTGACATGGTGCCTATAGCGATGGGCTAAGATAGAGTAGGGATCATGAGGCTGGCGCAGGACCAGCAGTGTTTCATTCTATTGCACATAGTGTTGCTCTTAGTCAGAAACAACTCGACAGCACATAACAACAACAAACAACAATCTGCTATACAGTCCTCCCACTGTCACTCCCAAACCTCCCACTCCTGATGCCACCAGCAACCACCACCATCCCTCTACACAGATATAATCAGAACTCTAAGGGAATCTGTGTTATCCAAGATCTCCCAGTTAACACATAATACTCCTGTGAGTCTACTTGTGAACCACAGGATTTAAATTTCAACTGATCAACCTAGTTTTAATAGATCAATCAGAAGCAATGGATATGCCTGTGCAGGTAAATGTATCAATTTTCCTCTCTATTGGGTAGAAGGAGAAAACGGTTGAATCAACAAACCTAAAACCCAGGCAACCCAGAAGAATCCCCAGATGTTATTAGAGGGGAAATCACCATTATCTGTGGGTCTCTAAAGACAGGCGGGTGTGCACCCTCAGCGAAACAAGATTGAAAAGAACTGAACCTCACTGGAAGTTGCCTGGGCATGGCAAAGAAGATGCAGTTGCTGTAGGTTCTCCCTTCACAAGTCTTTGCCTTGGTGTAGGCACCTCTGCATATGGGCATCTCTGGATGAGAGTGCATAATGAGGTGCAGCCAACAGATGTTTAATTAATATACTCTCACATTCTAATTAATGGGGGAAAGAAAAACCTCTCTGCCATTGAGTCAATTCGACTCATAGCAACCCCTCCCTGGGTTTCCAAGGAGGTATCTCTAAGGAAGTAGATTATTCAATCTTCCTTCTGAGGAGTAGCTGCTGGGTTTGAACCATCAGCCTAATGGTTAGCAGTCAAATGCCTCTTTTTTCTTGACCACACAGTGATCCTATGTTTAACAGTGTAGGCCCTTCTGACCCAGAGTCAAATGCTCTTCTCATCACACAGTCCCTCTCTTCCACACTCCTTTCCTCTGTCTCTTCTGCCAATGGCCACTGTAAGTCCATGGCCTGCATCTGACAGGATCTTGGGGCCACCTGGTACAATAAAGTCCTCTAGAGATACCAGATAATTCTGTGCCTCTGAATATCAATAAGACAGTCCCCAAAACATGCCACATATTTCGCCAAGAAGACACAGGAAGGAACAAACATAAATATTTAATTTCAGTTACATATTCATCTCAATGTATATAGTTTAATTTACCATATCAAAACCATGACTTCACTGATATGATAACTTAAGACAATGCTAAGTAAAAGATATATCAGACAATGTTTCACTCCTATTCATAAAGTTTTCAGTGACCAGACTTTTCAGACGTTGATGGCCCCATCCTTCTTCCAAGTCTGTATTGGTCTGGAAGCTCCGCTGAAACCTGTCCACCATGGATGACCCTGCTGGTATCTGAAATACCAGTGGCATAGTCTCCGGTCTCACAGCAACACAGAAGCCACCACAATACAATAAACTGACAGACCAGTAAAAGAAATCAGTTAATTTAAGACTATTTTTTTAAAATGCATTAAGATCTAATAGTACATGCGTTTTATATATATAGATGTGTCTTAGTTCTCTAGAGGAGCAAAACCAGTGAACCTTATATTTGTATATATATATATATATATATATACAGAAAGACAGAGAGAGAGAGGAAGACAGAGAGGGAGAGAGGTATTTATTTTAAGGAAATGGCTTACGCAGTTGTAGAGGCTAGCAAGTCCCAAGTCCATGAGTCAGATGTGAGGCTAGAGGCTTCTCCTGACTCATGTAGCTGCAGCAGTTAACGAACCCAAGATCAAAAGTCAGAATAGCTGCTGGTTCATGGGCTGTAGAGGCTGATACATCCAAGATCGGCAGTTAAGATAGCAGGCTAGTTCAAGTCCAAATAACTGGAGGTGAGATGATGATGAGCCAGATACAGGATCTGGATAAAACAAAATGCCAGACAGGTCTACCAGAACATCCATATATAGTGGAAGCAAGCCATATCCCCAAGGAAATTCCCTTTCAACTGACTGGTTATTCATAGCAGATCTCATCATGGAGGTGATTACATTGTATCAAATCTCATCATGGGGAATGACAATGTAACTGCCAAACCACTCAGAACCATATTGCAGCCAATGTGACACACAACCGTAACCACCACCAAACAAACAAACTCACTGACATCAAGTCAAATTCGACTCATAGCAATCTCCACTGGATTTCCTAGGCAGTAAATCTTTATAGCAGTAGATCTCCCCATGTTCCTTCTCAGAGCAGCTGGTGGGTTTGAACTGCTGACCTTCTGGTTAGCAGTCAAATGCCTTATCCACTACGCCACCACAGCTCCTTTTAACTACCATGTTGTTGTTGTTATATGCCATCGAGTCGGAACCGACTCATAGCAACCCCTCCTTGGGTTTCCAAGGCAGTATCACTATGGAAGTAGATTGCCCCATCTTCCTTCTGAGGAGTGGCTGGTGGGTTTGAACCGCCAGCCTTCTGGTTAGCAGTCAAATGCCTCAGGCACTATGCTACCAGAGCTCCTTTTAACTACCACAGAAGTATATAAATGTAGTATATACGTATACATGTACATATATATTTATATACATGCATATATGCAGTATATGGATATGACCAAAAATAACTGTAATATATACTAAAGGCAAGAGAAGAAATTGGCAAAAAACAAGGTTCCAAGAATTGACAGAATACTCATTGAGATAATTCAGCAAACAGATGCATGACTGGAAGCACTTACTCTGTTCTGCCAAGAAATTTAGAAGACAGCTACCTGGTCAACTGACTTGAAGAGATTGATATTTATGCCCATTCCAAATAAAGGTGATCTAACAGAATGTGGAAATTATAAAAGAATATCATTAATATCGCATACAAGTAAAATTTTGCTGAAGATAATTCAAAAATGGTTGCAGCAGTATATTGACAGGGAACTTCCAGAAAGTCAAGCTGGGTTCAGAAGAAGACATGGAACAAGTGATATCATTGCTGAAGTCAGATGGATCTCGGCTGAAAGCAAAGAATTCCAGAAAGATGTTTACCTATTTTATTGACTATGCAAGGCATTTGTCCACGTTGATGTTCTGGTTACCTAGTGCCACTCTGACAAGAATATACCACAAAAGGGATGGCCTTAACAAACAGGAGTTTATTCTCTTACAGTTTGCAGGCTTTAAGTCCGAGTTCAAGGTGCCATGCTCTAGGGGCTGTGTGAAATCCCTTCAACCTTGGGCTTCAGCTCTGCCTCTTGTTCTTGGCCCAGTGAAGCTAGAGGCATCTCTTCACTCAGGCAGCTACTGGCTGCTGAGGCTGACAAGCCCACGGTCAACAAATAAAAAGGCACAGCCCTGATGTTACCAAACCACACAGCAGGCCATAATTCAAGTCCACTGAAAGTCCCAAGGTCAAACAATGACATGGCTACACCCAGGGTTCAAGCATGCCATAAGCTAGAGACTGTTCCCCAAGGCTTCTCCTTATATACAGGAAGCAGACCACATCCCTAAAGCAGCTACTCAGCTGCTCACAGTAGATTCCACCATGGAGTTGATTACCAGTCTCATCATGAAGAATACTACATCTAGCTGCCTAGCCACTCAACCAGGCCTAGCCAGGTTGACACACAAACTACCACAGCTGATCACAACAAATCATGGATAACATTGAGAAGAATGGGAATTCCAGAATAGTTCATTGTGCTCATGAGGAATGTGTACATGGACCAGGAGGCTGTTGCTTGAAGAGAACAAGGGGATATTTAACAGTTTAAATTCAGGAAGGGTGTGTGTCAGGGTTGTATCCTTTCACCATACTCATACAATCTGTATGCTGAGCAAATAATCCAAGAAGGTGGGTTATATGAAGAAGAACATGACATCAGGATTGGTGAAAGACTCATGAACAAACTGCAATAAGCAGATGATACAATCTTGCTTGCTGAAAGTGAAGACAACTTGAAGTACTTACTAATGAAGATCAAAGACTATAGAATTCAGTATAGATTACACCTCAACATAAAGAAAATGAAAATCTTCTCAATTGGACTGATAAGCAACATCATGATAAATGGAAAAAAGACAAGTTGTCAGGGATTTTATTTTACTTGGATCCATAATCAATGCCCATGGAAGCAGTAGCCAAGAAATCAGATGTCGCACTACACTAGGAAAATGCACTGCGAAAGACCTCTTTAAGTGTTAAAGAGCAAAAACATCACTTTGAAGACTAAATACCCAACTCATGGTATTTTCAATCACCTCATATGCATGAGAATGCTGGACAATGAATAAGGAAGACAGAAGAAGAGTTGATGCCTTTGAATTACGGTGTTGGTCAAGAATACTGAAAATACCATGGACTGCCAAAAGAACAAACAACTCTGTCCTGGATGAAATGCAGCTGGAATGCTCCTTGGAAGTGAGAATAGCCACACTTCATCTCACCTACTTTGGTCCTGTTGTCAGAAGGGACTATTCCCTGGAGAAGGATATCACACTGGTAAAGTAGAGGGTCAGCAAAAAAGTGGAAGACTCTCAATGAAATGGACTGATGCAGTGACTGCAACAATGGGTTCAAGTATAACAAGGACTGAGAGCATGGTGTGGGACCAAGTAATACTTCTTTCCTAATACAACACAGGAAAACAACACCATCTAAGGGAATATAATATTGGAGCACAGAGAGACTTTAAAGATCAACTACCAAACCCCAAAATAAGGGGGGGGGGAGGAACTCCACAGAGGTGAAGATTCAAAGATGCTAAGATCACTGAGCCAAGTAGTCACTGAGCCAGCCCCATTCACCAATCTCACCCCTGATTCTAGAGACTATTGGCCATGTCTCCCTTAGCTTTACACTGGAGGGCACTGTACTGTTTATGAAATTAAATTATATTTCCATTAGCTGCAAACAACAGGCCATGCCATTTATTTTTCAAACTAGTACTTCTATTTCTCTGACATTTTTTTAAGTGTCCTTGTACAAACCCAAATGACCCAGAGCACAAATTCTATCTTTACTGCAGCTGCCCTGGTAAGTCATTCACAAATGAGAAAAGAACAGGCAGGAGAAATTAGTTTTAATGAAACTTAAGAATAAAAATGGATTGCAAAAGTCAATTAAATTTAAAATTTAGAAAGTCAAAAGGATTTTTCAAAATGGCCCGGATTTTAAACACCCATTTAAAAAGCAAATAGAAATGCAAGTTGTCAGACGAGTAATATACAACTATGCAAAATCCTATGATGGCCAAGTGAAATGGAGTTTGGATGAGAGCAGAATGTCAAAGAATTATTTAGGACTGGTGAGTGGTTCCCCAAGCAATCATTTTTCTGTTCAGCCACTTAAAAATATCCATTGATCATTGGTTTAATCTATACAATCTGCCTTATAGATTAATGTTAAATAATTGTCCATCCTGCTTCTCTCTGAGTTCCTATGTCAGATGTAACGATCTATAACACATTTTGCAGCTACTGATGCTTCTTGAACTACTACTGGTGAATATTTATTGATCATTTACTGTATTTCCTACTTTATAATAGATAGTCTCATTTAATCATTACAATCTTTATCACTTCCCTACTTCTCAGATAAGAACACTGAGGCTTATAGAGATTGAGCAATCTGCACGGTAAGTGATGGAGCCTGAATCCAAACCCAAATCTCTCTAGCTTGCAAGCTGGTCTCTAAGCTCCATGGTTTTTTCCATGACTGTACACACATCATCATTCTCATCACCTACAGCATAAAAAGGATCTACAGAGTCATATGGATGAGATTAGGAACTGAACATAAAATACGAACATAATTTGAGCTGCAGTGGTTTCACACACTTTTACTGCTTTAGGCACCCTGCATAAAGTAGTGACAGTTTACCCTAATTAAATCATTTTTATTGCACAAGGTCCAATAAATCCCTCAAAAATGATAATTAAGGCTTGCTTTTAACTACGCAAAACATATGTGCAATTGTATAAATGTGACTAGTTTCTTTGGTTGTTCAAAGAGGACTGCTTGGAAAATATATACAAGCTAAAATAACATTACTCATTATTAACACAAAGATGCCTTGCAGTTAGAGGGCACATGAATTTCCAGTGACAATATCAAGTAGGGAGGCTAATATTATGATCCCTATGTTTTATACAGGTTATCTCAGCCCTTCCTTCCGTCCCTAAATGACAGAAAAGAACCAACACAAAATGTCAGCAGAAATGTGGCGAAGAAATGCTTGATGTTGAGCATGTGACAAATCCTCATACAGATGATAACACAAAAGAAATAATTCTTCAAACCCAAAACCTGTTTGAAAGAAAACTCTCCAGAAGGAAAAGACACAACTTTGTGATACTGTTCATTTTATGAAACTCTGCAAGACGACATGGCATAGAAAATAATCACAGTAAACCTTAATTCAAGTAGGGGGTTGGGATCCATAAAATGCAGGGCCCCTCAAGGGTACCCATGTGAATATTTTAAGCAAAATGGTATAAACAACAAATATACTGATTTCATTTTAAGTTAATTCTGTTGTTGTTGTCAGTTGCCTGTGAGTTAGCTCTGACTCATGACGATGTAATGTTTAATGGAACAAAAATGTTGCCTGGCCCTGTGCCATCCACGGTCATGATCATTGGTATGTCTGAGTTCATTACTATGGCTGTTGTGTCAATCCACCTCATTGTGTGTTTCCCTCATTTTCACTAACCCTCTACTTTAGCAAATGTGATGTCCTTTTCTAGTGATTAGTATTTCCTGATGATGTGTCCAAAGTAAGCAAGCCAATGTTTTATTATTTTCACTTCTCTGGAGCATTCTGAATGTAGTTCTTCTAAGACTGATTTGTTAGTTCTTCTAGCAGTTCAAGGTATATTCAATATTCTTAGCCAACACCACAGTTCAAATGCACTAATTCTCCTGTGTTCTTTTTTCATTGCCCATGTTTTCACATGCATATGAAGCAACTAAAAAGATAATGGTTTGAGTCAGGTGCACTTTAGTCATCAAAGTGACATCTTTGCTTTTTAAAGCTTTAAAGAAGTCTTTTGCAAGAAAGCTGCCCAAAGCAATACATCATTTTATTACTTGACTGTTGTTTCCATGGGCACTGATTGTTGATTCAAGCAGAATGATATTGTTGACAATTTCAATATCTTCGCTATTCATCATGATGTTTATATGGTCCAGTTGTGAGGATTTTTTTTTTTTTTGTCTTCTTCACATTCAGGCATAAATCCATACTGAAAGCTGTAGTCTTTGACCTTTATCAGTAAGTGTTGTCAAGCTGTTTTCACTTTCAGCAAGCAAGGTTGTGTCATCTACACATCTCAGGTTGTTAAAGTGTCTTCATCTAATCCTGATGCTGCTTTCATCTTCATATAGTCCAGCTTCTCAGATTTAATGTTCAGCATACAGATTGAATACGCAAGTGAAAGGATATAACAGCTGTTCACACAATTGCTTCTTGATCCATGTAAGGGTCCATATGAGCACAATTAAGTATTCTGGAATTAATCCTATTGCTGATTACACAAGCCTACCTGCCCTTCTGCCCATGTGTGCCAAGCATTGGTGTGGGAGGCTAGCTTCATCTCACAAATGAAAAACATTAGTCTTTGTGTTCTAAGTAACCCAAATAAAGTAAGTAGGTACTGGAAAAAAAAAAAAAAAAATGAGGTAGCAGAGTTTAGACAATATTTAGCCAACTAGTAACCATCAAGTAGATTCCAACTCATCGTGACCCCATGTGTGTCAGAGTAGAAATGTGCTCCAAAACATTTTTATTTTTCAGAAGTAGATCACCAGACTGTTTCTCCAAGGTACCTCTGAGTGGATGTGAACCTCCAGCGTTTCAGTTAGCAGCCATTTGTACCACCCATGAACATCACTTAAAAAAAAAAAAACCTCACTGCCGTCGAGTCAGAAACAGACATGATGTTTTCAAATTACAATGCATTTCTGCATTATAGCATTAAAACAAATATGTAAGGTCCCTTCAACAACATTTGAAATTTGAACCAGTTGATAAGTCAGGCAGCCACTACTGCATCACCAATTTAGTTCATTCTAGGTTCATCAGTCAATCTTTGCCAGAGGTAATAGATAGACCAAAAGTCTAAAGCTCTATGAGACAGGCCATGACTGTATTTTGTTCTTTGCAGTATCAAATGTATGTGCAAGCAACATAAGTAGTGCAGAGAAGATCCAAAATTAGCTTTATGGGAAAATATCACCAGGCAATGCAGACAAAATAGTTAAGTAGACAGGTTGAGTACATGAAAGAGATGAAGCTGAATTCAGGCTGTACAAAGGGACATTTTAAAGAAGAGGAGGGAAAATGAAGGAGGTAACCAAACCAAACTCACTGCCTTCAAGTCGATTTTGACTCATAGCGACCCCTCCTTGGGTTTCTGAGGCAGTATCACTACTGAAATAGATGGCCCAATCTTCCTTCCGAGGAGTGGCTGGTAGGTTTGAACCACCAGCCTTCTGGTTAGCAGTCAAATGCCTTAGGCCAGCACCTTTAAAAACTCAACAATAGCATTCTAATGGCATCCTAATCTGCTGATGCACACTGTCCTAGAACGTATTATGATGATGCAGTGTCTAACATCATAAAATATTTCTGTAAGATGATATTTTTTAAAAAATATTAATTTAGTTGCATGAGTCTTCAGATCTTACAAAAGATCTGACTCAAAAGATCACCAGCTTACTTAGATGAAAAATAATGTTACTCTCTGAGTAATAAGTAAAGCAAATTCATTGGCAGTTGGGCTACAAGGTTGGGAAATGAAAACCAAAGGTACCTCAATGCACTCATGGATACAAGAAAGCTGTTAAATACCTGTGTATGAAAAAGATGGATTTTTTTGTTTTGTTTTGAATAGAATTTTGAAAATTCCTGGGGCTGGGAAGTGGGTGCCAGAAAACTAAGTTCTACCCACGGTAATGTCTGAGAACAACTGAGCACTGGCAACAGAAAAAGAGACATAAGAGAAAAGACAGGGCTATAAAAGATTTTTCAGAATGATTTCACTGTAGGTTTCATGGTACAAATCCTCTCTCCATCCTACTTACAAAATTATCGGCAAATATACATCACTCATCAGTAATGTTGTTGTGACTCGACTCTAACTGCAACCAAAAGTGGTACCTACTTCTGCATCCTATCATGAAGACAGAGACTGTACAAGTAGACACAGACATGGTGATAACTAGAAGAGAAAAGGCTTTTTTATACCAAATTGTGTAGCTTGAAAATTACAGGTCAGAATAAAATCGGTGCCACCTAGTGGGAAATAGGGCAGTAACTTGCTTATCCCTGGCAATGGTGCAAGATTTTTTCCCCAAAAAAGACACTTTTATTTATTCCTTGCAAACAGCATATTTTAATAAATGCTTGTCTAATAAACTGCATTTATTAAGTCATAATACACTTTTAATTAAACACACATAGAACTGACACCAGGATCATACTGGCTGGATAAAATTCCAGTTGATATTAATTTCTGTCTGCAGCCTTTTTCCTCAACTGTATGATTTCTATAAAAGACAAGAAGTAGGATTTAAGATATGACAATACCACAGACACAGTAAGGGAGAATGTTCAAACTGCTGGTTTAGCTCGGCTTTCTGAATTAATAATAGACAAGGATTTTTCCACTGCCAAAGATCACTGAAGAGGCCACAGCAAGAGGGCTTGGAGATGAAGAAATAAAAATGAATATAGGTGACAATGTGCTGACATTTTGTCATTAATTGTGACAAGTGTGCCACACTAATGTAAAATATTAATAATAGATGAAATTGGGTGGGGGCAGGGGATAGATAAAGACTCTTAGACTATCATTGCAATTTTTCTGTAAACCTAAAATTATTCTAATATTAAATGTTTATTGAAATGGAATCTAGGGACCATATATTCCTCTGATTAAGTTCAGCAAGCTCAAGTAGCAGCATTTGAAACTCTCATTGTTGGAGTGCACAGGCTATATACATAGAAAAGGGCTTTGTGTGACACAGCACACACGACCTCAAGGGTAAGCACCATCCTCATACTCAGTGAATGTAGCAGGTGCCTCATGAATTTCTTTTTAATTACTTTAATTATTAAGAACTGACTCTTTAAGCACGTACGGAATCAAGAACGAAATTTTAGAGAAGAAAATACTAGCTGTTCCCTCCATTTTGTCTGTTCATCCATGAGAGATGACTCTAAACATGTATTTCACTCCTTAAAATATCTACCCCATCGAACTGCTTTCACTTGGTGGGGAGGGAAAGCTTTGCCCTATTCCCTGCTGAGAAAAGAGAAGTCATCAGATAAGAAATCCCCAACTTCCAGGCCTCATTTTCATTTGGGGAAGTATTTCTCTTATGTGCACATTCCTCCAGCAGGGCTCTGGGCTTCACCCTCTCCCTGTGTCTTGGATATGTCCCATCCTATCTGCCTCTGTCTCCTCAAAGTTCCTACTTAGAAATCATCCCACTTTTCCTGTACATTTAATCATTCTTTTGGCTCTCACGCTTCACTAAACATACTCAATTCTTCCCTTTAAGTGAGCAGATAGATATATAGATAGCTACTGTCGAGTCAACTCCAACTCATGACAACTTTATAAGGTATCAGAAAAATAAATATTCCCCAGTATCACCTTCATTACTGTCATTATATTTGAGTCCATCATTACAGCTACTGTGCCATTCTACCTACTAAGGGTCCCCCACACCCTTGTTGGCCCTTTACTTTACCAAACAGGATGTCTTCCTCCAGCAATTGATCCCTCCTGATGACATATCCAAAGCAAGTGAGTCATAAAATGTTCTGCTGTAATTCATGGGGCTTTCCTTGGTTAATTTTCAGAAATAGATCACCAGGCCTTTTTCCTAGTCTATCTTAATCTAGAAGCTCCACTGAAACCTGTTCACCATGGGTGACCTTGCTGGTATTTGAAATACTGGTGGCTTAGCTTCCAGTATCACAGCAACACACAAGCCATCACAGTATGACAAAATGACAGATAGACAGTGAATAAACAAAGAGTCCACAAAACAAATGTTGTGTAGTGAATTACTTGGTATGGTTCTTCTAGCCATGGTCTTTGTGGTGCCTACCAGATGACTGAGTGGAACAATGCAATATAAGATGCTTGTGGCCTGCCAAAGGAATTAGATAGCTTGTTAGTAATGTAAAGAAAGTCCATGGCACGCTTATGTGAGTGGGACAATGGAAATAAGGTGCATAGAATTCTAATGTAGGGATTGGTAAATTTTGCCATCTTGCTAGGCTTAAAAGGAACCCTCTTAGAGGCAGAAAGGGGGATCTCACTGCCATCAAGAGAGAAGAGCAGAGGTAGAGTGGAGCACATTCTTGAATCCGGAATCCCTGTGCTACACTTCACTGGCAGAGAGACCAGCAGAGAGTTGGTAGAGAGTCGGTAGAAATTTGGCAAAGAATTAGCACAGAGATGGCAGAGAGATGGTGGGAGCAGAACAAAGAGGCAAGAGACACTGCGGCAAGCTTGTTTGCCAATGGAACAAGAAAGCTGAGTATCTCTGGGCAGAAGCCTTGCTGGCAGACTGGGGTGTACCTACGTGCACCTATTGACTGAGCTGAAAAAGCTTGGTAACATTTGCCCAAGCAGGGCAGAGGCCAGGCCAAGGGCCAGAGAAATGTGCCTGAGGGCATAGCAGAGGGGAGACTGTCCTGATTAAAAAAAAAAAAAAAAAAAACTGCATCCTGAATCTAAATTGTAGCCGTTATTTCCCTAATAAATGCCATAATAGTAACTATTGTCTGTGAGCTTTGTGTGCCTATTGCAACGAATTACTGAACATAGCAGTATAGCAGTGAGTGCTGTGGGATGGAAAGCCGGTGTCAGAATTGGTAAAAAGGCTGAAGGTTAGTGGCATGTCTGGCCTCATAGGAATAAGCCTTGGCTGCTAATGGTAATTCTCTCTCCCCCTTGTGAAGTTAAAGGAGGTCAGAAGAGGATGCTGCCCCCATAACCTTGCAACAAAGGAAATCAAAAAAACCAAAGCAAACTTACTGCCATTGAGTTGGATCCGACTCATAGAGACCCTTCCTTGGGTTTCTGAGGCAGTGTCACTAAAGAAGTAGATTGCCCAATCCTCCTTCCGAGGAGTGGCTGGTGGGTTTGAACCGCCAGCCTCCTGGTTAGCAGTCAAATGCCTTAGGCACTACACCAAAAGAGCTCCCTGTAACAAAGGAAACTTGCTCTAATTCCAGATGATGCTACCATGACCCTGTTTCCTCTTCATAGTTAAAGTGATTGTTCTTTCCTAGTGTTCTTCACAGCCTTCACCTGTCACTAAATACTTGTAATGAACAGGCCTCATGTTCAGCCTTATTCACTTCCTACTTACTCTGCTTCCTCTCTCGTTGATGAATTCCACTAAACTCATAGCTACAAAGACCATCTTCATGTAAACTAATCATCAATCTCTATGTCCATCCTCACCAACTGCGCTAAGGCCCAGGCACACACATGCCTACAGGGTATCTCCATTCACACCCTTGACCTTAACATATTATTCTATACTAAGGGATCTCTTCTAACTCTCACCCTCTTACGGATTGAATTGTGTTCCCCAAAATACGTGTTGGGATCCTAACTCCTATAGCTGTGTATGTAATCCCTTTTTGGAGTGGGTTTTTTCTTTATTATGTTAAAGGAGTCATTTCAGGGCAGGGTGTGTCCTCAACCTAATCACTTCTGAGTGATCATCAAAAGAGCAGATTAGCCTCAGAAGCCAGCCAAAAAGGGGAAGATAGATGCACGTGAGGATTGCCAAGGAAACAAGGAACACCTGGGCAATACCAAAACCAAACAACCAAACTCGCTGCCATCGAGTCAATTCCAACTCATAGCAATCCCCTTGGGGTTTCTGAGGCAGTAAATCTTTACCAAAGTAGACTGCCCAGTCTTCCCTCCTTCCATGGAGTGGCTGGTGGGTTTGAACAGTGAGACTTCTGGTTAGCAGTCAAATGCCTTAGGCCACCAAGCTGAAAATGACAAAGATCTGCCCCTACAGTTGAGGTCCTGTATTCATATTTCTAGTCTCCTGGTCTGTGAGAAAATAAATTTCTGTTCTTTAAAGCCCCTCATTGTGATACTTGCGTCACACCAGCACTAGATAACTAAGATACACCTCAAACATACTTCTCCTTCTAGGTTGCCTCACTCTGAATGGTACTGAGAACAGAACCAGAAGGTAGTTACATCTGCTCTCCCTTTCCTTTACTCCCCCACATTCGGCCACCAAATCCAGTTTGTTACACTGCTCCAACATTTCCCACGTCTACCCTTTCGTACCTGTCATTGCTGCCATTTCTTTGGCTTGGTTGGTTTTTTCTCAGAAGATCACCATTACCCCTAACTACCTTCCCCATCTCCAATCTAGCCCAACTCTGCTCCACACCACAGACTACTTTGCGAAACTTTTCTAAAATGCCAATCTGACTGTATCACTCTCATGTTTAAAACTATTAGTGACTCCTCATTGGTTTCAAACTAAAGTTCAGATTCCAAAATGTTACATAGAAGGCTCTTCCCAAAGCTGTCTATGCCTCCCTCTCTAACAAACATCACCTCCCATAACTTCCTGTGCCCCAGTCAGTTCATAATCGATGTCCCCCCAAGGCCTCCTCACACTATTTCACATCTTTCTGCCTTCAAATCTGCTACTCCCACAACTGAGAACACAGGGCCCCTTCTCACCTAGATAACTTCCACCTATGTTTAAGATTCTTTGGATATTCAGAATAGGCATGTTCATAGAGCCAGATTAATGGTCACCGAGAATCAGGTGGAGGGTGAATGGGAGTGACTGCTAATAGGCATAGGGTTTCCTTTTGGGGTGCTGAAAATGTTCTAAAATTATTTTATGTGATGGTTGCACAATTCTGTGTCTATACTAACAGACACTGAAATGTATACTTTACATGGGTGGATTTTATGGTATATGAACTATATATACAAAGTTACAAAAAATATACACAAAGTTAGCAAAAAAATTATACAAAAAATACATAAACTTACAAAAAAAAATTATTTGAAAGCCTGATATCACTCCAGCAATAGAAATTTCCCTTTGAGTCTCATATCTCCTTCACTGTGCTGAATGGTCTGTGCATAATTACTATCTCTCTATCTGTCCCTCTTGCTAGGATATAAACAAAAGCAACAGCACTTGGTTAGGATTTTAGTTGATAAGTATCCCATTTAGGAAGAGGTTTCCAAGAACACATGGCCTCCAAACACAAAGGCAAGCTATATCCAACTCACCTCAACCAAAACCTGTCACTAAGTGGATCGCCTCTGAGCCCAAGGATTTAACCAGTAATTTAGAGAGTGACAGGTATAGTCTGTATCTTTGATGAATACAGCCTCATGCACTTGGCAGATCCACTGTTTGTTAATTCTTGGTTCACAGATAAAGAAACAGAAAGAATCACTTTCAAAAATAAGCATGTTCACATATCTTACCATAGGCACTCCCAAATCTTCATGTCCCCTGAATGTAGCATACAAATTCAATTTCATTATTCAAATCCAACTAAAGCATTTCAGCAAATATTAAGTATTCTAATCACATTGGAGGATTGGTTCATCTTAGTGTAATGAATAGACAGACATATGAAGGGATATCAGACTCATCCAAATGGATTTCAGCTCCTAATTTCCACAGCTTTTAGTTTCTTTACTTCTCTGGGACCTAAATGAGACCTACTTCTTTTCATTGTTTGAGAAGATGTGTGTTTTACGGGGCCCAGTTAAATACAATGTGGTCCTGAAGGTCTCTGTGGAAGTCCATTCCTGTTTTAGCTAATTGATATTGAATCAGTTTTGTCATTCCCCAGATTTTCTGTAGCTCACCACATGCCAATTAATCAAGATACAGAGATTAGCACAAGGCAGGGATATGCTGTGGCCTGCTGCAGAGAGCTGCCTCCATTGCCTCCCTGCTGCCTGTCTCATTTCCCATCCACATACGGAGGCTCAGTGCCAGTGGGGTAATGGGAAGAGATTTGAAACAGTCGATGTTCTCAGGTGAAGGATATTGCAAAAATAACTGGTGGCTGAGAAGCAACTTGTGCCAGGCGGCTGAGCAAAATATTGGCTGTCAGGAATGCTGGTAGAAGATGAGAAACTCAGTTTCAAATGGACAAGTTTCCCTGACTTAAATCTAAGTAAACTTTCTCAGGGAACCCTTCCTCCCCTCTTCACATATCACCAGGGCTCTATCTTCACACACACAACACACACACACACACACACACACACACACAACTTATTGCTGTGGAGTTGATTTTGACCCATGGCAACCCTCCGTGTTATAGCATAGAATGGCTCCATAGGGTTTTCTTGGTTATATTCCTTTTTTTTTTTTT
>NW_006921614.1:7602189-7609002 GCF_000298275.1 Orycteropus afer afer
TACAGTGACTCTGTGTATTCCTGCCATCTTCTCTTGATGTTTCCTGCATCATTCAATATTTTGCCCATAGAATCTCTCACTATTGCAACTCGAGGCTTAATTTTTTTTTTTTTATTATAATTTGGATGAAAGTTTACAGAGCAAATTCATTTCCATACAGCAGTTCACATACACTTTGTCTCATGACATTGACTGCAATTTCTCACAATACAACAGCTCTCTTCCCACTTCTTCCCCGTACTTACCTCTTCCCTGTCTCCATCCCTCCATGCACTCCTGCCCCTTGAGCTGTCTCCCTGTGTATACACAGCCCTTCTATTCTTCCATGATTGATCTCTCCAAGGAGTGTATCTACCTAATGTAAATGTTCAGTTCATATGCCTGTCTTTTGTTTGGCTGGAAGCCACAGAGTGGGTTCAGTTCCAGACCTGAAGGACAGCTAGGGGTCATAATCTCAGGGATTCCACCAGGCTCTATCAGACCAGCAAACCTGGTCCCTTTTTTGTTGTTGTTTTTTTCTATGATTTTGAGTTTTGTTCCACATTGTTCTACCACTCTATCCAGGATCTCCTACATAGATCTCCCTCTGAGTGGTTGACTGTGGTAGCCAGGCACCATCTAGTTCCTGTGGTCTCATAGTAATATAGGCTGAGAATCACACGGTATACCAGTCCCTTGGACTAATTGTTTCCATGCATCTTTGGTTTTCTTCCTTCTTCTTTGCTCTGGACAAGAAGAGACCCATCATTGCATCTAGATGGCCACTTACAAGCTTTTAAGATTCCAGTCACTATTTGCCAAAGTAGAATGTGAAACAATGTTTTTGTGTAGTATGTTATGTCAATTGAGCTTGATGTCCCCTGAGACTAAGGTCCTGAACCCACAGGTCCAATTACTTGCTCCCTCCGGGTAGCTGGCTGTGGCCAAGAAGTGACCACAACCTTGTCCCTTGTCAGCTCTATGCTATACTCAGAAATTCTTACAGAACATACAAATATACTTGTAGAAACACTGTCTGCTTGGCTATAATCTTTACAGAAGCAGATTGTCAGACATTCTTCCGCAGTGCTGCTGGGTGGCTTCAAACTACCAACTCTTAGGTTATTAATGGAGTTCAAGCCATTTGCATCACCCGGAGACCTCGTCCCACACTAGACCTTCATTTTCAAACTCTTACAGAAAGAATATGGTCTTTCCAAATCTCACTTCTGGATCCAAGAGAAAACATAAAGTTGAATATATCATAGAGGCTATTTGGTTGCTTCTTTACCAGCTAAATTTATATGTATATGTATATGTATATCTATCTATCTATCTATCTATCTATATATGTTTCAAGAGGTCAACATCAAAGAACAGCCTCAGCGCAGCAAGTCCCACCTGATGAGACTTAACACAATGATTTCCCTGGCATAAGCTGAGGGAGGGTTTCCTCTGTGGCATTGTCAGCCTGGTACTGACTACCTGCTTCCATGCACTCCTTCAACACGTTGCCAATGCTTTGTGATATTTTGAAAATCGGGTATTTTGAAAATCTGGTCAGTTGTTTTGCCTGCTTCTATAAATCCTGACACATTATGACAAGTGTATTTTTCAGCATTTTCCTTCTCCTAGAGGTTCCCCTAAGGGTACCAGTGGGAGAAGTAGATTAATATTCTGCTGATCTCTGGCCTATACAGAAAAACTTCACTCACTCAAAGCATGAAACTGTACACAAACTACATGAGAGATTAAATGTCTGTATGTGTTAGGGCAAAAAGCAACAACAAAAACACCCTGTCCTGGTATGTATGAAGGGGTTCTCCTAACAACCACTATTTCAAGGAAGAGAAAATTGCATCCATTTTGCTGTCAACTTTAAAATTATGATTTTGCATCATCCTCTTCCCAGACTATGATAAAACAGAAAGAGCTTGCATTTTCTTCTTCTGGTGGCCAAACAGCTCATCTGAGGTGCTAGTGGGTGAAATGTAACAGGACCAAACCCTCATCTAAATCCTATCAGCTACTGTAAAGGAAGAAGACAGAAGACATATCACTACTCAGTCCACTATGGGTAGGAACAGAGAAGATGATATTCACTTTAAAAAAAAAAAAATTCAATAATTGGATCAGAGCTGAAAATTAGGGCCCAAAAGAAATCTGACTCACATTAATGATATTCAGGTAGCTTTATACTTAATCAACAAGAAAAGGGCAGATATCTATTTCTTAAGATGAATATAAAGGGATAAAGGAACTATCATTTGCTCAGTACCTCCTACTTGCCAAGCATTATGCTATACTCATAATTCAGTTTACTTCATTTTAGTTAAGGAAACTGAGGTTCAGAATAAATTATTCACCTAAGGTCACCAAGAGTCACTGGGTCATGTAGACTGTTAATGTCCTCAACTGCTAACCAAAAGACTAGAGGTTCAAGTTCAACCAGGGGCACCTTGGAAGAAATCCTGGAAGTCTACTTCCAAAAAATTAGTGCAGTGTAGTAAATTACATAATGTGGCTTTTCTAGCCATAAGTCTTTGTAAACTCCATGGTGGAGTTTGCTGGGAGCAACTGGGTAGCTCTTGATTATTAAAGTTATCCACCTGGGGTATGTCTGTTGGGAGCAGCACAAAGTAATTTTCTGGGAAGTTCTCTCTCTCAGGTGTATAGAATTCTGATATTGGGATTGGTTGGTTTGGCCACTCTGCAAGCCTCAAAAGGAGCCCTCCTAGAGGCAGAAGATATCTCTCTCTCTGCCAGCTGGGAGACGCATGAGATACTCATTGCTGAGAGAGAGACATGAAAGACACACTGCTGGGAGAGAGACACTGAGAAACACACACTGCTGGGAGAGAGACACTGAGAAACACACTGCTGGGAGAGAGACTGAGAGAGACTGTCGGCTGAGAGATGGCAGGCTGAGACAGACTGAGCATGTTCCTGAACTTGAACTGTAGACTGTTGCTTCCCTAATAAACCCCATAATCTGTGAGTTCTGTTTGGCCACTGCAGAGAATTATCAAACCCAGCAGAGTGGTGGTGGGTGCTGCAGGAAGAATGATTGGTGTCAGAGTTTTTGAAAAGGTGGAGGGAGGCAGCATGTCTGGCCTCACAGGAATAGGCCTTGGGCTACTGATGGTCATTCTGTCTTTCTCTTGTGGACAAAGAAAACCCACTAGAGTACAGTTCCACTATGACAGTGACAAATATGGGTTCGCCATGAATCAGAATTGAATCAATGGCTACTGGTTTAAGGTCACCAGAGGGTAAGCAGCAGAGCCAGGATTTGATTTCCCTCTCACCAGTGTACAAGCTGATGTTACTTCCAAAATACATGGCACTGCTAGCTAAAGTGAACGGATATGATGCCAAGGATAACAGGTGGGCTCCAGAGACAAGAACTCAAAAAGTGCAAGTGATTTACTGAGCCTGAAGGGTGCGAAATACCTAATTCTGTATGCTTTCATTGTGATATTCAAATACTGGCTGGTTACTAGTAACTGGGAGCTCTGGTGGCATAGTGCTTTTGGCTTAGTGCTTAGGCATTTGACTGCTAACCAGAAGGCTGGCGCTTCAAACCCACCAGCCACTCCTTGGAAGGAAGACTGGACAATCTACTTCTGTAGAGATACCACCTCAGAAACCCAAGAAGGGGTCACTATGAGTCAGGACCAAATTGACAGCAGTGAGTTTTGTTTGTTTTTTTGGTTTGGCTAAGTGGTTTGCTAGTGGGTAACTTAAACGTGCCATTCATAGAACAAAATGAAAGGGTCACCAGAACTGATGGAGGATCCTCAGTAATCTAAGGCCAAGTCTGGTTACCCAAGAACAGAAAACAATGGAGGCTCTTACAGCTCTGGAACACATTGGAAAAGCTAGAATTACCATAATCCTTAAGAAGGAAAGTACCAATAGATCTACAGTAGTATCCTGGGTTGGCTGTAGATTCTAAATACTGTTAGAGCCTTTTAACAGTATAGCACTATTAGTCTAGCTACATCACTAGGGATGAATTTGTTGTAGGTTGCTTGATAAACCCTAAGCTGACATCAACATACCAATAGCTGACATTTGGTGATTCTCAAATTTGAAGACCATTCTCTGACTTCCTGTAGCTAACTTAACCCCAACTTCTGGGACTATTCATGTAATCTATTACTAAACATATTCAGAAGATAGCAATGTGACCCAACAGAAGAATTATCAAAAAACCAACAAAAAGAGGAAAAAAGGGAATGGTGGGGGAGAATAAAGTACAATAACTTTGCTAGGTCACTACAGACTTACCAAATCAACTACATCTGTGGAAAGAGGCAAAGGAAAAGCTCAATACCATCAGTCAAAACAAGGCCAGGAGCTGTTTGTGAAACAGATCATCAACGGCTCATATGCAAGTTCAACTTTAAGCTGAAGAAAATTAAAACAAGTCCATAAGAGCCAAAATATTACCTTGATTATATCCCACCTGAATTTAGAGAACATCTGAAAAACAAATTCAAAGCAATGACCGAAGACCAGATGAGTTGTGGGATGACATCAAGAACATCATCCATAAAGAAAGCAAAAGGTCATTCAAAAGATAGGAGAGTAAGAAAAGGCCAAATTGGCTTTTTCAGAAGAGACTCTGAAACTCACTCTTGAATGTAAAGTAGCTAAAGGAAATGGAAAAACTAATGAAATAAAAGAGCTGAAGAGATGATTTCAATGGGTAGCTCAAGAAGACAAAGTAAAGTAGTATAATAAAATGTGCAAACACCTGGAGTTAGAAAATAAAAAGGGAAGAACACACTTGTCATTTCTTGAGCTGAAGGAACTGAAGAAAAAATTCAAGCCTCAAATTACAACATTGAAGGATTCTATAGGCAAAATGTTGAATGATGCAGGAACCATCAAAAGAAGATGGAAGGAATACACAGAGTCAGTGTACTAAAAAGAATTGTTCTATGTTCAGCTATTTCAGGAGGTAGTATACAATCAAGAACCAAAGGTATTCAAATGTAATTCATACTAGGTATGCAAGGATGGTTCAATATTAGGAAAGCAATCATCATAAAGCATCACATAAGTAAAATAAAGGAAAAGAATTAGGTGATCATCTCAATAGATGTAGAAAAGGCATTGATGAAACCCAAAACCCATTCCTGATAAAAACTGTCAGAAAAATAGGAATAGAAAGGAAACTCCCCAGCATAGTAAAGGGCATATATGCAAAACCAACAGCTACCATTATTGTCAATGGAGAGTGACAGAAACCACTCCTCTTGCAAAAGCCACCCGACAAAGATGCCCTCTATCACCACTTCCATTCAACATTGTACTGGAAGTCCTAGCCAGGGCAATAAGGCAAGAAAGGAAAATAAAAGCCATTCAAATTGGTAAGGAAGAAATAAAACTATTCCTATTTGTAGATCATATGATCCTACACATAGAAAATCCAAGAGACTCAGCAAGAAAACTACTGGAACAAATTGAAAGATTCAGCAAAGGGGCAGGTTACAGAACCAAGACACAAAAGTCAGTTGGATCCTTCTACACTAACAAAGTGATCTTTGTAAAGAAAATAAAGATAACAATGCTATTTACAATAGCTACCAGAAAGATGTAATATTTAGGAATAAATCTTATTAGGGAACAAAAGACCTATAAAAAGAAATCTATAAAATACCACTACAAGAAACTATAAGAGATCTATATAAATGTAAGAACATACTGTGCTCATGGAAAACAAGACAGAACATTGTGAAAATGTCAATACTACTCAAAGCAATCCATACATTCAAGGCAATCCCGATCCAGATTCCACCAACAATCTTTAAGGACATGGAAAAACCAATCACTAATTTTATATGAAAAGGAAAAAGAACTCGAATAAGCAAAGCACTACATACTACCAGATCTCAAAACCAGAGTCATGGTAGTCTAAACAGGCTGGTATTGGTGGTTATGGTTGTTCTTGTTATGTGCCGATGAGTTGAACCCGACTCACAGTGACCCCGCCTTGGGTTTCCAAGGCAGTATTACTATGGAAGTAGATTTCCCAATCTTCCCTCAGAGGAGCAGGTGGTGGGTTTGAATCGCCAGCCTCCTGGTTACCAGTCAAGTGCCTTAGGCACTATGCTACCAGAGCTCCCTTATTAAGCCACTTTTGTTATGTGCCATCGAGTTGGCCCCAACTCACAGTGACCCCTCCTTGGGTTTCCGAGGCAGTATCACTACGGAAGTAGGATTGCCCAACCTTCCTTCCAAGGAGTGGCTGGTGGGTTTGAATCGCCAGCCTTCTGGTTAGCAGTCAAGTGCTTTAGCCACTATGCTACCAGAGCTTTAGCCACTAGAGTGACGCAAATCAAAGCAATGAGATACCATCTCACCATAGCACTAATAGCAAAATTCAAAAAGACAGACATTGCTGGTGGGACTGTAAAATAATACAACCACTGTGGAAACTGGTACGGCAATTCCTTAAAAAGTTGGAAATAGAAATACCATTTGATCCAGCAATCACACTACTACGTATATATCTTAAAAGAACTGAGAGCTAGGACATGAATAGATACATGCACACCCATATTCACTGCAACACTATTCACAATAGCAAAGAGATACAGACAACGTAAGCACCCATTAATGGAGAAATGAATTACCAAACTGTGCTACATGCATATAATGGAATACTGTGTAACTCTAAAGAATCCATGAAATGTCACATAACATAGAAACAGCTGCAAACATCCATTAACAATTGGAACGTGGACAGTACAAAGTATGAGTATAGGAAAATTGGAAGTTGTCAAAAATGAAATGGAATGCATAAAGATTGATATCCTGGGC
>NW_006921614.1:7609433-7638500 GCF_000298275.1 Orycteropus afer afer
AAAGATTGATATCCTGGGCCTTAGTGAAATGAAATGGACCCATTTTGGCCATTTTGAATCAGACAACCATACGATCTACTATGCCAGGAATGCCAACTTGAAGAGGAATGGTGTGGCATTCATCATCACAAAGGATGTTTCAAAATCTGTCCTGAAGTACAATGCTGTAAGTGATAGGATAATATCCATATGCCTACAAGGAAAACCAATTAATACTACTATTATTCAAATTTGGGAGCTCTGGTAGCATAGTATGTAAGGCACTTGAAGCTAACTAGAAGGCTGGCAGTTCAAACCCGCCAGCCACTCCTCAGAAGAAAGGTTAGGCAATCTACTTCCATAGTGATACTGCCTCAGAAACCCAAGGAGGGGTCACTATGAGTCAGGTCTGACTCGATGGCACATAACAACATTATTCAAATTTATGTACCAACCACCAAAGCCAAAGATGAGGAAATTGAAGCTTTTATCAACTTCTGGAGTCTGAAATTGACTGAACACGCAATCAAGATATGTAAATTATCAATGGAGACTGGAATGGAAAAGTTGGAAACAAAGAAGAATCACCAGTAGCTGGAAAATTGGCCTTGGTGACAGAAATAATGCTGGAGATTGCATGGCAGAATTTAGCAAGACCACCAACTTATTCATTGCAAATAAATTTTTTCAAAAACACAAATGGCAGCTACACACATGGACTTTGCCAGATGGAGTACACAGGAATCAAATTGACTACATCTGTGGCAAGAGGTGATAGAAAAGCTCAATATCTTCAGCCAAAACAAGGCCAGGAGCTGACTGTGGAACAGACCATCAACTGTTCATATGCAAGCTCAAGATGAAGTTGAAGACAATTAAAACAAACCCACGAGAGCCAAAACATGACCTTGAATATATCCCTCCTGAATTTAGACACCCTCTAAAGAACAGATTTGATACACTGAATACCAATGATCAAAAACAAGAATAATTATGGGATGACATCAAGAACATCATCCATGAAGAAAGCAAAAGGTTAGTAAAAAGATGAAAAATGAATAAAAGACAAAAATGGATGTCAGAAAAGACTCTGAAACTTGCCCTTGAGTGAAGAGCAGCTACAGCAAATAAAGGAAATGACAAGATAAAAGAGCTAAATAGAAGATTTCAAAGAGCAGCTCTAGCAGACAAAGCCAATAACTGTAATGAAATGTGCAAAGACCTGGAGTTAGAAAACCAAAAGGGAAGAACATGCTCAGTATTTCTCAAGCTGAAAGAACTGAGGAAAAAAATTAAGCCTCGAGTTGCAATACTGAAAGTTTCTATGGGCAAAATATTGAATGACATGGAAGGAATCCACAGAGTCACTGTACCAAAAAGACTTGGTTGATCTTCATCCATTTCAGGAGGTGGCATATGATCAAGAACCAATTGTATTGAAGGAAAAAGTCAAAGCTGCACTTAAGGAACTGGTGAAGAACAAGGCTCCAGGAATTGATGGAATACCCATGGAGATGTTTCAACGTATGGATGCCCCATTGAAGGCACTCACTCGGCTATGCCAAGAGATTTGGAAGACAGCTACCTGGCCAACTGACTGGAAGAGATACATATTTATACCCATTCCAAAGGAAGGTGATCCCACAGAATGTGGAAATTATCGAACAGTATCATTTATATCGCATGCAAGTGATATCTTACCAAAGATAACTGAAAAACAGTTGTAACAGTATATTGACAGAGAACTTCCAGAAATGCAACCTGGATTCAGAAGACGACATGGAATGAGGGATATGATTGCTGATGTCAGATGGATCTTGGCTCAAAGCAAAGAATACCAGAAAGTTGTTTACTTGTGTTTTATTGACTATGCAAAAGCATTTGATTGTGTGAATCATAACAAATTATGAGTAACATTGAGAAGAATGGGAATTCCGTAAGACTTAATTGTACTCATGAGGAACCTGGAAATAGACTTGTCATAGGCTGTCATTCAAATAGAACAAGGGGACACTGCATGGTTTAAAATCAAGAAGGGAGTGTGTCAGGGTTGTATCCTTTCACCATACTTATTCAATCTGTATGCTGAGCAAATAATCCGAGAAGCTGGACTATATAAAGAAGAATAAGGCCTTATGATTGGAAGAAGAATCATTAACAACCGGCAATACGCTGATGACATAACTGCTTGTTGAAAGTGAGGATGACTTTACGTACTTACTGATGAAGATTAAAGACTACAATCTGCAGCATGGATTACATCTCAATATAAAGAAAACAAAAATCCTCACAAGTGGACCTATAAGCAGTATCACGATAAATGGAGAAAAGATTGAAGTTGTCAAAGACCTCACACTGCTTAGTTCTATAATTGATGCCAACAGAAGCAGCAGTCAGGACACCAGATGACGTATAGCACTGGACAAATTTGCTGAAAAGGCCCTTTTTCAAGTCCTGAAGGGCAAAGATGTCTCCTTGAGGACTAAGGTACAACTGCCACAAGCCATGGTATTTTCAATTGCCTCATATGCATGTGAGAGCTGGACAACAAATAAGGAAGACCAAAGAAAAGTTGATACTTTTGAGTTGTGGTGCTGGCAAAGAATGCTGAAAGTGCCATGGACTCCTAAAAGATCTAACAAATCTGTATGGGAGGAAGTGCAGCTAGAATGCTTCTTGGAATCAAGAATGGCTGGACTTCCTCTCAACTACTTTGGTCATGTTGTCAGAAGGGACCACTCCCTAGAGAAGGATGTCACATTTTGTAAGATGGAGAGTCGACAAAAGAGGGGAAGACCCTCAACGAGATGGATTGACACAGTGGTTACAGCAATGGGCCCAAGTATAGCAAGGATCGTGGAGCTGGTGCAGGACCAGGCAGTGTTTTGTTCTGCTGTACATAGGGTCAATATGAATTGGAGACAACTCGACGGCACATAACAACAACAAACAACAATGGTGGCACAACATGAAAAATTTCAACAATGTCTCTGAGCTATAAAAGTGGAAGCTGTTGTGTTGGTAAATGTCTTGGTGTGTATGTTTCCAGCACAATAAATGTAAACTTGAAAAAAAAAATGAAAAGGAAAAGAACTAATGGTATTGAAGAAAGAAGTCTAAGCTGCACTGATAGAACTGGTGAAAACCAGCCTTTAGGAATTAATGGAATACTCAACAAGATGTTTCAACAAACAGACGCAGCACTAAAGGCATTCATTCATTTATGCCAAGAAATTTGGAAGGCAGCCACCTGGTCAACTGATTGGAAGAGCTCTATTTGTTCCCCTTCCAAAGAAAGGTGATCCAAAAGAAAGTGGAAATTATAAAACAATATCATTAATATCACACGCAAGTAAAATTTTGCTGAAGGTAATTCAAAAACAGTTGCAACAGTATATTGACAGGAAACTTCTGGAAAGTCAAGCTGGGTTCAGAAGAGGACATAGAATGAATGATGTCATTGTTGAAGTCAGATAAGATCTTGACTAAAAGCAAATAATTCCAGAAAGATGTTTACCTGTTTTATTGACTATGCAAAGGCATCTGTCTATGTTGATCATAACAAATTATAGATAACATTGAGAAGAATGGGAACTCCATAATACTTCATTATGCTCATGAGGAATGTGTACATGAAACAGGAGGCTGTTGTTTGAACAGAACAAGGGGATAATGAATGGTTTAAAGGCAGGAAGGGTGTGTATCAGGGTTGTATCCTTTCACCATAGTTATTCAATCTGTATGCTGAGCAAATAATCTGAGAAGCTGTGTTATATGAAGAAGAGTGTGGCATCAGGATTGGAGGAAGACTCGTTAACAACCTGCAATAAGCAGATGGTACAACCTTGCTTGATGAAAGTGAAGATGACTTGAAGAACTTACTGATGAAGAACAAAGGCAACAGCATTCAGTATGGATTACAACTCAACATAAAGAAAATGAAAGTCTTCTCAATTGGACTAATCAGCAACATCATGATGAATGGAGAAAAGACTGAAGTTGTCAGGGATTTCATTTTACTTGGATCCACAATCAATACCCATGGAAGCAGCAGTCAAGAAATCAGATGATGCACTTCACTGAGTAAATATGCTGCAAAAGACCTTCTTAAAGTGTTAAAGAGCACAGATGTCACTTTGCTGATTAAGATAAGTCTGACCCAAGCCATAGTATTTTTAATAGCCTCATATGCATGTGAAACTGGACAATGAATAAGGAAGAATGCAGAAGAAGTGATGCATTTGAATTGTGGTGTTGTTGAAGGAGACTGAAGATACCATGGACTGCCAGAAGAACAAAAAAATCTGGATTGGAATAAGGAAAGTCAGAAAGTTCCTCACATTCTTTCTTGGACCTTTCTTGGACAACTTCACCTCATGTGCTTTGATATGTTGCCAGAAGGAACCAATCCCTGGAGAAGGACATCACTCTTGGTAAAGTAGAGTGTCAATGAAAAAGGGGAAGTCACAGTAGTCACAATGATGAGCTCAAGCACAGGAAAGATTGCGGGGATGGTGCAGGACCAGGCAATTGTTTTGTTCTGTTGGACATAGGGTCACTATCATTCGGAGCCAACTCCATGGCACCTAATAACAGCAACAGCAACAGACTTAGACTGGCAATTATGCTACGTAGAGAATGAAACTATTTCCTTGACACTAACTTCAAATTTTAAAATCTAGTCTAGGAGCCTAGGGAATCCCTTAAAGAATATACAAAATTTTGTACAGAGACTTCCAGTAAGATGGAGGAATAGGCAGACAAGTGACACAGACCCTCTTCAACAAAGAAAAGAAAAACCAATTGACAGAGATACAGAAGATAATCCTGGAGCCCTGAGCTTTGAAAGAAACTATACAGAAGTGGATTAGTTAAGCACCAACTAGTGGAAAAGCCTGAACAAAAACAGTGAGTACAGAGACAGTCAGAGCTGCGGACTGTCAGCTACTCTGACAGGACTAACAGACTGAATATTTCCAAGTGGTGTTGGGACCTGAGAATTGACCTAAAGATTAGCCCTAGTCACCAAGGTCTGCAGGGATGACTGTGCTGGTGGCCTATGACTAGGAAGAGAAACAGCAAGGAGGGAGACAACCAGAGCTGTTGACTTTCTGCTGTCCGGAGGGCATAGCCATTTTGATTGTTTACACGTGGCAGCCATTTTAGATATTTAAAGTGACCAAGGGCACAGCCATTTTGAATGTTTAAAAGCAGTGGTTATTTTGGATATTTAAAGTGATGGAGAGTGTAGCCATTTTGAATGTTTATAAGTGGTGGCCATTTTGGATATTTCAAGTGACCAAGGTTACAGCCATTTTCAATCTTTACAAGTGGCAACCATTTTGGATTTTAAAGTGACAGCATTCTCATTTGGATTCTGAGGACCTAAGAATAAGCTCTATTTGCTAAGGTCTGCAGGGTCATACAAGAGGCTGACAACAGGAAAGGAGACAGGTGGTGTATGTATAAGTGCTGTCAACTAATGAATAGAGGAGCACAGCACAGTACCTTGACTGAGTAAATAACATAAAAACAAAACAAAGAAAACGAAAATTGTGGGCAAGTCACTCCAACATACAATCACTAATTAAATATAAACACAAAAATGTCAAAATGCCTCAGAGACAACAGAGCCTCATAGTCCATGCAAAGAAGCAAGATAAAGCAGGGAAAACAAGGGACCAGGATACAGACCCAAAACATATCTCTGACGAAGACGTAGCATTGGAACTCCCTGATAAAGAATTCAAAAGAACTATATTTAGGTATCTTCAATGAATTGAGACATAGAACAAGGAAAACTCTGACAAAATTGAGGAAAACACAGAGAAAACCCTACAACAAGTCTGAAAGACAACTGATAAAAAGGCAAGGAGGCCACATCTCCTGACCTCCTCTAACCCCACAAGAGGAAGACAAAATCACAGCAGCAGCCCAAGGCCTATCCCTGTGAGGTCAGACATACTGCCTCCCTCCAGCCCTTTCACCAACCCTGACACCAACCGTTCCTCCCACAGCACCCACCACCTTTCTTCTGGGTTCGATAATTCACTGCAGTGGCCACACAGAATTCACAGATTATGGGGTTTATTAGGGAGGCACAAGGCTACAATTAAGTTCAGGAACAACCTTCAGTCTCTCTCCCAGCCCACTGTTTCTCAGCCAACAGTCTATCACAGTCTCTCTGCCAGCAGTGTGTGTCCTTCGGTATCTCACTCAGCAATGCATGTCTCTTGTGACTCTTTCCCAGCAGCATGTGTCTCTCTCAGCAGCATGTCTTCCTCAACCAGCAGTCAGAGAGCATTCTGCCTCTAGGAGGCCTCCTTTTGAGCATGGGAGAGTGGCCAAACTAACTAATCATAACATCAGAATTCTAAGCACCTGAGAGAGAGTGGGAACTTTCCAGAACATTGCTTTGTGTTGTGCCCAACAGGAATACCCCAGATGGATAACATTTACAATCAGGAGCTCCTCAGCTGCTCACAGCAAATTCCACCATGGAGTTTACAATGACTTATGGCTAGAAAAGCCATACCAGGTAATTTACTATACCACAACAATACAAGAACAATATGATGAAATAAATGAAAAATTAGAAATGATAAAAAAAATCTACACACAGAAATCCAGAAGATTAATACTAAGCTTTCAGAAACAGATAAGACATTGAATGGGCAAAGGAGCAGAACTGAATCAATGGAAGACAGAATTAGTGAGATTGAAGGCAAATACCTGAACACTTCTTGGAAAGGGATGAATCAGAAAAAAAGATAAAAACAAAGTGAAGAATGCCTAAGGTTCATGTGGGATACAAACAAAAGTAAATAACCTATGTGTAATCAGAATTCTAGAAAGGGAAGAGATAAATAAAACCACTGAGAAAATTGTAGAATATTTTTTAGAAGAGAATTTTCCTAGTATGAGGAAAGATGAGACTATATCCATTCAGGAAGCCCAACGAACCCCAAACCAGATAGACCCCAAAAGAAAATCACCAAGACATATCATCATCAAACTTACCAAAACCAAAGACAAAGACAGAATCATGAGAGCAGCATAGGAAAAACAAAAAGTTACCTACAAGGGGCAATCAATAAGGCTAAGCTTTGATGTCTCAGCAGAAACCATGCAGGCGAGAAGACAATGGGATAGTATATATAAAACCCTGAAAGAGAAAATATTCCAATCTAGAATGATATACCCAGCAAAACTGTCCCTCAAATATAATGGTGAAATTAGGACATTTTCAGATAATCAGAAATTAAGAGAATTTGTTAAAACCAGACCAACATTACAAGAGATGCTAAAGGGAGCCCGTTGGACAGAGAAGCAACAACAGCCAACAACTGACCATTTACACACATGATGATATAACCCAGAACCCAACCCAACTATAGAAGTTGTTGTGGTGGTGGTAAATAAGCCTACAAGATTGTAAACAGGGAACCAGAGATATCAATTGACAAATGAGGACAACTACAGAACAAAAAGGGAAAAAACTGTGTCGTTACAGAACTTCTAGATGGTAGGGAACTCAAGACAACTACAAGATAGAACAGACTGTTCTAAACTTGGGGAGAAAACTAAAAATCACAGGGTAATCTCAAAGAAAAATGATAAACCTTCACATCAAAATAAAAAAGAGGATCAGTACAAATATTTAGCAAATACTAAAACAATACCAATGAAGGAAGTGATAACACGATTCATAAACAAAACGAGCTCAGCACAGAAAATTATATGGAACAAAGAAATTGACACCACGAAAAAGCACATAACAAAAATGACAGCAACAAATTCACATTTGTTGATAATTACATATCTGGCAAAGGACTTCTCTCTAATATTTATAGATAACTCCAATGCCTCAACACCAAAGGAATTGACAATCTGATTGAAAATAGGCAGAAGACATCAATAGACACTTCACCAAAGAGGATATTCAGGTGGCCAGCTAATACATGAAGAGATGCTCACAATCACTGGCCATCAGAGAGATACAAATTAAAACAACAATGAGATACCATCTCACCCCAGCACTGATGGCAAGGTTCAATGAGACAGAAAATAACAAATGCTGGCAGGGACGTGGAGAGACTGGGACTCTCATAAACTGCTGGTGGGACTGTGAAGAGATATAAACACTGTGGAAAACAATATGGCGATTCCTTAGAAAACTGGAATTAGAGATATCATTTGACCCAGCAGTCCCATTACTAGGTATATATCCTAGCGAGGTTAGAGCCAGGACATATATGCACACCCATGTTCATCACAGCACTATTTACAATAGCAAAAAGATGGAAACAACTTATGTGCCCATCAGTGGAAGAGCAGATGACCAAACTATGGTACATACACATAATGGAATGCTATGCAGCGTTAAAGAATAATGTAGAGTCTGCAAAACACTACATAATATGGATGAACTTAGAGGACATTATGCTGAGTGAAATAAATCAATCACAGAAGGACAAATATAGTTATTAGTTCATTGTTGTGGAGGGTCAAGGAAAGGTTTATATATGGAGGAAAACTTTCTTTGTTGGTTGCCAGGAGCAGGAGGGGAGGAGAGGGAACACTGCCAAAAAAAAAAAAAGCATTGACTCATGTCACTTTAGTTTTGTATATTCCACTGTACATAAATTATATTTCAATAAAATGCATTAAAAAATACAAAATTTTGTACACATATATATGTATTGTATACAATTTTTTTTTTTTTAATTTGGGAGGTAGGGGTGTCTGACATTCTCATCAGACTCTCAAACTGTAAAAGAGAAGACAATAGGAATGAATGATGAAATGCTACAAATCATAGAGAAAAATACATATAGTCTGTCTATAATACAACAGTGTGTTTAGGTGATGTTTCTACTTTAAATGAATTTATTTAACTTTCTAAATCATTTGTATCAACAAAAGTTTACAATTTTTGAGTCAGGAGGATGACATCAGAAACATGGTACCAGAGCAAACTCCCAGAAAGGGGACACTTGAAGAACCTGTTCTATGGCACATCATCAGTCAAATGGCAGGTGTGGTCTTTTATATCTAAGAGTGGACTTGAGTGTCTGATCCCACAACTGAACTGGATGTGAGTGCCAAAGGTTGTGAGCCAGTTTGAAGCTGTGTGGTAAGGAGAATTCCCTCTCACCTAATGCCCAACTGCACCTACCAAGCTGAAAATATGAAAAGATTTGCTGCATCCACACGGGTAGCATTCGGCGATGTGTACCAGGCAAAGAAATGTCATTCCGAGCAAGGTGTGAAGTCTACTGTGAAAGAGCATAATATCATTGTGAAAATATTTCTGCTACTTTCACAAATCACTTTGCTGAGTACAAAAAATACTGTTACTATAATTATGTAGATTCTGTAAAACCTAATAAAGCCCTCTTGACCTCCAACAGCAAATGTAGAATGAAAATGGTAATTTTCCTGAGATCTGGAAGGAATTAGATGTAATGGATATTCATCTGCTTTTCTCTGGATGTTAGTATTCGTTCAGAAAAAAAAGTTTTTACCCTTCAGAAAACACTGTACCCTTTACACATTCCATGTATTGAGAACATATAATTAGATAATTAGTCTCAATACCTAAATTGTATTTGGAAATTTTTAATTTGAATGAAAAAGAAATATGTTTGCTTACCTAAACATGACTTTGCCTAGTGATCTACTGGGTGAGTAATGGCCTACTTCTTTAAAGACTTCTGGGTACTCAGAAAAGGGAGCAAGCTTACAGTATCAGTTATCATTTTACTGATTCTCAGTCACAAATCAATCCTTAATTGCCTGCTCTGCTAAAATTGATTTGGGCCCTTTAAATATTTTCCCTTTGCCAGTAGAAGGTACTGGAAAGACATATTCAAGAAAAATAAATTCTTCCTGATGGTTCCATGAGCTCTTTTTTCCAGGCACAGGATCTCTACAAGTCTGAATCAACTCCATGCATGGCACATAAAAACAACAGGCAGTGCAGGCACCAGCAGGGCTCCAGCAGTGGCTCCCTTTTCCTTTTTCTCAAGCAGTTTCGTAGCAGAATACCTCATGTAAGACACTAGCCCAAGAACAGCTTTTCAGCACCCAAGAAGGGAGATCTCCAGCAAATTCTAGAGTGTGGATTTATAGTAACTTCCCTCAGTGAAGCACCACTGTCATTTCTATGCCATCCACTGAGCCTCAGTGGGGATTGAGCCTCTTCCTTGGGCACTCCTCTTTCTTGAGCCCTTGGGGTAGCAGTTGCTCTTTGTATCTGCTAGTTCTGTATTCTTTAGAGTTCTGTTAACTTCTTCCTATCCAGTCCCTCGTTCCTCCAGTCCTTTATGCTGGAAATAATAGTTCTTTATCTAAAACATTCCCAGATAAATTTACCTTGTGGATTCTGTCTCTTAATTAGACCATGACTAATATGCCTATTCCTCTGGAAGGATGGAGGGTGAGAAACAAACAGCTCTGAAAAAGCCCAAGTACAAAAACAGACAGGTGAACTCTCACACAGATAAGTACAACCACTGCCATCTTTTGTGAAGTGAAAGTTGTTGTTGTTGTTGTTATGTGCCGTCCAGTCGGACCCGACTCATAGCGACCCCTCCTTGGGTTGCCGAGGAAGTATCACTACGGAAGCAGATTGCCCCATCTTCCTTCCGAGGAGTGGCTGGTGGGTTTGAACCACCAGCCTTTTGGTTAGCAGTCAAGTGCCTTAGGCACTATGCTACCAGAGCTCCCAAAGTGCAAGTAAGATGACCAAAATGAAGAAGACATCTGAGTACCACATTTACGGAGCCATACTTATGGAGGATCCTGGGTTAGATACAGTGGCACCCTTACGGGAGCTGACAAACCAGCTGAGACACACATGTTTATGAACATTTCAAGGAAGTTAAGTGCCAAGAAAAATGATGGGCAGGAGCAACAAATGCTATAGGGCAGTGACAGTCTCTCAGGCCAAACGACTATAATCATTGCTACCTTGCTGTAAGCAAGAACTAATGATCTATAAAAGCCCTGAGCCATAGAAAAGAGATTCCCTCCCTAAACAGTCCTTCTAAGCCTCCTTTGTCCTCCAATGATGGAGTATTTCTCAAATCCAATATACCATGGACTCCTGGTGGGATCATTTGACTTTTGCTTCACTATCAAGCAACATGAACCACATAAACATTTGTACAGAGAAAAAGAATTGAAAAGAAAAAAAGCTAATTCAATTTAAGTGTGTCTTTCACTAGGGAATCCTTCCTAAAAGATTTTAAAGAAGAGATTAGGGAAACATGGTGACTGTAATCTATCAAAGCCAAATAAAAATGCTTTCAATCAAGCCCCTCAACATGAGGCTTTTAAGGAAACCCAGTAACCACATAGTGGAGAATAAAGCCCTTGTCATTCACTGAAAGGCAGGAAAGTGATTCAAGGCACAAAGCAGGAATAAAAAGACTACTCTTGGCTCACCATAAGAATAACAGTGGGGGACTCAGAAGAAGAAGCCCAAGAACAGGAGGGTTCTAATTAACCATCTGGAAAGTGGGAGAGACTATCAAAGGGAGCAAAAGCGTAATTTTCTAATGATAAATGAGTGAGGTTTTCTGACAAAGATGAACCACAAAGGATGCCAAAGGAATGGTTCGAAATGAAGGCTACTGACTCAACTAGGATTGTATCATTAGAGGTGAGGGGCCCACCACACACTTAACCACACTCCTACATAAACGAATGGTGAATTGAGGGTAATTATTTTTTACAGTAGGGTGGGAAACATGAACTTGACACTGACATCTTGATGAAGTACCATTTCATTATCGGTTGTGATCAAAATTATAGCAGGAACTTAGTTCTCTGTATACTTTCACTCATCTCTTCTATAATAACGTTTCTTTTCATGTGCTCTTGAATTATACATAAATTATACAATATTTATAACTTGTCCATAACATAACTATTTTTCCATTTATTAAGATCTAAAGTTTTAGACTTTGTGAGCAAGTAAAAACTTGAAAAAATTCTAAGGACTAAGATAATCTTGGCAATGTTTTACTTTGCCACGTATAGGTATATTCTAAAAACACAATCACCATCCTTTCATAAAACAAAAGAATATTTTAACACCAAAGGAAGTCATAAGGAATCATCTCAGAACAAAGGAGAGATCTTTAAGGGGAATAAATATCTCTGTAAAACTTGATACATAGTCCACATATTTTTTATTTTCCAATAAGATCAACAAAAATGGTGTCACGGGCCAGAACTAGTTAAAGAACTAGTTACAGGTTGACATGACTAGCTAAAGAGGACAACTGGCAAATAATACACCTACATTCCTACACAAAATTCAAAAAAATAGGAAGCATTAAGACAATTTTTAAAAAATAATAATGAAGATAGAGACAAGAAGGAAAGAATGCTCATCACAAATCATCTAAAAAATTCAGAAGGAAGTACTGCTTGCATATGAGTGTGTAAGTAAAAGAAGGAGCCTGCATAAATCTGGCCCAGAGGACGCCATCAAAAGAGAATGAAGACAAACTTAAGAAACAAGGACTCTCTAGGACTGAAGACTATAAACCATAGAACATGTCTATCACACACCCTCAGTACATTCACAGAACCCATGTGCAAGCACAGCTAGGGACATATGACAAGGCATCTCTAGGGATTTTAGGAAAATACAGCTTATTTGAGTCCAGGTATATAACTTTTCAATTACTCTTTTAAAATCAGATTAAATAGACAAAGGATATATGGGCTCCCTCTGGTGGGTCTATCAAATACATGAAATCTGCCTTTCTTTGCAAAATAAATAAATTATCTCAATAAATGAAGTATTTTAAAAATATGCTTGAAAGCTATATGGAGTGTTTCTCAAACCTTCTAGTCTCAAAATCTACCATGGTCTTAAAAATTGTAATATTTGCATCATTTGCAATGAGTGATATGACTCCTGATCCCATTCTACCTCCCTTTACCTCACAGGTCATCACTATCCTGATCTTGAAGTTTAACATTGGTGTGTATTTTTTTTCATACCTATGTATATATTTCTTTAATCAAAAACTAATTGTGTGGGTGTGGTCCTAGGTAATGCAAATGGTTAATATGCTCAGCTGCTAATGCCAACCAAAACGTTGAAGGTTTGAGTCCACCCATCAATGCCTCAAAACAAAGGCCTAATGATCTACTTCAGAAAAAAACTCAGCCATTGAAAACCCTATGGAGTACAGCTCTACTGTGACACCCATGGATTCCAATGATAATGGGTTAACTGGGGGTGGTGTGGTTTGTGTGTGTGTGTGTGTGTGTGTGTGTATGGGTTTAGAAAGAAAGAGTAATAGAGAGAGAGAGAGTGCACAAGTACACAAAAGCATGCCTCATTGGGCATATTTTGAATATCTATAAAAAAGTATCACTGGCAATTGATTTCTCTTCTTCAACATTATTTTTAAGCTTTATCCATTTTGACAGAGGCCCCTCCTAGTTTATTATTTTAATTGCTATATAGTACTCAATGTAATTTAAATTGATTCCATATTTTTACATTTAAAAAGCCAGATCATAGAGCATACAAATACAAATGAAATATTGGAAATTAACACAATGCTTCACAAAGTGATGATATTTACATTCCCAAGATCTAAGACTTATGGTTCCTCCAGAGACTTGGTATGGCCAAGATTATTAATTTCTGTTAATCTGAGGGGTTTGAAATGATACCTAGTTGTTTTAATTTATATTTCATTAATGACAAATAAAGCCATTTCTTATTTACTGGCTGATCATGTGTTATTTCTGTCAATAGGAAGTTTATGTTCTTTGCTCATTTTTCTTGCTTTAAACAAAGTTACAAAATCTATCATATATATATATATAAAGTATATGATCATGTAGCTCTCTTCCTACTCCTCAGAACCAAAAAAAAAAAACCAAACTCATTGTGGTTAAGTCAATTATGACTCATAGCAACAACCCCCATTGTGTTTCCAAGACTGTAAATTTTCACAGAAGTAGATGAGTAGATTGCCCCATCTTCCTCTCACGGAGCAGCGGGTGGCTTTGAACCACCAACCTTCTGATCAGCAGGCAAATGCCTTATCTACTATGCCACCAGAGCTCCTCCTACTCCTCAGAGGTAGCCACTAAATTCCACTTTTTATAAATTATGCCCTTGCTTTCCTTACTGTTTTCCCACATATCTCTGGGTTAATTTTGCCCATATTTCAACTTTATGTAAATGTAATCACACATTGGATGCTTCTATACCTTTGTTTTTGTTTGTTTGTTTTTTGCTCACGACTATTTGCTACACTCATTTGCATTAACGTATATAACAGCTGCCCTTTAGTTGACTAAAACTCACAAGGCCTCCATGTGTGTCAGAGTAGAACTGTGCTCCACAGTGTTTTCAAAGCCTGATTTTCAGAATAGATCACCAGGTCTTTTTCCTAAGGCGTCTTTGGGTGAAACGAAATTCCAACCTTTCATTTGGTACATTAATGATTTGCAACATCCAAAAGCTCCAAATGCTGATGCATAGAGTTGTGTCTTATTCATTTTAATAGCTATGTGAAAGTCATTCATCCTTTAAGTATAACACAATTTATTTATCTGCTCAACTCTTGGTGGAAATTTGTGTACTTTCCAGTTTGACGATATAACTAATAGTGCTAAGAACATTTTATCTATCTTCTGAGGAAACCATACAAGAATTTTTGTGTACTTTCCAGTTTGATGATATAACTAATGGTGCTAAGAACATTTTATCTATCTTCTGAGGAAACCATACAGGAATTTATCTAAAGCATATACACAGGATGGGAGATTCAGGTGTGGGTTTTTACACTCCTGCCAGTGTCATAGTGGCACAATGGTTAAGTGCTCAGCTGCTAACTGAAAGGTTGGCAGTTCTAACCCATTCAGAGGCTTCACTGGAGAAAAGTCCTGGCCATCTGCTCAAAGATTAAAACTTCTAAAACCCTAGAGGGCAATTCTACACTGTCAACCCAATGGCATCTAACAACAGCGGCTAATGTCATGAGCATTCTCATCATGCCCCACACTGACCAACATTAGATACTGTCAGACGTTTTTCCTATTGGATTATTTTTCCTATATTGAGATCTCCTTACACAATTCATATTGTGTCTTCTGACAGTTGTATGCAAAGCAAATAACTCCACCCACTGGGTACCTTATCTTTGTTAGGCAGAAGTTTTACTTCAATGTAGTCATATTTAACATTTCTTTTTCATGCATGGATTTTTCTTTTTGTCATATTTAAGATATATTCTACTCCCAAGGTGATAATGATCATCTATATTTTCTTCTGAAAGTGTTACAGGCTTCTTTTTCAGAAATGGATTGTTAACCTATGCATTTGCTCTGAGGCAGAGCTCAATTTTCTCTTACGTAGAGAAATTGTCTCAGAACAAATTATGAAGACTCCATCATCTTCTCAAGTATTTAACACCACTTTTATTTTATAACAAGTTCCAAAATATGTGTAGAGCTGTTGCTAAATTCTCTATTTGACTAACCTGGTCCCAACACTAAAATGTCTTAATAATAATACCATTATTATCAGCCATGATGCCTGATACACATGTCCCTTTCACTGATGCTCTTAAAAATTATTCTGGCTTTTGTTAACTAAGCTCTTCTTCTGAATTTTAGACCCCAAAAATACCCAGTGAACAGTTAGTATATTTTCACTGAATTTGTAGATTAATTTTGGGAGAATTGCCATCTTCAGTATATTATTTTGCTACCTATAAATGTATGAACATGGTATGCTGTTGGTAGGTACTGAAAAATTGATTTTCACTCACAGATACTCCAAGTTAAAGAGGAAAACTGTCCCATAGGTTTCCCTAGGCTGAGATATTTACAGGAACAGATCACTAGGTCTTTCTCCCACAGAGCTACTGGGTAGGTTTGACAAACATAGCCCTCATTTTTCCATCTTTTTTCATGTCTTTTACTAATATTTGATATCTGTACCCCAAAATATGGCTTTGGTGATACAAATAACACTGGAGATCACATGATAGAATTTTGCAAGACTAACAACTTGTTCATTGCAAATACCTTTTTCAACAACATACACAGCAGCTATATACATAGACTTTGCAGGTGGAGTAAACAGGAATCTGATTGACTACACCTGTGAAAGAGGTTACGGAGAAGCTCAGTCTTCAGCCAAAACAAAGCCAGGAGCTGACTGTGGAACAGACCATCAACTGCTCAGATGTAAGTTCAAGTTGAAGCTGAAGACAATTAAAGCAAGTCCACAAGAGCCCAAATATGACCTTGAATATATCCCTTCTGAATTTAGAGACCATTTAAAGAATAGATTTGATGCACTGAAAACCAATGACTGGAAACCAGAGGAATTGTGGGATGACATCAAAAACATCATCCATGAGGAAAGCAAACTTAATGCCGTCATGTCGGATCCAACTTATAGCGACCCTCTCCTTGGGTTTCCGAGGTGGTATCACTATGGAAACAGATTGCCCAACCTTCCTTCTGAGGAGTGGCTGGTAGGTTTGAATCACCAGCCTTCTAGTTAGCAGTCAAATGTCTTAGGCACCACACCACCAGAGCTCCCTAAGAAAGCAAAAGGTCATTAAAAAGACAGGAAAAGGAAGAAAAGACCAAAATGGATGTCAGAAAAGACTAAAACTTTTCCTTGAACACTGTGGCTAAAGCAAATGGAAGAAATGACAAGATAAAAGAGCTAAACAGAAGATTCCAAAGAGCAGGTCAAGAAGACAAATCAATTATTATAATGAAATGTGCAAAGAACTGGAGTTAGAAAATCAAAAGGGAAGAACATGCTCAGCATTTCTCAAGCTGGAAGAACTGAAGAAAAAATTCAAGCCTCAAGTTGCAATATTAAAAGATTATATGGGAAAAATATTGAATGATGCAGGAAACATCAAAAGGAGACAGAAGGAATACACAGAGTCACTGTACTAAAAAGAATTGGTTGATGTTCATCCATTTCAGGAGGTGGAATATGATCAAGAACCAATGGTACTGAGGGAAGAAGTCTAAGTTGTAATGAAGGAACTGACAAAGAACAAGGCTCCAGAAATTGACAGAATACCCACTGAGATGTTTCAACAAATGGATGTCATTCTGGAGGCACTCATTGTCTATAAGAATAAATCTGGAAGACAGCTATCTGGTCAACTGACTGGAAGAGATCCATATTTGTACCCATTCAAAAGAGAGGTGATCCCACAGAATGTGGAAATTATCGAGCAATATCACCTTGATGAAGATAATTCAAAAACAGTTGCAGCAATATACTGACATAGAACATCCAGAAATGCAAGCTGGATTCAGAAAAGGACATGGAACAAGAGATATTATTGCTGACCTCAGATGGAACTTGGCTGAAAGCAAAGAATACCAGAAAGATGTTTACTTGTGTTTTATTGTCTATGCAAAAGCATTGACTGTGTGGATCATAATAAATTATGGATAACATTGAGAAGAATGGGAATTCCAGAACACTTCATTGTGCTCATCAGGAACCTGACTAGGAGGCTGTCATTGGAACAGAACAAGGGGATATTGCATTTAAAATCAGGAAGGGAATGTGTCAGTGTCGTATTCCTTCACCATACTTATTCAAGTTGAGCAAATAATCTGAGAAGCTGGACTATATGAAGAAGAACATGGCAGCACGATTGGAGGAAGACTAATTAACAAACTGCAACATGCAGACGACACAACTTTGCTTGCTGAAAATGAAAATGACTTGAAGCACTTACTGATGAAGATTAAAGATGACAGTCTTCAGTATGGATTACCTCTCAACATAAAGAAAATGAAAATCCTCACAACTGGACCAATAAGCAGCATCACGATAAATGGATAAAAGATTGAAGTTGTCAAAGATTTCATATTACTTGGTTCCACAATTAACACCAATGGAACCAGCAGTTAAGACATCAGATGACATATTGCACTGGGCAAATCTGTTGCAAAAGACCTCTTTTAAGTGCTTAAGAGCAAAGATGTCTCTTTGAAGACTAAGGTGCACCTAAACCAAGCCATGGTATTTTCAATCACCTCATATATGTGACAGCTGCACAATAAATAAAGAAGACTGAAGAAGAGTTCATGCTTTTGAGTTGGGGTGTTGGCGCAGTATACTGAAAGTACCAAAATACTGAACAAATCTGTCCTGGAAGAAGTGCAGCCGGAATGCTCCTTGGAAGCGAGAATGGCCAGACTTCGTCTCATCTACTTTGGTCATGTTGTCATAAAGGACCACTCCCTGGAGAAAGATATCTGCTTGGTAAAGTGGAGAGTCAATGAAAAAGGGGAAGGCCCTCAAAGAGGGAGATTGACACAGCGGCTGCAATGATGGGCTCAGGTATAGCAAGTATTATGAGGCTGGCACAGGACTGGGCAGTGTTTCATTCTGTTGTACACAGGGTCACTATGAGTTGGAGCCGACTCAACGTCACCTAACAACAACCTAATAACATCAATAAATATTTTTATCATCTTCTACAAGATTTATATCTTGTTGTTGTTATTAGATGCCATTCAGTTGGTTCCAAGTCATAGACGACCTATGCACCATAAAATAAAACACTGCCCGGTCCTGCACCATTCGTACAGTCTTTGCTTTGCTTGATCCCATAGTTGCAGCCACTGTGTCAATCCATCTTGTTGAGGGTCTTCCCCATTTTTTTTTTTTTTTTGACCCTCTGATTTACCAAGCATGATATCCTTATCCAGGAAATGGCCCCTTCTGACAACCCGACCAAAGTAGGTGAGATGAATTCTGGCCATTCTCACTTCTCAGGAGCATTCCAACTATGCTTCTTCCAGGACAGATTTTGTTTGTCTAGATTTATACCTAGTTACTCTAAGTTTTAGTTGATAGTCTGAGTAAAACTCTTATTCAGTTACATTTTCTAACTGGTTATTACTTATAGATAAAAGACTTTCATTTTTATATATTGCCCTTGTGCCCAGCAAATTTGATGAATGGTCTTATTACTTCTGATAATTGTTCTATATATTCTATACAATTTTCTAAGTAGTCTAAATAAAGCAGCTTGATCTCATCTCCTCAGATGCTTATATTTTTTATTTATCTTTCTTGTTTACTCCATAAGCTGAAATTTCCCACACAAAGATTAATAGAAGCACTGACGGCAGGTAATCCTGAATTATGGCTAATTTTGTTAGAAATGTTTATGGTGATTCACCATTAATAATGATGTTCATGGTGAGTACTTGACAGATACAGTAATTTATGAAGTTAAGAAAGTCTTCTATTCCTAATTTGTTAAGAGTTTTGATCATAAGTCATTAAATATCATCATATGCTTTTAAATGTCATGAGACAGTAAATGTCATCAAATGCTTTTTCTACATCTATTGAGATGATTACATTTTCATTTGCTTTATATGTGTTAATAGAACCCACTGCCATCGAGTCAATTCTGACTCATAGCAACTCCCACTGGGTTTCCAAGATTATACATCTTTATGGAAGTAGATTGCCCTGTCTTCCTTCCACAGAGCAGCTGGTGGGTTTTAACCACCAACCTTCTGCTTACCAGCCGAATGCCTAACACACTGAACCACCAGAGTTCCTTATCTGTTAATATGGTACAAGATAATACATATATAATAATATGTCATAGGACACAATACACTAATTAAATTTGAAAATATTTCATTTAATAATTCTGCATCTATTCTTAAAAAAAAAAAAAAAGGTCTATCTTCATACAGATAAATCTTCTAAACTTCCCTTTTTTATCTAGTTTGGATATTAAGATATCAAGCCTCACAAATAAAGAAAAGCCTACTTTTGAAAATCAACCAATGAAAACCCTGTGGATCACAATGACCCAATATGCAAGCAATCATGCAGATGGTGCGGAACGGGGTAGTATTTCATTACATTCTGCATGGATCACCATGAGTTAAGGGCTGACTCCCTGACAGCTAACAACAATCTTAAAAAATGAGCTTAATAGGTCTCTCATTCTATTCTCTGAAACAGACTGTACAAAATTAACAGTTCTTTCACAAATTGGTAAAAACCCAAACAGAAAATAATCTGACGCTAATGTCTTTTACGGGGGAAGTTACTAGTTATAGCTTTAATTCTTTACAATTCCATACAGCAGCTCACATACACTTTGTCTCATGACATTGACTTCAATTTCCCACAGTGCAACAGCTCCCCTCCCACTTCCTCCCCATAGTTACCTCTCCCCTGTGTCCTTCCCTCCAGAGCACTCCTGCCCCCAGAGCTGTCTCCCTGTGTATACACAGCCCTTCTATTCTCCTATGACTGTTGTTTCCAAAGAGTGTATCTACCTAATATAAATGTTCAGCTCATATGCCTGTCTTTTGTTTGGCTGGAAGCCATGGGAGTAGGTTCAGTTCCATACCTGAAGGGCAGCTAGGGGCCATAGTCTCAGGGGTTCCACCAAGCTCTATCAGACCAGCCAATGTGGTCCCTTTTTTTCTTTATGATTTTGAGTTTTGTTCCACATTGTTCTCCCACTCTCTCCAGGATCTCCTAAATAGATACCCCTCCGAGTGGTTGACAATGGTAGCCGGGCACCAGCTAGTTCTTCTGGTCTCATAGTCATATAGGCTGAGGATCTCATAGTGTACCAGTCCCTTGGACTAATTGTTTCCATGTGTCTTTGGTTTTCTTCTTTCTTCTTTGCTCTGGACAAGGAGAGACCCATCGTTGTATCTAGATAGCTGCTTGCAAGCTTTTAATATCCCAGTCGCTACTTGCCAAAGGAGGATGTGGAACAATGTTTTTGTGTAGTATGTTATGCCAGTTGAGTCTGATGTCCCCTACAACCATGGTCCCGAGCCCACAGGTCCAACTACTCCCTCTGGGTAGCTGGCTGTGTCCAAGAAGTGACTACAACCTTGTCCCTTGTCAGCTCTACTATACACCTGAAAATTCTTACAGAACATACAAATACATTTGTAGAAACATTGTCTACTGACCCTATACATGGTCATGGGCACACTACCTGTAGTGGTTATGTTTTCTGTGTCATCTTGGCTGGGCCTGGTTGAGTGGCTGGACAGCTGGTGGTAGTTAATCCCCATGATGAGACTGGCAATCAACTCTTGGTGGGATCTACCACAAGCATCTGAGTAGCTACTTTGGGTATGTGGTCTGCTTCCTGTATATAAGGAGAAGCCTTGGGCATGCTTGGACCCTGCATGTAGTTGTGTCATTGCTCAGCAGCCTGCTATGGTCTGCTGACCTTGGGACTTACAATAGACTTAAGTTAATGGCCTGCCGAGTAGTTTGGTAACATCGGGACTGTGCCTTTTGATTTGTCAACCTTGGGGCTTCTTAGCCTCAGCAGCCAGCAGTCTGAGTGAAGAAATGCCTCTAGTTCCAGAGGGCCGGGAGCAGGAGGCAGAGCTGGACCCCAAGGTTGAAGGGCTTTCATCCAGCCCCTAGAGCCTGACACTTTGAACTTGGACTTAAAGCCTCCAAATTGTAAGAATAAACTCCTACTTGTTAAGGCCATCCCATTTTGTGGTATATTCCTGTCAGAGTGCACTAGGTAACCAGAACACTATCCTCTGCCCAGACATACCTAATCATTCATCCTGTCCACCCATCTATCTACCCATAGATCAGTGTTTGCCATCCCTGACAATGCAGTCTTACATGTGCAAAAGGGTTCATCTTTGTTGTCTATACCTCCCATGCACCTCTCTATGTCTTCCTCTTCCTCAATGCTACTGTGTTGATCACTGACACTTGGTACATTGCCCTTCCCTTCACCCAAATCAACACTTGGCTCTACCCGTCCAGGAATGTACATCTCAGCAATTTTGAAATGAGTATTTTCACTGCTGCTCAGTTTTAAGTAACCTGCAATTTATTGTAATTTTTCTCTATAATACATGAATCTACAGTTGTTAATTGTCAAATTTCCAAGAACATGAAAAGTTTTTATTACCCTTTTCTTACAGCTTTCTTTGTAAACTGTATTGTAGTTAGGCATAGCTCTACTTGTGGTATTGAATTTTTGACATTTGTTTAGATTTCAACTGTGAACTACTACATGGGAAATTTTTTAAAAATATTCTATGTCATTTAAATAGAATGTATACCTCCAACTCTTGGGTGCAAAATGTACAATATTCTGTTTATATATATGTACATAAGCTCTGCCAATGGCAGACAGATAGATATATGTGTATGTATGGATATATATAATATTTTTTAAACAGATACAAATTAAGTTCATTAATTAGTTTATTTATTAAGCTTTATTCAAATTGTCCGCTTTATCTACTGAGGTTTTTTTTCCCCCTTTTTTGTATCCATCAGTTTGTTGTTGATGTTGTTGTTATGTGCTGTCAAGTCGGGCCTGACTCATAGCGACCCCTCCTTGGATTTCCAAGGCAGTATCACCACAGAAGTAGATTGCCCCATCTTCCCTCCAAGGAGTGGCTGGTGGGTTTGAACCGCCAGCCTTCTGGTTAGCAGTCAAGTGCCTTAGGCACTATGCTACCAGAGCTCCCTATCCATCAGTTTAGATGGAGTTAATTTAAAATCTTCTATGATTATAGATTTATCAAACTTAGTTTTTAATTGCTCACTTTTGCTTTATTTATTAAAGCTATAATGTTGGGAACATTAACATAATTCATAAATTCATAATTCATAAAGCTTATTGGTTAATGTATTATCCTTCTTTATTCCTATATATCATTTTGTCACAAATTCTATTTTATCTAATAATAATATTATTTTATGAGATTTCCTTGGTAAGCATTTTTCCTGCCCTTTATTTGCAACCTCTGGTGTGGTTTTGTATCAGGTTATCTAATTGCAAAATGGCCAGTTTGATGAGCTGTGTTTTCATGTGGTGAGTTTAACCTATTTAAATTTGTGAATACTGATAGATTTGGACTATATTTCCATTTTAGGTTTCCATTTTCTACCTTTTCTTTTCTTTCTGCTGAACTGAAATAATTTTCTACATCCCTCTTCTCCCTCTACCTGTTTGGACATGTATAGATTGCATTGTGGCCTGATTTGTTTTTCAACACACTAAAATTTCTCAGAATTTCTATCCTTTTCCTAAGTATGATTAAGAATGTTAGCAGGCTTTAACTACCTATTAATTTCTCCAACCAAATTTGTTATTATTGGTTAGAGTTTTCATTTTTATTTTATCTTTTATACAAACATAAAAATGTTTTATAATGATTAATAATGAAATTTCTTTATTTTCATATTTCACCCTTTTTCAGGGTCATCATTGTTTCTTGTACCCTTACCTCTATATTCACTTTTCTCCTTGTTGAAAGACAACGGTAACTGAAATAATGACCAGAAAGATTATAAAATAACATAAAACCTTAATATATATAATTTTTAAATTATATATGTTTGTTGTTGTTGTTGTGTACTATAGAGTCAATTTCGACTCAAAGTGACCCTATAGGACAGAGCAGAACTGCCCCATAGGATTTCTTAGGCTGAGATCTTTACAGGAACAGATCACCAAAGTCTTTCTCCTGCAGAGCTGCCAACCTTTTGGTTAGCAGCCGAGTGCTTAACTGTTGCACCATCTGGGCTCCTTTTTAAATATGATTATAATTGTTCTAGAAATCTTTTCATGGAGGAAAAAAACTGAAGGAGGAAAAAAATTTCTTGAAAATTTAGGTCAGACTTAGTACTAACACTTTAGTTAAGGCCAAGAATTCCCAGAACAGGAGTCCCCTCACCCCCAACACCATTCTTGGGAATAAAGTAGACCCCACTTAATAAAGCACTTAATAAAGCATGCCCCCCTGAAACACTGATAATCAACACAATATAGCAGAATTAGCAAGGGACTCAGAAGACCTGAGTTCAAGTTTTAGCTCTGTCACTGACTGGCTGGACAAGAAGTCACTAAACACTCTGGGACCTCAGAGTCCTCATGGATGAAGTGGAATAATCTGCATTACAAGATTTTTGTTAAGAGGATCTGATAGCTAAGGTTATGTGTCAACTTGGCTGGGTCCGCTTTCAAGTGGCTGGGCAGCTGGATGATGAGACTTGTAAACAACTCCATGGTGGAATCTACTGTGAGCAGCTGAGTAGCTGCCTTAGGTATGTCATCTGCTTCCAGTATATAAGGAGAAGCTTTGAGAAAGGTCTTGTGCTTTTTGGCATGCTTGGGTCTGGCATTTAGCCAAGTCTTCATCCAGCAGCCTGCCATGTTGCCTGCCAATCTTGGGACTGTTTCTGGACTTGAATTAGTAGTATGTTGTGTTGCTTGATAATCTTGGCACTGTGCCATTTTACTTGTTAACCTTAGGTTTGTATGCCTCAGTGGCCAGCAGCTGCCTGAGTTAAGAAATGCCTCTATTTCCAGTGGGCTGGGCAGAAGCCCAAAGTTGAGGGGCCTTCATGCAGCCCCTTAGAAGTGGCCCTTTGAACTCAGACTTCTATACTTCTAAATTGTAAGAGAATAAATTGCTGTTTGTTAAAGCCATCAACTTTGTGGTATTTTCCATTAGAGCAGCACTAGAGAACCAAAAGAGAGGAGTACATGAAACGATGAACACAAAAACATTTTACAAATCTATAAGAAGACTATATATGAATATGTATGTGTAATTTTTTTTGACAGTAAGACAAAATATACAGTAACATTATCAGACAAGATGAGCCATGCTTGCTATTGCCCAAGCCAGGCTGGACCCAAAACCATGAGACAAGACAAGGAATGCTTCCCCCACCCCACTTCCTGCTATCCCACTTCTGTTGCAGCCTTCACTTTTCCTCCAATAAAATTCTACAATGAGTCACAAAGCTTGCATTACCACTTCCATGACATTCAGGCTCACAAATTAGTGAGTGCTTTCCTTTTTCATTTCTTGAATGAGGTCAGCTAGGCTGAGCATCTGTCAGCTGCCATGACCTAGACTTCACATTACTGGCATCACGGCTTCTCACGCACACTAATTATAAGTGGCAATCTAGCATCGGTCATATTTATCGGTCATATTTTCCAGACTTTGACCTGTTTTTGTTCCATTTCTTTCCAAATAAATCCATATTCTTGTTAATAGTATTCCTAAATTAGAGAGAAGTCACTTATTCTAAATAGTAAGAATGTTCGTCTAAGCTCCTCTAAGGTCAAGGTTGGGTGGTTTCTTTGTGTAAGGCTAACACACTGCTGTGTTTTAATAGATTCATAGGATCATGGCAGATCCTGGGGTATAGGAAAAGAACCGAAGAGGACGGTAGGGCAGTCTTATTGAACTCTCTCTCACTACATGACTTATTTAATCAAGCAAAGCTATCGTTACTTAATAGCTTATTTGTTTTCATATTAACAATTCATTTAGCTTGTGTTTGCAGGAGGGAGTTCTGTGATGATAATTATTCTTCCTGTTCTAACAAACATATTCATGCCTGACCACAGGGGACAGATAGGCAGTAAAGGAGTCAAGTTAGTATTTCTTGTGCTTAGTTTAATTCTGTTCATTTCTAACGCCACGGAGAAGACAGTTTAAAGGTATATGAATGAAAGACAAATCGTATTACAAGTTTTTAGGAAACAGATCTAAGCTTTTAGGGATTTTCATCATTTGCTCCAAGTCAACACCAAATGAAACCCACTGCCATCGAGTGGACTCTGAGTCATAGCGACCTTAGAGGACAGAGTAGAAATGCCCCAGAGGGTTTCTAAGGCTGTAAATCTTAAAGAAGCAGATTGCCTCATCTTTCTCCTGTGGTGTGGCTGGTTGGTTTGAACCACCAACCTTTTGGTTAGCAGCCAATCTTTTGATTAGCAGCCTTAGCCATTGCACCACCAGAGCAATGTGTATTTGCTCCAAAGATGCCCCAACATCTTAGGATAACATCCAACAGATGCAAGAAGCTGAGCACTTGTGAGAATGGCCAGAAGATCAGATTTCCTGATCAAAAAGGCTCTATACATCCAAATTTATACTTCAAGAATGGCAGTAATGAAAGTATCTCTACACATTATGCAAAGCAGAAGAGAGTAAGGAAAGAGCATGGGAACAAGGACACAGTTTATGATCACCAGTCCCTTTATGCTATAAGAGAAATTCATTCATCCCTAACAGCTTGACATCATACATCATGATTCACTTATACTCAAACTGAAAAAAAAAAAAACAACCAAACTCACTGCCATGGAGTCGACTGTGACTCATAGTGACCCCTCTTTGGGTTTTGAAGCAGTAAATATTTACAGAAGTAGATTGCCCCATCTTTCTCTCATGGAGCGGCTGGTGGGTTTGAACCACCAACCTTCTAGTTAGTAGTCAAATGCCTCAGGCACTATGCCACCAGAACTCCTTGTACTACCTGCCAAAAAAAAAAAAGTTGTCATCAAGTCAATTCTGACTCGACGACAACCTATGTGTGTCAGAGTAGAACTGTGCTCCCTGGAGTTTACAAAGCTATGACCTTTCAGAAGTAGATTTCCAGGCCTTTCTTCCAAGTTGCCTCTGGTGGACTCCAATGTCCAACCCTTCAGTTAGTAGCTGAGCACTTAACCATTTGTGCTACCCAAAGACTCCTATACTACCTGAGGACTGGAATAACCTAAACACATGTTTCAGTGTTATATCTTCAGTCATGCTGGGTTAAGGGTGACTCTAAGCTATACACATTCATAAGAAGTACCCCAGAAAAGGGCAGGTCAGTACAGGCAGTACCTAGGCTACAAACAAGATTTATTCCTAAGTGTGTCTTTAAGTGGAATTTGTAGGTAAATCAGAACAGGTGCATATGGCTCTTATTCAGGCTTACTTTAGTGCAAAAAAAGGCTGGAAGTCTTTTCAATGATTTAAAAGCTGCATGCACAGCAAGTGAAGGTGATGGTGATGAAGAATTTGTTGTGAGTAGGAGTTTCAAAGTGCGGGCAAATTTACATATCATTAAAGGTATGTAACCTGTTTGTTAGCAATCAAATATTTTAACCACTGCACCTCCAGAGCTCCTTTCACTAAGTACAGATGACACTAAAGCAAAGTAAGACTAAGGGTGACTATACTGGCTTTGGTAAAACAAAACTTAGTGACCCCACCAACAAATGTCCACAATGTCCATCAGTGATAGAAGAGACCCCAGACTCACCTCGTGCTTGGAGAAGAGCCGGACAGCCTCCAGCTGGTGGAACACAGGGTAGTGCTGGGCATCAATCTGGTCACGCCGGTAGACATCGCCCACCACCAAGAAGGCATCCAGCCCTGAGTGGACCAGGTCCCATTGGTGTGCAGATGTGTGAGCCCGTAGCATGTGTGTCTGGTTCAGGTAGTAGTTGTCCCCTTTCTTCCTGCTGGGGTGGTCAGCCGCGATGAGTAAGCTGTCAAAGTTCTGCCAGGTTGTGACCACTGGAGGAAGGTCATCGTAAACTGAGAATAGTGGGGTCCCAAAGCGACCCACATACTGCTTATAGAAGTGCTCCTTCACCCTCTCTTTGACCAACCACAGTGGGTGATGCTGCTGGTTATACAGATTCCTGCCAACCTTGCAAAGGACCTTCCTGGTGAGGTTGGTGTAGTTATCCTGTGGGTAGGCTCGGCCCAGCAGCTCCACCACACCACCTGCAGCTCCCTGGACACTGTGCTTGGAAGTGTCAGGACTTGTGCCCAAGGCCTGGTGCTGATGGCCTCTAGAGACACTGCTGACCATTCTCACCAGGTATGCACTCGTACAGGCCATCCTCTGGAGACCTGAACAAACCATTGTGGAAGCTTCTTCTCACAGATTCTGAAAAGAGCACACACAGAAAGCACAAGTGTCATATTGTGGGAATGTACAAACCTATCCTTCATGCCTCACACCCTCTCTTGATTGTCCCATTGACATCTAAGGTTCCTCCACACTACCACCTCCATGCCACCAGGATCCAATTAAAGAAACCTGCTGACAGTGCTTAATGTGTATTGCACAAAATCAAAAGAATCTTAAAAGTCACTTTTTGATCCCTGCTCAGCTCTAGCTATCCCTCCCTGACACTTAGATAATTGTCCTTGTAGGAAATTTCTTTATCACTTTATATCTGAAGTCCTCACATGAGACAAAAGTTTATATGTGGCAGCTTCCTTTTACTTTCTACTGTATTCTAGAACAAAAAGAAAAATTTAGAGGGATCACCTGAAAGACAGGATTTGGTAAAGCCCTAGTAAAGGTCTCATTAGTTAATGATTAGTTAACATGATTGCATATATACTTCTGAAATCTAGTAGAAGAAAGGAAATTTTACCCAGCCTTGCTGTACACGTCTTTATGATGGCAAAGTTCTGCCTACCTTTGAGAACATGACTTCTGGATTATTTTACTTTATGACAAAATGACATTACCAGTACCATATTTTATTTTATTTTAATATTTTGAATAAAACACCAGGGTCAGTGATAGTTATTTTTACATGATTATTTTCAAAAATACACTTAAGGAAATATTACACAAAGTGATAGACTACACCAAAGGATAGCTGAAATTATTTTGAAAAAGCAATTTTTTTCTATCCTCACATCTGGTCACATCATTTAAACTTCATACTATTATAGCATCCCATTGGTCATGGTTTTGTGTTTTAAAAAAGCAAATTTCTTTCTGCATTCACAATAAACCTTCAACCTTTTGGTTAGCAGCCAAATACTGTTAAGTGCTTTTGCACAATCTAGGGACTCTGAGGGAGGGAGTACTGACCCAAATATTTTTCATGAATAAATAAAAACCTTAGGATTTAATAAACATCATCAAATTTCAGAGCTGAAAGTGGCCTCAGAAATCACCCAGCACAGCCCTTTATGTCACAGATAAGGTCACCAAGTCCCAGAGTATGGGGATTGCTTACCAAATCGAAGGGTAAAGAAGACCACAATGAAAGATTCTGGAGCATGGACACAGAATTCTTGCCTCACTAACCAAAAAGCCAGGTATCAACTCACTCAGGGATCTCAGTAATAAAAGCCATTAGAGAGGCGGGGCAAGATGGCGGACTAGGCAGAAGGATTGCACAGACCCTCTTCAACAAAGAAAAGGGAAACCAATTAACACAGACAAAGAAG
>NW_006921614.1:7665357-7666569 GCF_000298275.1 Orycteropus afer afer
GATCTTAAAACCTACTATACAGCCACAGTAGTCAAAACTGCCTGGCTTTAGTACAAGAACAAACATATAGACCGATGGAATAGAATTGAGAACCCAGAAATATATCCATCGACCTATGGTCAGCTAATTTTTGACAAAAGGCCAAAATCAATCAAATGTTAAAAGAGACTGTCTTTTAACAAATAGTGCTGGCAAAATTGGATATCCATTTGCAGAAAAATGAATCAAGATCTGCACCTCACACTGTACACAAAAACTAACTCCAGATGGATCAAACACTTAAATGTAAAACCTAAAACTATAAAGTACCTCAGGGAAAAACTAGAGGCAAATTTTGGGGCCCTGATATATAGCATAAATAGACTACCAAGCATAACCCAAAATGTACAAACAGCAGAAGAGAAACTAGATGAATGGGACCTTCTAAAATAAATGTTTATGTGCTTCCAAAGACTTCTGCAAAAGAGAAAAAGATAATCTACAGATTGGGAAAAAATATTCAGCAATGACATATCTGACAAGGGTCTTATCTCTAGAATACTCCAACACCTCAACAGCAAAAAGACAAATAATTCAACTCAAGAATGGGCAGAAGACATGAATATACACTTCACCAAAGAGGATATAGTTGGCCAGCAAACACATGGAGACATTCTCCCGATCATTAGCCATAGAGAGATGCAAATCAAAACAACGAGATACCGTCTTGCCCTAGCACTAGTAGCAAAGTTCAACAAGACAGAAAATAACAAATACTAGAGAGGATGTGGAGAACTTGGGACTCTCATACACTGTTGATGAGACTGTAAAATGATACAACCACTGTGGAAAGCAGTATGGTGATTCTGTAAAATGTTAGAATTAGAAATACCATTTGACCCAGCCATTTCACTACTAGTTATATATCCTAAAGAAGTGAGAGCCAGGACAAGAACAAATACATGCACACTCACGTTCATCACAGCACTATTTACAATAGCCAAAAGATGGAAACAATCTAGGTGCCCATCAACAGAACAATGGATAACCCAACTATGGTACATACACACAATGGAATACCATGCAACCCTAAAGAATAATGTAGAATCTGCAGAACACCGCATAAGGTGGATGAACTTAGAGGACATTATGCTGAATTAAATAAGTCAATCACAGAAGGACAAATATTGTATTAGTCCATTATTGTAAAAAGTCAAGGAAAGGTTTATATAT
>NW_006921614.1:7667132-7706404 GCF_000298275.1 Orycteropus afer afer
AAGTGTATTTGTATGTTCTGTAAGAATTCCTAGGTATATAGGAGAGCTGATGAGGGACAAGGTTGTAGTCACTTCTTAGACACAGCCAGCTACCCAGAGAGAGTGAGTAATTGGACTTGTGGGCTCAGGCCCATAGTCACAGGAGACACTGGCATAATATACTACACAAAACATTGTTCCACATCCTATTTTGGTGAGTAGTGACTAGGATCTTAAAAGCTTGCAAGCAACAATCTAGATGCAACGATGGTCTCTCCTTGTCCAGAGCAAAGAAGAATGAAGAAAAACAAAGACACATGGAAACAATTAGTCCAAGGGACATGCAATCTTCAGCCTATATGAGCATGAGACCAGAAGAACTAGATGGTGCCCAGCTACCACTGTCAACCACTTGGAGGGGGATCTATGTAGAAGATCCTGGATAGAGTGGGAGAACTACGTAGAAGAAAACTCAAAATCATTAAAACCAAACGGGACCAGGTTTGCTGGTCTGATAGAGCCTGATGAGACCCCTGAGACTATGGCCCCTAGCTGCCCTTCAGGTATGGAACTGAACCCAGGCCTGTGGCTTACAGCCAAACAAAAGACAGGCATATAAGCTGAACATTTACATTTACACTCCTTGGAGAGATTAATCATGGGAGAATAGAAGGGCTGTGTATGCAAAGGGAGACAGCTCAGGGAGCAGGAGTACATGAGAGGGAAGGACACAGGGAAGAGGTAACTATGGGGAGGAAGTGGGAGGGGAGCTGTTGTTTTGTAGGAAAAGATAGTCAATATCATGAGACAAAGTGTATGTGAGCTGCTGTATGGAAAATGAATTTGTTCTGTAAACTCTCATCCAAATCACAATGAAAATTAAAACTAAAATAAAAGAGAATAACTAAAAATCAGAAAAAGGGATGGCCTTTGTATACTCTTGGATATTTGTGGTTGTATAAACCACCAAAGACCAAAAGAGTACATCTTCTGGTACTTTCCTGTCCTCAATACACTTCAAAAACATGGGTAATTAGAACATTGCAGATTTCTGGTTGACTGTTATATTACCACACATTATTGTGAGTGATCACTCAAATTCCCTTCAGAAATAAAGCAATCATTCACCCAATTAGTGAGAGTGCTGCTGGAAGATGCTCCACAGGCTGTGCCTTTTTTGTTTTGATGATGATGTTGTTATAACCTGTCATTAGGTTGTCTCCTGACACATGCGACCCAAAGCACAACACAATGAACTGCTGCTTGGTCCTAAGCCATCCCCATGATCAGATGCAGTTGGACCACTGTGATTCATAAGGTTTTCACTGGCTGATTTTCAAAAGTAGATTGCCAGGCCTTTCTTCCTATTTCATCTTAGTCTAAAAGCTCCACTGAAACCTGTTCAGCAGTACAACAGGACGCAAGCTTTCACTAACAGACAGATGATGGCTGCACATGAGTTGCATGGATTGAATAAAGACCACATACTATATGATTTCATAAGTGACCCTTCCTTGGGTTTCCAAGGCAGTATCTCTGCAGAAGTAGATTGCCCTATCTTCCTTCCAAGCAGTGGCTGGTGGGTTTGAACCACCAGCCTTCTGGTTAGCAGTCAAATGCCTTAGGCACTATGCCACCAGAGCTACTACTATATAATCTCACTCATATGAAAGTTCAGAATTGGAAAAATATATAGAAACAGAAAGCAGATTAGTGGTTGCTTAGGAATGGGGGAAGAGGCAGGAGTGATGGCTAAAGAATATGAGATTTCTTCTTGAGGTGATAGAAATATTCTAAAAGTCATTGTGGTGATGGTTGCTCATACTTGGGAACATACTAAAAATTACTGAATTGAACATTTTTAATGGGGGAATTGCATGACAAGTGAATTTTCATTAAACCTATTTTTATAACGAACCCAGACACCCACATTTCCATTTAAATGTTCTTTGCACTCCAAGTTAAGTTACCACAGCTCACTCCTCTGGACTCTAGCAGTGACTAATAGTGTGCCCTCAGTTTTGTCACCTTCAACCCAGCATAGGACCCCACTGGGTCACTGTGAGGATCAAATGACTTAATAGATATAAACTCCTAGATCATTGACTGGTACATAAAAAACATTCAATAAGCGATCACTACTCATAGTGCCTAATGCACTCAACTGCTAACCAAAAGGCTGGTGGTTCAAACCCAGCAGCCACTCCTTGGAAGGAAGATTGGGCAATCTACTTCTGTAGTGATACTGCCTCAGAAACCCAAGGAGGGGTTGCTATGAGTCGGGACTGACTTGACGGCACATAACAACACTATTGCTACCCACCACTTGCCTGTCAGTTTGTCATACTGTAGTAGCTTACATGTGCTGCAGCTCTGGAATCTATGTCACCTATATTTCAAATGCCAGCTGGGTCATCCATGGTGGGCAGGTTTCGGTGGAGCTTCCAAACTAATATAAACTAGGAAAGAGGATGTGGTGATCTCCTTCCAAAAAAAACAAAACAAAATACGGCCAAAGAAAACCATAGGAATAGCAGTGAAATATGGTCTGATATAGTGCCAAAAGATGAGCTCCTAAGGTTGGAAGGGACTCAAAATATGCCTGGGAATAGCTGCTTCCTCAAAGAACACTGGACCTGAATGATATGGATGGAGTAAAGTTTTCAGGACTTTCATTTGCTGATGTCTCATGACTCAAAATGAGAATAAACAGCTACAAACATCCATTAATAATCAGAATGTGGAACGTACAAAGTGTGAATTGAGGAAAATGAGAAGTTCTCAAAAATTAAATGTATCACATAAAGATCAATGTTGTTAAGTGCCGTTGAGTCATTTCTGACTCACAGAGACCCCATGCACAGCAGAACAAAGATCAATAGCCTAGGAATTAATGAGGTAAAATGAACTAATATTGGCCATTTTGAATCAGATAATCATGTGTTCTACTATGCCAGGGATGATGAATTAAAGAGGAATGGCATTGCCTTCATCATAAAAAAGAACATTTCAAGATCTATCCTAAAGTACAATGCTGTCCATGATAAGATAATATACAGAAATATATAAGGAAGACCTTAATATAACTATCATTCAAGTTTATGCATGAACCATTAATGACAAAGATGAAGTAAATGAAGATTTTTACCAACTTCTACAGTCTGAAATTGACCAAACATGAAATCAAGATCCAGTGATAATTACTAGTGATTGGAATGTGAAAGTTGGAGATGAAAAAGGATGAGTAGTTGGCAAATATGGCCTTGGTGACAGAAGTGACATTGGAGATTGCATGATAGAATTTCACAAGACCAACAACTTACTCAAGGCAAATACCTTTTTAAAACATAAACAGCAACTATACATGTGCACCTCACCAGATGGAATGCACAGACACCAAATTGATTACATCTGCAGAAAGAGACAATGGAGAAGGTCAATATCATCAGTCAGAACAAGACTAGAGGTAAATTGCAGAATACACCATCAATTGCTCACCATCAATTTCAACTTATACCTAAAGAAAATTAAAACTTGTCCACAAGACCTTGTTGTATAACCCCCCTGAATTTAGAGACCATCTCAAGAACAGATTTGACGTGTTGAACATGAAGACCAAACAAGCTGTGGGATGACACAGGACATCATACATGAGGAAAGCAATACAACAAAACAACACACTGCCATCGAGTCAGGTCTGACGCATAGTGACCCCTCCTTGGGTTTCCGAGGTGGTATCTCTACGGAAGTAGATTGCCCAACCTTCCTTCTGAGGAGTGGTGGGTGGGTTTGAACCACCAGCCTTCTGGTTAGCAGTCGAATGCCTTAGGTCATAAAAAGACAAGAAAAAAAGAAAAGACCAAATGGATGTCAGAAGAGACTCAGACACTTGCTCTTGAACATAGAATAGTTAAAGTGAATGGAAAAAATGATGAAATACAAGAGCTGAACAGAAGATGCCAAAGGGCAGCTCAAGAAAACAAAGTAAAGTATTATAATGAAATGGAAAAACACCTGGAGTTAGAACACCAAAGGGAAGAGCAAGTTTGTCATTTTTCAACCTGAAATTATGGAAGAAAAAATTCAAGCCTTGAAATGCAATATTGAAAGATTCTATGGGCAAAATACTGAATGATCCAAGAAGCATCAAAAGAAGATGGAAGGAATACACAGAAATAGCATAGCAAAAAGAATTGGTCAATGTTCAACCATTTCAGGAAGTACCATATGATCAAGAACTGACAATATTGAAGGAAGATGTACAAGCTCCACCGAAGGCAATGGCAAAAAAAAAAAAAAGAAGACTTCAGGAATTAATGGAATACCAACTGAGATGTTTCAACAAATGGATGTGATGCTGAAAGTGCTCACTCCTCTACGCCAAGAAATTTGGAAGACAGCTACCTGGCCAACTCACTGGAAGACAGCCATATTTACACCCATTAAAAAAAAAAAAGTGATCCAACTAAATGCAGAAATTATCGATATTAATTATTGTTAATATCACACACAAGTAAAATTTTGCTGAGGATAATTCAAAAATTGTTGCAGCAATACATCAATAGAGAACTGCCAGAAATTCAAACCAGATTCAGAAGAGGGTTTGGAATGAGGGATATCATTGCTGATGGCAGATGGATCTTGGCTTAAGGCAAAGAATACCAGAAAGATATTTACCTGTGTTTTATTGACTATGCAAAGGCATTCAACTGTGTGGAACACAAAAGATTATGGATAATGTTGCAAAGAAAGGTAATTCCAGAAGACTTAATTATGCGCATGAAGAAGCTGTACATAGACCAAGAGGCAACCATTTTGAACAGAGCAAGGAGACACTGGTTTAAAACCAGGAAAGTTGTAAGTCATGGTCGGATCCTTTCACCATATTTATTCAATACATATGTTGAACAAATAATCCAAGAAACTGAACTATAGAAGAAGGCAGTATCAGCACCAGAGGATGATTCATTTACAACCTGCAATGTGCAGATGACACAATCTTGCCAGCTGAATACAAAGAGGACTTGAAACATTTACTGACTGATGAATATTAAAGACTACAGCTTTCAGTATGAATTACACCTCAACACGAAGAAAACAAAAATCCTCACAATTGGACCAATAAGCAACATCATGATAAATGCAGAAAAGACTGTAGTTGTCAAGGATTTGTGTTACTTGGATCAGCAATCAACGTGCATGGAAGCAGCAGTCAAGAAATCAATGTATTATATTGGGAAAATCTGCTGCAAAAGACACCTTTACAATTTTAGAAGCAAAGATATCATTTCAAGGACTAAGGTGCACCTGACCCAAGCCATGGTATCTTTCAACTGCCTCATATCCATGTGAAAGCTAGACAATGAATAAGTAAGAATGAAGAAGAACTGATGCCTTTGAATTAGAGTGCTGTTGTAAAACACTGGATATACCAAGGACAGCAAGAAGAACAAACAAATCTGTCTTGGAGGAAATATAGCTAGAATGCTCCTTGGAAGTGAAGATCACCATTGAGACTTTGTCTCACATACTTTGGGCATGCTACCAGGATGGAGCAGTCCACAGAAAAGTACATTATATTTGGAAAAAATATAATCAAAAAAGAGGAAGATCCTCAATGTGATGGACTGACACAGTGGAAACAGGGGCTCAAGCACAGGATTGTGAGGACAGTGCAGGACCAGAGAGTGTTTTGTTCTGTTGTACATAGGGTCACTATGAGTCGGAACTGACTTCATGGCACCAAACCACAATAGCAATGCAATTGCTAATTATACCTTGCAGAAATACATTGGTTGCTGTTATGGATTAAACTGTGTCCCCTCAAAAAATCTGTACTGAACTACTGGACCCTATACCTGTGAATATGATCCTGTTTGGAAATAGGGTTTTCTTTGTCCTGGTAATTAGATCATAATTAAACAGGGTGAAGCCTAAGCCTAATCAATTCTGAGTTATAAAAAGAACAGAACAGACACACAGAGAAAGATACCAGATGAAGACTAATTCTTATGGCAAATGCACGTACAAGCCAAGGGACAGTGAGGATTGCTGCAGCTACTAGAAGCTGAAATAGACAAAGAAGGACTTCATCCCAGAGTTATACCATGAATTTGTACTTGTAAGCACTTGAATTGTGAGAAAATTAATTTCTGTTCTTTAAAGCCATCATTTCTGTTATTTTTATTATGACAGCACTAGATAACTAAGAGGAGCTCTGGTAGTGTAGTGCCTAAGGCACTTGACTGCTAACCAGAAGACTGACGGTTCAAACCCACCAGCCACTCCTTGGAAGGAAGATTGGGCAATCTATTTCTGTAGTGATACTGCCTCAGAAACCCAAAGAGGGGTCACTATGAGTTGGGTCCAACTCGACAGCACATAACAACAACAAAGATACCTAAGAGACATGTCTACTCCTTGACTGAATTCATATAATAAAGGAAATGCCAAACATGTGAGTAAAAAGTCAAGCCCAGATATCTGCCCATCAAGAAGAAGATGCTACATGATCAGGTATCTCCTCCACTAAGTGTGTTTAATGGTATCTTGAAAACTCCTATGCTCTCACTATGTAGGTAATTACTTGTGACATTATTAGCACCATCTAGGGAGCCTCATCCTTCATCCTTTCCACCACTATCCAAATCTACTGTGCCTTTATGGTACAGTGGAATGGACATAAGCATTAAAGTCCAAAAGACCTGAGTTCAAATATATTTCATCTATTGTAAGCTCTGTGACTCTGTAACTTGTTTAATCTTAAACTCATTCCCAAAATGAAAATAACACATACCCTGTATCTATAATATGAGGATTAAATAGCAGTGAAAATAAAGGACCTAACATAATTCCTTGAAGGAACATAACAGGAACTCAACATATGATAGGTATTATTATTTCTATCATCACTACCATGATATTGCTGTCTGAAACTTCCAGTTCCCAAAAGCAAAAAGGTGGACATAGTGGTCCAATCCACTTCTCCAGAAATTCTGTTTAAGAATCAACATTTAAAAAGGCATCCAGGTCATCTTGTTATGTTGGCATAAATTACACTTGGATTCTACTGGTTATTCAAAAGGCCACACTGACAGCACTGTAAACTTCCACCATGCAATCCTAGCACAGTGACTAGAACTAGTTAAACTAGTCACTAATGAATCAACTCTGACTCATGACCCCATGTGTGTCACAGCAAAATTGTACACAATAAGGTTTTTTTTAATGCCAGGACCTGGAGAGGGCAGACATCACAGGCACGCAGGTCTACTTGGCTTGGCTTCAGGGATGGCTTTATTTTAAGGCCAGGCCCCAGAGTGGGTGGGCGCAGAGTGGTTAGGAACAACTAAGGAAGGCAAATTTGTCTGTCAGTTTGTCATCCTGTGGTGGCTTATGTGTTGCTGTGAGGCTGGAGACTATGCCACCAGTGTTGCAAAATGCCAGCAGGATTACCCATGGTGGACAGGTTTCAGCAGAGCTCCCAGGCTAAGGCAGACTCAGAAGAAGAGGCCATCTACTTTTCAAACCTTGGCCACTGAAAACCTTATGAATAGCAGTGAAACACTGTCTGATATGTTATTGGAAAACTTTATGAACAGCCATGAAATATTGTCCAATATAGTGCCAGATGATGAGCCCACCAGGTCGGAAGTCATTTAAAATATGACCAGGAAAGAGCTAACTCCTCAGAGTAGAGGTGATCTTAATGACATGGATGAAGGAAAGCTTTTAGGACCTCCATGGCTGATGTGGCATGACTCAAATTGAGTAGAAACAGATGCAAACATCCATTATTAATCCAAATAATTGGAACATGAAAGGTACAAAGTATGAACCTCAGAAAATTGAAGTACTCAAAATGAAATAGAATGCATAAAGATCAATACTCTAGGCATAAGTGAGCTGAAATGGAATGATTTTGGACATTCTGAATCAGACGACCATATGATCTACTATGCTGGGAATGACAAATTGAAGAGGAATGGCATGGCATTCACCATCATAAAGATTGTTTCAAGATTTGTTTGGATTACAATGCTGTCAGTGACACTATAGTATCCATGTGCCTACAAGGAAGACCAGTTAATACTACTATTATGCAAATCTATGCACCAACCACCAAAGCCAAAGATTAGGAAATTGAAGATTTCTATCAACTTCTGCAGTCGGAAATTGACCAAACATGCAATCAAGATGTACTGATTATCACTGGTGACTGGAATGCGAAAGTGGAGACAAAGAAGAGTTACCAGTAGTTGGAAAATATGGCCTCAGTGATAGAAATAATGCTAGAAATCATATGATAGACTGTGGTCAATGTCATGAGACAAAGTATATGTGAACTGCTGTATGGAAAGTGAATACACTCTGTAAATCTTCACCCAAATCACAATTAAAAAAAGAAAGAAAGAAAGAAAGAAAGAAAGAAAAATGACTTATTCATTGCAAATACCTTTTTGCAACAACATAAATGGTGGTGATACACATGGACTTCATCAGATGGAATACACAGAAACCAGACTGACACATCTGTAGCAAGAGGTGATGAAGAAGTTCAATATCTTCAGCCCAAACAAGGCCAGGAGCTGACTGTGCAACAGACTCCATCAACTGCTAGTTCAAGTTGAAGTTGAAGACAATCAAAATGCATTAATAAGAACCAAAATATGACCTTGATTATATATCTCCTGAATTTAGAGACCATTTAAAGAATAGATTTGATGCATTGGACACTAATGACTGAAAACCACAGGAATTGGAGGATGACATCAATAACATCATCCATGAAGAGAGCAAGAGACAGGAAAGGAAGAAAAGACTAATATGGATGTCAGAAGAAACTCTAAAACTTGCCCTTGAGCAGAGAGTAGCTAAAGCAAATGGAAGAAATGACAAGATAAAAGAGTTAAACAGAAGATTTCAAGAAGCAGCTCAAGAAGACACAGCCACTTATTATAATGAAATATGAAAAGACCTGGAGTTATAAAAATGGGAAGAACACACTCAACATTCCAAATAGAAAGAACTGAGGAAAAAAGTTAAGGCTCAAGTTGAAATATTTAAAGATTCTATGGGCAAAATATTGAATGATGCAGGAAACATCAAAAGAAGATGGAACTTTCACCAAAATCACAATTAAAAAAAAAAAAAAAGAAAGAAAGAGAAGAAGAAGATGGAAGGAATACACAGTCACTATAGCAAAAAGAATTGGTTGATGTTCATCCATTTCAGGAGATGGCATTTGATCAAGAATCAATGGTATCGAAGGAAGAAGTCAAAGCTTCACTGAAGGAACTGGTGAAGAAAATGGCTCCAGGAATTGATGGAATACCCACTGAGATGTTTCAGCAAACGGATGCTGCACTGGAGGCACACACTCAGCTATGCTAAGAGATTTGGAAGGCAGCTACCTGGCCAACTGACTGGAAAAGATCCATATTTATACCCATTCCAAAGAAAGGTGATCTCACAGAATGTGGAAATCATTGAACAATATCCTTAATGTCACATTCAAGTAAAATCTTGTTGAAGATAATTCAAAAATGGTTGCAGCAGTATATTGACAAGACCTTCCAGAAATGTAAGCTAGACTCAGAAGAGGACATGGAACAAGGGATATCACTGCTGATGTCAGAGGGATCTTGGCTCAAAGCAAAGAATACCAGAAAGATGTTTACTTATATTTTATTGGCTATGCAAAAGCATTTGATTGTGTGGACTATAACAAATTATGGATAACATTGACAAGAATGGGAATTCCAGAACACTTGATTGTACTCATGAGTAACCTGTACATAGATCAAGAGGCTGTCATTTGAACAGAACAAGGGGATACTGCATGGTTTAAAATCAAGAAGGGAGTGCGTCAGGGTTGTATCCTTTCACCACACTTATTCAAACTGTATGCTGTGCAAATAATCCAAGAAGGTGGATTAGATGAAGAAGAACATGGCATCAGGATTGGAAGAAGACTTATTAACAACCTGCGATATGCAGATGACACAACTTTGCTTGCTGAAAGTGAGGATGACTTGAAGCACTTACTGATGAAGATTAAAGTCTATAGTCTGTAGTATGGATTACACCTCAATATTAAGAAAACAAAAATTCTAGACTAGACCAATAAACAGCATCATGATAGAGGAAGAAAAGACTGAAGTTGTCAAGGACTTCATATTACTTGGTTTCACAATCAACACCAATGGAAGCAGCAGCCAAGACATCACACGATGTATTGCATTGGGCATATTTGCTCCAAAAGTCCTTTTCCAAGTGATGAAGAGCAAAGATGTCTCTTTGAAGACTACAGTGTGCCTAATTCAAGCCATGGTATTTTCAATTGCCTCTTATGCATGTGAGAGCAGGACAATGAATAAGGAAGACCAAAGAAGAGTTGATGCTTTTGAGTTGTGGTATTGGAGAAGAATGCTAAGAGTACCATGGTCTGCTAAAAGGACTAACAAATCAGTCCCGGAAGAAGCGCAGCAAGAATGCTCTTTGGAAGTGAGAATGGCCAGTCTTCGTCTCCCTACTTTGGTTGTGTTGTCAGAAGGAACCATTCCCTGGACAAGGATATCATGCTCAGTAAAGTGAAGGGTCAATGAAAAAGGAGAAGGCCCTCAAGGAGATGGATTAACATTGTGGCTGCAACGATGGGCTCAGGTACAACAAGGATCATGAGGGTGGCACAGGACCGGGCAATGTTTCATTCTGCTGCACATAGGGTCACTATGAGTCAGGGACGACTCGATGGCACCTAACAACAGCAATGACAACAAGGTTTTCTGTGGCTGATTCTTCAGAAGTAGATGGCCAGGGCTTTCTTTCCAGGCATCTTTGGGTGGACTAGAGCCACCAGCCTTTTAGTTAGCAGCACAGCATGTTAACCAATACCACCACCCAGGGCTCCAGAACTAGTGAAGCACCAACAAATACTTGTTGCAAGAATGAATGAATTTTGTAACAGTTTAAACAGTCTTTTCTTTCAAATTCCCTTATTCTTAGGCATAAAGAGAAACTAAGTAGTGCGTGAACACTACCAGATTGAGAACTTCTCTAAAGCACAATTAGCTTGAAGAAAAGGGCGTGATAAGCAAACTGGGCCCACATATGGTCACAGCCACACAAAAAGATCAAACACTTGCCTAAACCTCCAGGTAACAACATTTAAACAGTTTGTACTCAGAAAGATGAAGCTTGCCCCAGTCAACATGCAGTTTACATATTTACTCCGCTAAACAGTGGTAGGAAAAAGGCCAACTTCAATTAACTTTTACCCATACTTATGTTTATGCTGACTAGTACGAATACAAAGAAATGTCTATGAGCAGGTAGTTTCCTATGCTGTTGGTGGGAGTTTTAATGTTGCAAACGTTCTAGAAAACAGTTCAACACTATCAAGAGACCTAAAACTGTTCATACCCTTTGACAGAATAATGATCCTTTTAGGAATTTACCACAAGGAAATAATGCAAAATGAAAACAAAAGTTATGCACAAGGAAGTTTCATTATAATATTATTTATAATAGAAAAAATTTATAAACATAAACATCCCCCAACAAGGGAGTGATTAAGCAAATTATAGTACATCCCTACAATAAAATACTATGCAGATATTAAATATAATGGTTGCAAAGAGTTTTAATAATTATATACTTATAAAGTGATAAATGGAATATAAAATTATATGTATAATATGATCTTAACTATATAAATACATAACTACCTCTAAACACATGCACACTATTTAGAAATCCTGAGAAGAACTATGCAAAAGATCTAACAGTGATCATCTCTGGTGGCACAATTGGTTAAGTGCTCATTTACCAGCCAAGAGATTGGTGGCTTGAGTCCACCACAGGTGCTTCATAGGAAAGGCTGGGAGTTCTACTTTGAAACACATGGGGTTTCCATGAGTCAGAATTAACTTGATGGCAACTGTTTTGTTTTTGTTTTTTTTTTATCCTTGGTACTTATATTCTATTTTATACTAAATTTTCCAAACAGAAATCTATCATATTTTCTAATTAAACTTTTTATTTTTAAATAATTAAAGACATTTATTCCTTTAATTGTTGTTGTTGTTGTTATTTGCCATCGAGTTGGACTCGACTCATAGAGACCCCTCCTTGGGTTTCCGAGGCAGTATCACTACAGAAGTCGATTGCCCAACCTTCCTTCTGAGGAGTGGCTAGTGGGTTTGAACCGCCAGCCTTCTGGTTAGCAGTCAAGTGCCTTAGGCACTACGCTACCAGAGCTCCTATTCCTTTAATAGGAAGAAAAAATTATTAAAAAATATGATACACTGAACTCCAGCCATTTTAATGGCCTGTGTTAACCCTACTTACACTTATATAAAAAATAAAGACAAGTATAAATATAACATTGCCAAAGATAGCTTAGGAACTCTGGTGGTGTAGTGCCTAAAGCATTTGACTGCTAACCAGAAGGATAATGGTTCAAACCCACCAGCCACTCCTCGGAAGAAAGACTGGGCAATCACTTCCATAGTGATACTGCCTCAAAAACTCAAGGGGCGGGGTTGCTATGAGTCGGATCCAACTCTACAGCAGTGAGTTTGTTTTTTTTTTGGTTTAAAGATGGCTTAATTAATAGTGTTCAATGACTGTATAAGCCATTATTTTTTATATCACTGCAGGTGGAATGCTTGGCATACAAAGAACATTTTTGCCTTTCCAATTTTCTTTGCCTAGCTACAAATCAACTGCTAATCACTCAAAATTTTCCCAAGATGGTTAGATTTTCTAGGAAATAGACAATACCTAATCCTATACCCATTAAAAAAACAATCAAATTCATTGCCATTGAATAAATTCTGACTCATAGCAACCATATAGGACAGAATAGAGTTGCTCCATAGGATTTCCAAGGCAGTAAATCTTTACAGAAGCAGACTCCCTCATTTTTCTCCCCTGGACCAACTGGTAGGTTTGAGCCACTGACCTTTTGGTTAGCACCAAATGCCTTAACCACTATGGCACTAAAGTTCCTTCCTACATCCAATCGATGTTTCTAAATTATATCCATTAAGAAATTTTTCAACAGATGTTAAAGCTAAAATGTTACACCATGTTTTTGGAAAAAAGACTGTATTTGTTAGTTTCTAAGCTGAAGACCTATTACAGACATGCTGTCCATTACATCAGGCTGCCTGAGGAACTCAGAGAAGGGAGGGTACCTCAGAGTGGCTATAATGAGAATCATCAGTTCTAGTGTGGCTATCTCATAACGGGCCTGAGATATCACTCTAAATGATGGGCCAGTCCTATGATAGATTTCCTTTTAAAAGACATATCCAAGTATCTTCTCTCTCTTTAAGACAAGTTTCTGTCCAAGTAGCCTCTCTTTAATTGAGTGATCTCCTGCTCACTATTATTACTGCACATTGTTAAACGCTGATAATTAAATGGTCACACACTTTTCACCATTTAACTACTGGTGATTTTTTTCACTATGTTCATGATGCCATCATCCTCACTCTAATTACTTTTCTCATGCTTATCTGAACTTACTACCACCTCAGCAATTTGCCCATCATTCAAGGAAACTACAAGTGCATCATTATAAAATTCTGCATTTATTCCTTTATATTTCTGGCTGATCAATTTTTGGCACAAGAAGAGAAATGTGATATAATCTTTTCATTAGTAACATAAAATCTTTTAATATCTTCTTTGCAGATTCACTTTCAAACATCATTGTACTCTAAAGTCAGGGCAAAGTATTTGTTACCACTGATTTACCAATCACATTTGAAGTATTAGCAACTGCATAAATAGTATTTTTAAAGCTGAATTCTTTCAGAAGGTCAAGGTCTGGAGACTTTGGGCATTCATTTACTACAGCAAGCATAGGGTTTGGTTTTGTTTTTTAATGTAGTGATACTGCCTCAGAAACCCAAGGAGGGGTCGCTATGAGTTGGGTCCGACTTGACGGCACATAACAACAACAACATACTTGTCCTCCAGAGATCATAAATTTCCTTGGTCATAAGGCTCTACTATACATGTCACATTATTGGGGAAGCAAATGCCAAAAGCATTACTTTTGACAATAAATTGAAAATGTGGGTATATAGCGCAGTTGTCTAGGAACAAAAAATTTTGCTTTCTTTTAGGCCAGCTTATCTTGCTACGATCATTTTGCTGACACAAAGAAGAACTGACCTGGTCAGAAACTATTTCTCTGGTAACCCTTGCTCTCTTATGTAAATAAGAACACATAAGTAAATCACATACACCTTTCAAACATCTTGAAGGAGTTTCCCCACACCCTCCCCCCAATATCCACCAGCTTTATCTTGAGTGTGTGTCTTCATCACCAGCACACCTAAGAAGAGTCATCACATGGTTAGGCTCCTTAAAACCAATCGACACTTTCTCATCAGTCACCATTAATGTTTTTCTAGAAACCTATTACTAATACAAAATTATCTTTTCAACATTGTAAATTTATTCAGAACTGATTTTCAGTGAATAGTATCTTAGCTAATTCATCACAGTGATTTTCAGTCAGCTTTCTTGCCGCTGGTTTTCAGTTATTTTACACCAGGAAGCTTCTTAATTTTCTGTAACCAATACCTCCCCCAGGTGGCAGGGAGCCCCGGCAGACAGGGCCTGCAGCTGGAACAGGTAAGGAGGGCTGGGGACAGCCCCTAGGTGGCAGGGAGCAGCAACAGGCAAGGCCTGCAAGAACAGGTAGGGGAAGCCCAGGAAGTTGGGTGTAACAGTTGGAACAGCTAAGGGACACAAACTTGTCTGTCAGTTTGTCATACTGTGATGGCTTGCGTGTTGTTGTGGGGCTGGGGACTGTGCCAGCAGGGATGCCAATGGTGGACTGGTTTCAGTGGAGCTTCCAGACTGAGACAGACTCAGAAGAAGGAAGAGGCCATCCACTTCTCAAAGAATTGGCCAGTGAAAACCTTATGAATAGTGGTGAAACACTGTCTGATATATTACTAAAAATTTTATGAATAGCCCTGAAACATCATCCAGTACAGTGCTAGAAGATGAGCCCCTCAGGTCAAAAAGCACTCAAAATATGACTGGGAAAGAGCTGCCTCATCAGAGTGGAGCCTACCTTAACGATATGGATAAAGTAGAGCTTTCAGGGCTTCCATTTGCTGAAGTGGTATGACACAATATGAGAAGAAATAGCTGCAAAAATCCATTGATAATCAAAACATGGAATGTAACAAGTATGAATCTAGGAAAATTGGAAGTTGTCAAAAATGAAATGGAATGCATAAAGATTGATACCCTAGGCATTGTTGTTGTTGTTGTTTGCCGTCGAGTCAGCCCCGACTCATAGTGACCCCTCCTTGGGTTTCCGAGGCAGTATCACTACGGAAGTAGGATTGCCCAACCTTGCTTCCGAGGAGTGGCTGGTGGGTTTGAACCTCCAGCCTTCTGGTGAGCAGTCAAGTGCCTTAGGCACTATGCTACCAGAGCTCCTCCCTAGGCATTAGTGAGCTTAAATGGACTGGTTTTGGCCATTTTGAATCAGATAACCATATGATCTAAACCAAAACCAAACCAAATTCACTGCCATCGAGTCGGATCCAACTCATAGTGACCCCTCCCTTGGGTTTCCACGGTGATATCTCTACAGAAGTAGATTGCCCAACCTGCCTTCCAAGGAGTGGCTGGTGGGTTTGAACCATCAGCCTTCTGGTTAGCAGTCAAATGCCTTAGGCACTAAGCCACCAGAGCTCCTAACCATATGATCTACTATGCCGGAAATGACAAACTGAAGAGGAAAACCCTTAAGAGTCCCCAATGTTAAGTCCAGATTTTGGTAGAACCCTATCCAAACCACCTTTCTGGCCTCCTCTTGGACTCCATCCACCACACTCCATGTTTCAGTTCTCATATGCCTAAATATTAGGAATGATACCAAGATTTTGGGTCCTTCCATAAATTTTCTTTAATGCTGATATGTCACTGTAGGTATGTTAACAGCTCTGTTAGAATGTTAATTAAGTGGCAAAACAGTAATTGAGCTCAATAAAGTGGTTTCACCTCATTTATTTGATAAGCGACATCAATCAGAAAAGAAATGTACCTTAATATGCTGGAGAAATAAAATATATCATAGGGCGTTAGTAGAAGGAACACGTGCTCTCAATGCTCTTGAGTTCAGGACAATCTACATTCACATTCAAGACGTCTTAAAGAAATCGACAGGAAAAGGTTTCAGCATACTCACATTACTTGAGCCAAAATAATCAGAGACACCAAGACACAGATAAAACTCAGTCAAACAGGACAAATGTTTTAGAGATTAAACTGCATAAGCCCTGCTCCTGGTCCTAATGACCCAGGAAAGAACTCCCTTCTCCTGAGAGTGACATTATAATGAACAAGCCACATGCAAACCAAGCCAGTCATCAGAGCCAAGGGCACAAATTATCTAGATAGCTCTACCTTGAGGAGTACCTAGAGAAGTTATTCTGGGAGAGGGTTTGTAACATACACAAAAAAATAAGATCACCAAGAGGCTGGCATGGATGTACAAAAAAGCAGAACAGACTGAGTCTCCAAATTCTGGCACTAACTGGACACCAAGGAAACGTATTTTCCACTGACTTCATTGAAATCAATATAAATAGTCATCATAAATATGTTTGAAATAGAAATATTCTTATTTCACATGACAAATGACCTCACTAGTAATTATCTGTGGACAAGTACACCTTGTCCACTAAAAGTAATCCTTTGAGGAACAGAATTATTCATTGTAGTATATCTATAACTGGGCCAGTAATATATATCAGACAGTGTGCTTCACTGCTATTCATGAGATTTTCAGTGCCCATTTCTTGCATGTGAAAGTTGGACAATGAATAAGGAAGACTGAAGATGGATGATGCCTTTGAATTGTAGTGTTGGTGAAGAATACTAAAAATACCATGCACTGCCAGAAGAGCAAACAAATCTGTCCTGGGCGTGCAGTCGGAATGTTCCTTAGAACCCAGAATGGCCAGACTTCGTCTCACCTACTCTGGTCATGTTGTCAGAAGGGACCAGTACCTGGAGAAGGATATCATGCTTGGCAAAGCAGAGGATCAGCAAAATGGGGAAGAGTTTCAATGAGATGGATTGACATAGTGGCTGCAATGATGGACTCAAGCATAAAAAGGATTGTGAGGATGATGCAGGACCAGGCAGTGTTTTGCTCTGTTGTATATAGTGTTGCTATGAGTCAGAGTGAACTCAAAGATGGCACCTAACAACAACATTACTGGGCCAGGTACATGAAGCTGGTACTCAAAGACAGTACTTGTTCAATGAATGAATGAATAAACAAATAAATGAATGACTCCCATTCCACACTGTTCTTACAAGTTTTTCCAATGTGTTTGAAAACATGAAACAATTTGCATAGTACAACCATTCAAACAGTATAGAGTCAAATGAACAATGTGTTTTGAAATGATTAACTTGTAGTACCATGAAATTTCTGGGAGAACTTTTCAACACACAATTGCCAAGAGCCTCCTGCCCTCACTCCTTGCATTTTGACCATTTAGACTCATATATTCTTTGTACAGAATTTTGTGTTCATTCTTCCTAGAAATAACCATAGGCTATGATGAACAACAACTTTGCTTCCAACCCTGGGTACTTTAACAGCTTCGACCAGCTCAAAGTGAATAAGCTCTTTTCCCTAATGACTCATCACTTGTGTTTTTCTGATTGATTCAGTAGCATAAGTGGCAAAAAGGGAATCCCTAAGGAATCTGCAGCTGCAGCATGTAAGAGGGCCTACTGTGCAGAAACACCAGTAGCTCCTTACCATTCTTAAATACTCTTGGATAAATGTAAGTCATTTTTAACTAAATTAATATGTATATTCATCCATCATTGGTCTCAACAAACTACAGGTATGTGCCGCTTAATGTCTGTTCAGGCAATGTCCAACAACATATATGTCCATGGTCCCATACAAAAACCGAAAACCAAACCATGTTGTCTTTTTCTTTTTTAAAAGGCCAAGCAGCTCTCCTTTTGTTTATTATTCCCCCCTAATGGTTTTAAAGATGCCAAACCCAAACTCTTACAGCACTAGACCATGGATGGCTCACCAGCAGGTGAGGCAGAGGTGGTACACTGGCTCTGGGTATGGGCTCTCTGGCTTTGTCTGACAGGCAGGCAGCAGCAGCAGTGGGTGCTGTAGGGCCCTGGCTGTTTTTTGTGCTCAGGTGAATGGAACCCTAGTTGAGGCTGGGGCACTCCACTCTTTCCCTGTGCTTCCCTTTACTCCGTTCCCACCTCTGCCCTCTCAGCTGCTACTGCTACTAGCACCATTCTTCCAGCCTCTATCAGCAGCTCCAGCAGCAGCAGTAGCAGCAGTAGTTGCAGCAGTGGTGAAGAGGAGGTCTGGAAATGGGCTCCCATAAAGTTTTAATATGGTATTCATACAATATCCAAATCACAATCCTATTTCACAGAAGATATGTGAAGCAACACATACCTGTATTTAAGGCATGGTCGATAGCCACCAACAAAACACTGGCACTGTAATTTGCTGCCTGGTACAAATGGCTTCCATGGGTTTGGTAAGCATGGTTGCAAAATTAATGAGCATGTCATTTGTCAAGACAATTATACAAGAACTTGGCAGCTGCACAAAGAGGACAAGCCCTGAGAGATAGTGCCAGGCAGATCGGCCAGAGAGCCCGAAAATTCGTTCATTGCTTCAGGATTCTTTAGTAACAGTCACCTTTTGTGTAGATAAAGTTTTTTTTTTTTTTTTTAAAGTAAGTTTAAAGGAAAAAAGAGTTGAGGGAAGCAATTCTAAACACAATCATTATCTGAGTGCACCATGCCATCCTCTCATTCAGGAGAAATGTCTCTTTATCACCATAACTCAGCTGGGAAATTATTACCAGTATCATTTGTTGCTAATAAAATGATGTACTTTCAAGAATAAGAGATCTAAAGATGTTCTCTCATAGGGAAAGCTTCTTAATTATTCAAAAATATTAGCATCCCCAAAAGAAAAGTATCTTGTGATGGACACAAAAAGAAATGGAAAAAATACAATTTGTAAAGGTTTCTCACACAAATCATGGCTCTCACCTTAAAATCAGTTCTGCTGTCATAAGTCAAAAGGTTAAAATATGTAATTACATGAATGCATGAGGGAATGACTACAGATCAAAGACCTTCCAAGATTAATTTGAACATTCATTAATAAGTGTCTAAATATATCATTGTATTTTTGAAGTACAAGTGTACTCCCAACCAGTCTTTTACAATTTTTCATGTAATTGAAGTGACATCAATTAAAATTAAGTTCATATTACAAATTAATACAAGTATGAATGAATATTTCTTTAAATATGCCAAGAAAAGCATTCTTTTCAATGCATGTGAAACACACAGAGATATACACACAAACACATTATAAAACACAAATACCAAAATCTTCCTTCTTCATCTTTACCATCTCAGCAGACCCAAGTGAATAACAAGTCAGCTCAGACCCAGGTCACCTTTATATATACCAAAACAAAATATTTCCCAGTCTTATCCCATCTCCATGATCAGTGGTATGTTTGAGTCCACTGTGTGGCTATTGTGTCAATGTGTATCATCAAGGGTTTCTCTCATCTTGTGTCTTACCAAACATGATATTCTTTTCCAGGTATTGGTCTTCTCTAATGACATGTACAAAGTAAACAAGTCAAAATGTCACCATCCTTGCTTCTAAGAAACATTGTGGTTGTATTTTTTCTAAATTCACGGTACATTAAATATTCTTTACCAACACCACAGTTCAAATGCACCAATGCCACAAAACTGGTAGTTACTCCCAACATAGATCAATGTACTGTCTGTCATTGATTTTGTTTTACCAACGGTATTTAGTGAACTGTAGTTCTACATATTGCATATTAAATAATGATAGCATAATTAATTATCTGCTAAATTCAGTATTTAGAATAATTTTATAACAGACTAATGTATGTACATAATAGCTTCAAAATATAAAAAGTTCAGCTAAAGAAAAGGAATGAAGCAAACAATGAAAGTTTTCACCCAGAAATAATTTAGCAAGGTAAATGGCTATAACATGTAAAAATTAAAATTTGTTTTAAATCAACTAACTAAACTTCATATTAGAAATTATTTTAAGCCATTAGAAGTATTACTGTAGTACAGAAAAAATAGTCTGCAGGTTAAAAAATATTTTAAAATTGAATTTTATCTGCAATTTTCCAAATAAAGTCACTGCACATAAAATTCTAGAGGTTTAGTGGAGGGAAAAGTAAGTTATACTACACAAAGGCTTTGCTAGGCTTTAGGTTCACAATTATTAAAAACACACTAAGCAGAAGGCTGGCGGTTCAAACCCACCAGCCACTCCTTGGAAGGAAGGTTGGGCAATCTACTTCTGTAGTGATACCACCTCAGAAGCCCAAGGAGTGATTGCTATAAGTCAGGTCCGACTCAATGGCAAATAACAACACCACCCTCGAATGTTTCTCCATAAAGTGTTTTAACATCATCTTCTCTGTGAAGTCTTTTCTTTCTTCCTTTTTCTCCTTTCACTTCCTTTATTCTCTTTCCCGCTCTCCCCTCCTTCTCTCTCTCCCCTTCCTCCATTTAATCTTCACACAAACCCAAAAAAACAAATTCACTGCCATCAAGTCAATTCCAACTCACAGAGACCCTATAAGACAGGGTAGAACTGTACCACAGAGTTTCCAAGACTGTAAATCTTTACAGAAGCAGATTCCCTCATCTTTTGCCTGTGGAGTGGCTGGGGAGTTTGAACTGCCAACCTTTATGGTTAGCAGCTGAATGCTTTAACCACTGCACCACCTGAGCTTCTTTCACACAACATAGTGAGACTGATATTTTAAACACTGCTTACCCTCTTTTGATAAATACCAGGCTACTTTGCTTTCTTGACATAACTGTCAATAACACATCTCCCCATTGATATAATTCATAATCCCAGAGATGTTTTATCTCTATGAAACCATGTCTTATCTCCCACATCTCCCAGCAGGTAGAACTGACCTCTCTCTTCTTTCTTCTCAAGTGTTTCCTATACATAGATACATAAACCCACTGCCATCAAGTCTATTCTGACTCATAGCAACCCCCCCTGGGTTTCCAAGGCTGTAAATCTTTACGGAAGTAGACTGCCTTATCTTTGTCCCACAGAGCAGTTGATGGATTTGAACTGCCAAAATTCTGCTTAACATCCAAATGCCTTACCCACTATGACACCAAGGGAACTCAACAATTAGGATGGGTCATCCATTTGTTAGATCATAACTTGAGGACAGGGACAATAACCTTGTCCTTGTAGACTGGCATACATTGGATGGATGAATGAAGACTGAAAGATAAGTTTTTCAAGTCAAAAGGAGTAAACACAATCTGAACATCAATTTTATATATTTCAGACTCATTGCTTCAATGAGAGAAGGCATAACTCACTAATTCAGTGACCTCTCCACTGCTCTATCCTCTCTCCTTAGTGGATTTGCCAATAAAATGGTTGAAATAGCAAAGCTTAGCACTCAAGTCTACCTGGCAACCCATTTATAAGGATGGAAATCAAACAACACTTCTCAATACTTAATTCAGAGAAGGCTTTTTGTGTGTGCTCAATCATATCCTCAACAAAATGGCAGAAGAGTGATATTCAGACACATATATCAGGGTTCCATCTTAAGTTCTCATCATAAATCTTGCTCTCTGTTAAGTTTCTTCTATTAAATACTTTTTCAAAAAGGTCCTGCATTTTTCTATATGCTTTGAGGCCTGTTCCAAGGACTAGTTGTATATGGAATTATACAATACTAGGAAATGATAACAATGCAAATAAGATATTCATATTAAAAAAAAATGTGTAGGGAACACTGTTAGATAGGTAGAAACAAGTATTGATTTGGGTGAAGAAAAGGGCAATGTACCAAATGTGAGTAATCAACACAGTGGCATTGAGGAAGAAGACATAGAGAGGTAATGGGAGGTACAGACAACAAAGATGAACCCTTTTGCACATACAGTACTGCGCTGTCAGTGAAGGCAAACGTGGATATACAGGTGGATAGATGGGTGGGTAGGCTGAACTATTAAGTATGTCTATGAAGGAAGGAGTGTGCCCAAGACCATGTATTGGATTGGCAGACAATGTTTCTACAAGTATATTTGTATGTTCTGTAAGAATTCCCAAGTATATAGTAGAGATGAAAAGGGACAAGGTTGTAGTCACTTCTTAGTTACTGCCAGCTACCCAGAGGGAGCAACAGTTAGACCTGTGGGTTTGGGACCATAGTCACAGGAGACATCAGGCTCAATTGGCATAACATACTACACAAAACATTGTTCTACATCCTACTTTGGTGAGTAGTAACTGGGATCTTAAAAGCTTACAAGAAGCCATCTAGATGAGACGATGGGGCTCTCCTCATCCAGAGCAAAGAAGAATGAAGAAAACCAAAATTCAAGGACTCAAGCGACTGATACACTATGTACAAGTGGCATGGTACACCTCAGCCTATACAAATACAAGACAAGAAGAACTAGATGCTGCCTGTCTACTACTGTCAACCACTCGGGGGGGATCTATGTAGGAGATCCTGGATAGCGTGGGAGAACAATGTGAAAAAAAAAAAAGGACCAGATTTCCTGGTCTGATAGAGCCTGATGAAACCACTGAGACTAGCTGCCCTTCAGGTCTGGAACTGAACCCACGCCTGTGGCTTCCAGCCAAACAAAAGACAGGCATATGACCTGAACATTTACATTAGGTAGATACACTCCTTAGAGAGATCAATCATGGGAGAATAAAAGGGCTATGTATGCACAGTGAGAGAGCTCAGGTGGCAGGAGTGCATGGGAGGGAAGGATACAGGGAAGAGGTGGCTACAGGTAGAAAGTGGGAGGGGAGCTGTTGCACTGTGGTAAATTGTAGTCAATGTCATGAGACAAAGCATACGCGAAAGTGAATTTGCTCTTTAAACTTTCACCCAAATCACAATAAAAATTGGGAAAAAAAAAAATCATAGAAGATGCCTCCAAGGAGGAAACTGAGTGACTGAGATACAGAAATGGAGAGGAAATTTATTTTTCAACATACCTTTTAAGCTTTTGAATTTTGTACTATGTGTAGCATTAATTATTTTTTTAAAGCCCTTATAAAATGTTAAGAGATTCTGCCGGGCTCAGATAAAACAGCCTTAAACATACTGTTGTTGTTAAGTGCCATCGAGTCAGACCCGACTCATAGAGACCCCTCCTTGGGTTTCTGAGGCAGTATCACTACAGAAGTAGATTGCCCAACCTTCTTTAATGATCTTTAAAAAACAAAGTAAAATTAATTAAACTTTGAGTTCACAGAGTAAGTGAAAACACACAGTAAAAGGAAAACAATAATGAAAGTAGAAACAAATTAATTAAAAAGTGAAAAACAACCAATATTGAAGTTTTTCTATATAAAGAATCAAAGAGCAGGCTTTCCTAGCAGCCAAAAGTACAGAAAATTATTTAAAGGCAAAGAACTCCATCACTGAGGGTTCTCACTTCCCACCAAAGGAGGGAAGTTACAGCCAGGATTCTAAATATTAAAGATACTTTAAAAAATTATAGGAGCTTTGGTAGCATAGTGGCTAAAGCACTTGACTGCTAACCAGAAAGCTGGAGGTTCAAACCCACCAGCCACTCCTCGGAAGGAAGGTTGGGCAATCCTACTTCCGTAGCGATACTACCTCGGAAACCGAGGGAGGGGTTGCTATGAGTCGGGGCCGACTCGACAGCACATAACAACAACAACAACAACAAAAATAATTATGTAGTAAAAACGAGCTTACCATAAAAGCCCCCCCCCACCCGCAGGAAATTTAAGATTACTATTTTATATTATACTTGAAATAGCTCTGCTTAGACCAAAAGCCAAATCCATTGCCACTCTGTTGATTCCAACTCACAGCAAGCCTGTAAGGACAGAGTAGAACTGCCTCACAGGGTTTCCAAGACTGTAAGTCCTTACAGAAGCAGACTGCTGAACGTTGCTCCCTCAAAGTGGCTAGTGGGTTCAAACTGCCAACCTTTTGGTTACTGGGCAAGCACACCAGCCAACCGCTGCACCACCAGAGCTCTTTCTATATAAAACAGTGGTTCTCAAAGTATGGTCTCTGGACCAGCAATGCAACAGCAGCATCAACTGAGAAGAAGCCTTTAGCTATAGTATCTCAGGCCCCATCTCTAGAGTGATTCTGATGAGAACTAAAGTTTGAGAACCATTGGTATGGAATTCTTTGAGATGTGGTTATACTATTAAACAAAGGCCATTGTGGTGCAGTGAATTAGTTGGTATGGCTCTTCTAACCATGATCTTTGTGGCACCCACCAGATGACTGGGTGGAAGTATGCAAATATAAGGTGCTTATGGCCCACCAAAGGGATTGGATAGCTTGCTAGTAATGTAAATAAGGAACATGGCACCCTTATGGGGGCAGAGCCATGGAAAAAGGTATATGGAACCCTAATGTGAGGATTGGTTAGTTTTGTCATTCTGCTAGGCTTTAAATGAACCCTCCGAGAGGCAGAGGGGGATCTCACTGCCATCAAGAGAGGAGAGCTAGGGGTGGGGTGAAGCTATCCTTGGACTCAAAATCCCTGCACTGGACCTCCTTTGGCAGAGAGATGGCAGAGATGACTGGCAGAGAAAACCTGAAAAGAGAAAGCAGCAGCAGAACCAAAAGACATGAGACAGAGCAGCTGATTTGCCAGCCCATGGAATGAGAAAGCTGAGTGCCTTTGGGCAGCAGGCTTGCTGGCAGAGGAGGGTCTACTTACGTGCACCTATCCACAAAGCTAAAGGAGCTTTGTAATACTAGCCCAAGCAGAACAGAGGTAAGGCCAAGAGATCGAGGGCCAAAGATGGGCACGCCTGAGGGCAGGGCCCAGCAGAGGCTGCTGTGCTGACTGAAGAATTGTATGCTGAGTGTTCCTGAACCTGAACTATAATCTGTTACTTCCCTAATAAATCCAATAATCATGAATATTGTCTGTGAGTTTTGTGTGGCCATGCAACAAAATATCAAACCCAGCAGAGAAGTAGTGAGTGCCTTGGAGGGGATGGCTGGTGTCAGAGTTGGTAAAAGGCTGGAGGGTTGTGGCATGACTAGCCTCACAGGAATAAGCCTTAGGCTGCTGATGGTGTTTCTCTCTCCCCCCTGTGAAGTTAGAGGTCACAGCATGCTACCCCCATGGAGATATGAACATATTTACACTTGGAATTATTTTATTACTTAGACTAGAATATATGTCTGTGACCGTTAGTATCAGAATTCACTTAAAAAAAAAATATATATATATATATATATATATATATCAAGCTACAAAGAAGAGCTCAGAAGCCTGTTGCCCCTTCTACCTCCTGATTTCACCCTTCACAACCCCTCCAACACATTAGAAAGGTCATTGTTCTCTAAAGCCAGTCAAACAACAGCCTTAAGTATTTACATTTCAAAAGAAACCTAGAATGTAAAGTTAGAAAGAAGATAAGCTAGGAGTCCTTGGTGGTGCAAACAGTTAACACACTCAGCTGCTAAATGAAAAGTTTATAGTTCTAATGCAATCAGAAGTGCCTAGGGAGAAAGGTCTGATGATCTAATTCCAAAAACTCAGAGCGACTGAAAACCCTGGGGAACACAGTTTTACTCTAAGACTATGGCACTGACTCCCGTGGCAGCTAGTTAGACCAACCGGGTGATCTAACACATAAGAAAACTGGGGGCCCCAACCGCTTTCTCTCTCTGCATTGACTTTTCAAACTATAGTTAATGCAAGAGGGGGTCCCGAATCATTTATTCTTGTTAACTCATGACCCAGTGCCCTTTCCAAAATCCCACCTGCATCTTCCATTAACTCAAAGAAAGCACAAGCACTTGAGTAGACTGGAGATTACATACTTTAATTGTTTTAGATTTCAAAAATCAATGCTTACTTCTAAAATGAAAGCTTTTTGTTTTTAAAGCTCCCCTCTGGAAGTTAAAGTTACCTTCAAGATCATCATTGCATTCAAATGACCTACAATATAAATGAGAAGAGAAAAATAAATAATAGTTGTTTTCAAATTTTTATTGCCAAAGATTTAGTCTATTAGACACGGTGTCATTGTCTAAATGTAGAGACTGCAAAAGTATATTGCTTCTAACCGAATGAATACTGCAGAACAAGAAACAGTTATTCTCTTAGAGCAGAAATAAATAAAATCAAAAGCAGAAAAACAACAGCTAGAATCAATAAAATCAGAAGTTGCTATTTTGGAAACATCAACAAAATTGACAAATCTTTAGCTAGACTGACAAAGAAAAGATGCAAATAACCAAAATAAAAAATTAAAGAGACAATATTACAATTGACTTAACAGAAATAAAGAGAAGAATGAAAGAACATGACAGCAAAGAACATTGAATGTATCGTGGACTGCTAGAAGAATGAAAAAATCTTGAAGTACAGCCAGAATGCTTCATGGAAGTGAAAATGGCCAGACTTTGTCTCTCATACTGTGGTGATGTTGCCAAAAGGGACCAATTCCTGGAGAAGGCTATCATGCTTGGTAAAGTAGTTGTTGTTGTTGTTGTTATGTGCCATCGAGTCAGCCCCAACTTACAGCAACCCCTCCTTGGGTTTCCAAGGTAAAGTAGAGGGTCAGCAAGAAAGGGGAAGACCCTCTATGAGACAGATTGACACAGTGCCTGTGAAGATTGACTTAAGTGTGGCAATGATGGTGAGGATGGCTCAGGACCGGGTAGTGATTCATTCTTCTGTACACAGGATCTCTATGAGTTGAAACCACATCTACAACAACTAACAACAACATAACATGACAGAAAATTATGAACAACTATAAAGCAACAAACATGATCAAATGAGATTTTTTCCAGGAATATTGGGATGGTTCAACATTAAAAAAATCAAACAATCCAAGTAATACACCATATCAATAGGACAAAGGAAAAGAACCACATGATCACCTCTATGGATGCAGAATAAAGCATTTAATACGGGGCATATATAAAAAACCAACAGAAACATATTTAATGGAGAAAGACTAAGACCTTTTGTGGTGATTAAGTTTGTGTGTCAACATGGCTGGGCCTGGTTGAGTGGCTGGACAACTGGATGTAGTATTCCCCATCATAAGACTGGTAATCAACTCCATGGAGGAATGTACTGTGAGCAGCTGAGTAGCTGATTTAGTGATGTGGTCTGCTTCCTGTATATACGAAGCCTTGGGGAATGGTCTCTAGCTTATGGCACACTTGAACCCTGCATGTAGCCACGTCATTGTCCAGCAGTCTGCCATGTTCTGCCGACCTTGGGACTTTCAACAGACTTGAATTAATGGCCTGCTGTGTGCTTTGGTAACATCAGGACTGTGCCATTTTATTTGTTGAGCTTGAGCTTGTTAGCCTCAGCAGCCAGTACCTGATTGAGTGAAGAGATGCCTCTAGCTTCAGTGGGCCAGAAGCAAGAGGCAGAGCTGAAGCCCAAGGTTGGAGGGCTTCAGACCCTAGAGCCTGGCACTTAGAACTCAGATTTCTAGCCTCTCAAACTGTAAGAGAATAACTCCTGTTTGTTCAAGCCATCCCATCTGTGGTATATTTTTGTCAGAGCTATACTAGGTAACCAGAACAGAATACAGTACCAAGAGAGTGGGGTGCTTCTCGGACAGATACTAAAATGTGGAAAGAGGAGTAAAGTACGTCCTTGACCTGAGACACCAGCAGAGAGACCCCAGCATGTGGCAGGAGAGATAGCAGCAGCAGAGCCCAGAGACCAGCATTAAATAGCAACAGGCTTACCAGCCCACAGAGGAGAAAGCCAGGGGCCATTGGGTAGGCGGCTTCCTGGCAGAGTGGGTTACCTTTGGACATTAATTGGTAGAAGACACCAACTTGAAATGGAGTAGCAGGTTGGGCGCCCCATGGAGCAGGAAAGCTGAGTGCTTTTTAGGCAAGAAGATTTCTGGGGGAGTGGATTGCCTTTGGCATTAATCAGCAGAAGTGGAGAGCCCAAGGAAATAGGGAACAGAGCTACCTCAACCTCAAGGGTAGGGCCATGGCCTTTGGGGGTGGAACCACCACAGCCCCCTAGGTTTCAAAGAGCCAGACCTTCACCAACTTGATTGTGGAGTGTGCAGCTGCTCCTTCATGTGAGCTATTGGGATGGAGTCAAGCCGCTGCCCAAGAGTGAGGGAGCAGGGCTGTCATGCCCAAGAGGGAGAGGAATGGGGCCCACCAGGGCAAGGGGGTGGGGTCGCCACTCAGGAACCAGGAGACTGGAGTCACCCAGTGAAGAAGATCTCTACAGATACCACCCACTGAAGATCTATACATGTGCCAAGTTGATAAGGGGTGGAATTGTGCTTAACTTTGTGTGTCATCAAGGCTGGGCCTGGTTGAGTGGCTGGGCAGCTGGATATAGTATTCCCCATCATGAGATTAGTAATCAACTCCATGGTGGAATCTGCTGTGAGGAGCTGAGTAGTTGCTTTAGGGATATGATCTTCTTCCTGTATATAAGGAGAAGCCTTAGGGAATGGTCTCTAGCTTATGGCATGCTGGAACCCTGCATGTAGCTGCGTCATTGTCCAGCAGTCTGTCATGCTCTGCCGACCTTGGGGCTTTCAACAGACTTGAATTAATGGCCTGCCGTAAGCTTTGGTAACATCAGGACTGTGTCAATTTATTTATCAGTAGCCAATACTGTCTGAGTGAAGAGATGCGTCTAGCTTCAGTGGGCCAGGAGCAAGAGGCAGAGCTGAAGAGGGCTTTCACACAGCCTCTAGAGCCTGGTACTTGGAACTCAGACTTCTAGCCTCCCAAACTGTAAGAGAACAAACTGTTTGTTCAATCCATCCCATTTGTGGTATATTCTTGTCAGAGCGGCACTAGTTAACCAGAACATGTTTCCCCTTAAATCAGAAGCAAGACAGGTTGCCCACTCTCACCACTTCTATTCAATATTGTATTGGAAGTCTTAGCCAAAGCAATAAAAAAAGAAAAAGAAATAAAAGGTATTCAAATTAGAAAAGAATTACTTCTATTCACAAATGATATTACTCTATATATAGAAAATTCCAGTGTCTATAAAAAAAATTTCTAGAGCTGATAGAGGAATTTAGCAACATTATAGGCAATTTAGCAACATTATGGTGCTAGGGACCACAAAAGCGGCAGGATCCAGGTAAGGGGTGGGGCGGGAGGCAGGACCAAGCCCTCAGAGCCAGGAAAGGGAGGGAGAGCGCCAGGGACCACAAAAAAGCAGGATCCAGGTAGGAATTAAGTAGGGGAAGGTGAAGAGGTTTCCAACAGCTAAGGTAGACAAACTTCTCTGTCAGTTTGTCATTCTATGAGATTTGCACATTGCTGTGAGATTTGAGGCTGTGCCACCAGTATTTCAAATGCCAGCAGAGATGCACATGGTGCACAGTTTTCAATGCAGCTTACAAACTGAGAAAGAATAAGAAGAAGGAAGAGGCCATCCACTTCTCAAAAAATTGGCCAAGGAAAACCTTATGAAGAACAGAGAAACACTGTATGTTACATTACTGGGCAACTTTATGAATAGCTTGGAAACATTGTCTGAGACAGTGCAGGAAGACTAGCCTCTTGGGTCAGAAAACACTCAGAATAGGACTGGGAAAGGGCTGCCTCATCATATTAGAACCAACCTTAATGCTACGGATAAAGTAAAGCTTTCAGGACCTCCATTTGCTGACGTTTAATGACCCAAATTGAGGATAAACAGCTGCAAACATCCATTAATAATCAGAACATGGAATGCATGGAGTATGAATGTAGGAAAATTGGAAGTTGTCAAAAATGAAATGGAACACATAAAGATTGATATCATAGGCACTAGTGAGCTGAAATGGAACAGTTTGGGCCATTTTGAATCAGACAACCATATGATCTACTGTGCCAGGAATGATAATTTGAAGAGGAATGCCATAGCATTCTTCATCACAGAGGATGTTTTAAGATCTGTCCTGAAGTACAATGCTGTCAGTGATAGGAGTATATCCATACACCTACAAAGAAAACCAGTTAATACTACTATTATTCAAATTTACGCAACAACCACCAAAGCCAAAAATGAGGAAATTGAAGACTTTTACCAACTTCTGCAGTCTGAAATTGCCCAAACATGCTATCAAGATGTATTAATTACCACTGGTAACCGGAATGCAAAAGTTGGAAACAAAGAAGAATCACTGGTAGATGGAAATTTGGCCTTGGTGACAGAATAACGCTGGAGAACACATGATAGAATTTTGCAAGACCAACGACTTATTCATAGCAAATACCTTTTTCAACAACACAAACGGCAGTTATACGCGTGGACTTTGCCAGATGGAGTACACAGGAATCAGACTGACTACATCTGTGGTAAGAGGAGATGGAAAAACTCAGTATCTTCAGCCAAAACAAGGCCAGGAGCTGATTGTGGAACAGAGTATCAACTGCTCATATGCAAGTTCAACTTGAAGCTGAAGACAATTAAAACAAGTCCACGAGAGCCAAAATATGACCTTCGGTATATCCCTCCTTAATTTACAGACCACCAAAAGAACAGAATTGATGCACTGAACACCAATGACTGAAAACCAGAATTGTGGGATGACATCAAGACCATCACCCATGAAGAAAGCAAGAGGTCGTTAAAAATATGAGAAAGAAAGAAAATACCAAATTGGATGGCAGAAGAGACTCTGAAACTTGTCCTTGAGTGAAAAGTAGCTAAAGCAAATGAAGAAATGACAAGATAAAAGAGCTGAACAAAAGATTTCAAAGAGCAGCTCGAGCAGAGAAAGCCAATTACTATAATGAAATATACAAAGACTTGAAGTTAGAAAACCAAAAGGCAAGAAACATATGTTCAGCATTTCTCAAGCTGAAAGAACTGAGAAAAAAATTTAAGCCTCAAGTTGCAATACTGAAATATTCTATAGGCAAAATATTGAAAGATGCAGGAAGCATCAAAAGAAGATAGAAGGAATTCACAGTCACTGTACCAGAAAGAACTGGTCAATGTTCATCCATTTCAGGAGGTGGCATATGATAAAGAACCAATGGTATTGAAGAAAGAAATCGAAGCTGCACTGAAGGAATTGAGGAAGAACAAGGCTCCAGAATGGACAGAATATCCACTGAGATGTTTCAACAAACAGGTGTCCCACTGGAGACACTCACTCGGTTATGCCAAGAGATTTGGAAGACAGCTACATGGCCAACTGACTGGAAGAGATCCATATATGTACCCATTCCAAAGAAAGGTGATCCCACAGAACGTGGAAATTATTGAACAATATCATTAATATCACATGCAAGTAAAATCTTACTGAAGATAATTCAAAAATTGTTGCAGCAACATATTGACAGAAAACTTCCAGAGGTTCAGGATGGATTCAGAAGAGGATGTGGAATGAGGGATATCATTGCTGATGTCAGATGGATCTTGGCTGAAAGCAAAGAATACCTGAAAGATGTTTACTTGTGTTTTATTGACTATGCAAAAGCATTTGATTGTGTGGATTATAACAAATTGTGGATAACATTGAGAAGAATGGGAACTCTAGAACACTTAATTGTACATTAATCATTCCAACAGAGCAAGGGAACACTGCATTGTTTAAAATCAAGAAGGGAGTGGGTCAGGGTTGTATCTTTTCACCATACTTTTTCAGTCTGTATGCTGAGCAAATAATCTGAGAAGCTGGACTATATGAAGAATATGGCATCAGGATTAGAGGAAGAATTATTAACAACCTGTGCCACACTGATGACACAACTTTGCTTGCTGAAAGTGAGGATGACTTGAAGTACTTACTGATGAATACTGAAGAATACAGTCTGCAATATGGATCACATCTCAACATAAAGAAAACAAAAATCCTCACAACTAGACCTATAAGCAGCATCATGATAAATGGAGAAAAGATTGAAGTTGTCAAAGACTTCACATTGCTTGGTTCTACAATCAACACCAATGGAAGCAGCAGTCAGGGCATCAGATGACATACAGCATTGGGCAAACCAGCTGCAAAGGACCTCTTTCAAATGCTGAAGAGCAAAGATGTCTCCTTCAGGACTAAGGTGCACCTGACACAAGCTATGGTATTTTCAATCGCCTCATATGCATGTAAGAGCTCAACAATGAATTAAGAAGACCGAAGAAGAATTGAAGCCTTGAGCTGTGGTGTTGGCAAAGAATGCTGTAAGTACTATGGACTGCTAAAAGAACTAACAGGTCTGTCCTGGAAGAAGTGCAGCCAGAATGCTCCTTGGAAGCAAGAATGGCCAGACTTTTTCTCAGATACTTTGGTCACATTTTCAGAAGGGACCATTCACTGGAGAAAGATGTCATGCTTGATAAGGTGAGGGTCGCGGAAAGGGGAAGGCCGTCAACGAGATGGATTGACACAATGACAGCGGTGATGGGCTCAAGTATAGCACGGATCATGGAGCTGGCACAGGACCGGGCGGTGTTTCCTTCTGCTGTGCAAAGGGTCACTATGAGTCGGAGATGATGCGACAGCACCTAACAACAATATAGGGTACAAAGTCAACAAATAAAAGTTAGTTGGGTTTCTATATACTAGCAACGAGAAATCTGAAAGTGAAATCAGGGAAACACTTCCATTTACAATAGCATCTAACAGAATAAAATACCTAGGAATAAATCTAACAAGGGACATGAAAAACTTAAACAATGAAAATTGTAAAATACTGCCAAAAGACATTAAAGAAGACTTAAATAAATGGCAAGATGTCTCACATTTATAGATTGGAAGACTCAATATTGTTTTAATTTCAATACTACTCAAAGCAATCTATAGATTCAACACAGTACTGATCAAAATTCCAACTTCCTTCTTCACAGAAACAGAAAAACCAATCTTCAACATTATGTGGAATGGCAAAAGACCTCAAATAGCTAAAACAATGTTGAAAGAAAAGAACAAAGTAGGACTCACACTTCCTGAATTTTAAAATACTATACAACTACAATAATCAAAACAACCTGGAACCAGTATAACAAGAGATACATAAATCAATGGAACAGAATTGAGAGTCTAGAAATAAACCCAAACATCTATCCTTGTTCAACTAATTTTCGACAAGGGTGCTAAGTCCATTAGATGGAGAAAGAAGAATCTCTTCAATAAATGGTACTGGGGAAATTACATGAAGAAAAATGAAACAGAATCCATGACTGATGCCATGCATAATAACAAATTCAAAATGGAAATTAAGGACCTAAATTTGCAAACTAAAACATAAAATTCTTAAAACAACAAGCAGGAGCAATGTTGTAAGGCCCATCTGTCAACAATGGATTATGTAATATAATAACCAAAGAACAAATGGCAGAAGACAAAACAAATGGTCCCTCACAAAAACTAAAAACTTATTCATCAAAATGAAAATACAAGCTTCCAAATGGGGGAATATTTTCAGAAACCATATATCCAACAAGACTGCAACAATCAAGTTTTATGTATGTATTACACTTCTACAATTACCAACAAAAAGGCAAATAACCCAATCATAAAACAGGCAAAGAACCTGAATAGACATTTCTCCAAAGAGGACATTCAAATGGCCACCAAACACATGAAAAGATGCTCAACATAATTAGCCATCAAAGAGATACAAATCAAAACCACAATGAGATACCATTACACTCCCACTAGGATGGTTAAGATTTAAAAAATAATAAAAATAATGTTGGCAAGGATGTGAGGAAACTGGAACCCTTATCATTTGATGAAGGGAATACAAAATGGTATAGCCACTATGGAAAACAGTGTGGAAGCTCCTCAAAAAACTAAAACTACAACTACCATTTTTTGTTGTTGTTATTTGCTGTCAATTCGGCCCCGACTCATAGCGACCCCTCCTTGGGTTTCCGAGGCAGTATCACTACGGAAGTAAGATTGCCCAACCTTCCTTCCTAGGAGTGGCTGGTGGGTTTGAACCGCCAGCCTTCTGGTTAGCAGTCAAGTGCCTTAGGCACTGACCTAACAATACTACTCATACATATATACTGAAAAGACTTGAAAGCAGAGAGTCAAAAAGAGACTTGTACACCAATGCTCACTATTCACAATAGTCAAAAGATGGAAACAACCTAAATGTCCATCAATGGATGAATGGAAAAACAAAACACAGTACACATATACAACAAAATACTACTCATCCAGTAAGAGAAATGAAGTCTTGATACATGTTGTAAAAATAATATAGATCCCTTGTACCTTTCATCTAGTTTCCTCCAGCGGTAATATTAGACAAGATATAGTACAATACCACAACCAGGACATTAGCATTGATACAGTTGAGATCCAGAACATTTCCATCATCAAGAGGCTCACTAATGTTGCCCTTTTACAGCCATTCCCACCTGCCTCCCTTACATATCTCTTACTTAAGTTAACAACTAATCTGTTCTCTATGTCCATATTTTTATCATTTCAAAAACTTATCCAAAATGGAATCATACGGTATCTAACCTCATAGGACTGGATTTTTTCATTCAACATAATGCCCTGGACAGGTATCCAAGTTGTTGTGTGTATCAATATCCTTTTTCTTGTTGAGTAGTATTCCATGGTATAATGTGCCACAGTATGATCATGAAAATACATCTTTAAGAAAACCAACACAGTTCAAGAAAATATTTGTGAAACGTGAACATGACAAAGACTACTATGTACAATAACAGATCAGATAGTAGAATGGTGGGAAAAATCAGGACAATCATTTTCTCTGGAAGAGGAGGGGTAGAGATTGAATGGAAGAAGGCATAAGGAATTCTTAGGGTGATGGTAGTGTTTTGTATCTTGACAGGAATCTGAGTTGTACAGGTGAATACATTTGTCAGAACATAATGATTTTATACTCAAGATTTGTGCATCTCATTGTATGTAAATTTCACCTAAAAAAGGAACTGTATAAATACTAAACTCTAATAAATGATATGCATTCAAAATTATTTAGAGAAAGTATACTGATATCTGCAGCTTACTTTGAAATCTATGAAAAAAAGAAAAATAAGAAGAAGATGGAATTGATGGATGGTGAGGCGACAGATGGATATGTAATGAAGCAAGTGCAGCAATGTGCTAACTATAGAATCCAAACCAAAAAACCAACTTCACTGCCCTGGAGTCAGATCTGACTCATAGAGACCCCTCCTTGGGTTTCCGAGGTGGTATCATTACAGAAGTAGATTGCACAATATAGAATCCAGGTGGTGGTATATGGATGTTCACTGTAAATGTTTTTTAACTTTCTTATATGCTTGAAAACTTTCACGATAAAGTGTTGGGGAAAAGCAGGCATAGTATACATGCTATACCCAATGTATCTTCTACATTTAGTTTTCAAATCCCAAGGCTCTGTGGGGGAACTCTGGTGGTACAGTGCCTAAGTCATCACTGCTAACTAGAAGGTTGGTGGTTCAACCCCCCCAGTCACTCCGTGGAAGGAAGATGAGGCAATCTACTTCTGAAAAGATTTGCCACTTTGGAAACCCAACGGGGCTCACTCTGAGTCAGAATCGACTTGATGACAGTGGGTTTGATTTTGGTTTAAGGCTATATGGAAGTGACTCAGAAGATGCTCAGGGGATGAAAATGAGTCAGGAAAGGGAGACGTGGGCCCTGATAAAAACAAAGCAGCTCTACTTTTACATATTTTAAAAGCCAGCATTTCACATAAAATAGTTTTTATTTTTTTATTATGGTAAAATATATAAACCAAACAAATATATACATAAGATAAAATTTTCCATTTTAACCATTTTAAGTGTATCACTCAGTGACAATAATTACATTCACACAGTCACAACATCATCAGCACTACCCATTTCCAAAACTTCTTTATCATCCCAAATAGAAACTCAGTGCCCCTTAAGCTGTAACTCCCCACCATATGAAATAATTTTAAGGGCTCCAATGATACGAAGAAACACACACACACACCCAGAAATCATTGCTGGAGGTGAATTATTCACTGGTCCCAACGGTAACAAACTACTCATGTATTTTTCAGGAGTGGTTGAGTAAAATATGAAGACTACAGCCTCATGCATATCTGCAGAGACAGGAAGCTCGAAGGGACACTGAAGACCAATTGTTTTAATATCCTGATGATACAGATGAGAAACGTGGGTCTGGAGAGGGCAGACATAAGCAGGTGGTCACACAGGAGGGGATGGAAGAGATGGGATTAGAAGGCAGCCTCACACCATTCCACTGATGCATGCTCCCTCTTCCAAATCACCACATCCTGCCACCATCCCAGCACCCCTGAAGATTTAATGACATTTTCTAGTTATTTTGGTGACAGGCATTTGAAAAATAAGGTCTGTGCTTCCTATGACAAAATGCTTCCAAACAGAAAGTCCATTTTCTTCATAGCTACCTGTGAAAGATTACAGGTCTACTTTCTGATTTTGACATTTATTTGAAATTCAGATTCTATTGTGTAACCTAATGTGAGCTGAGAAGATAATTAATATAAATGTGAAACTCTCCAGGTAAAGTGGAAGAATGGAGGAAAGAGAATGTTCTTAAAGTTCAAGCCACATTTCGTGCCACTTTGTAGCACTTAATTGTCTGCTATTCTCAAACACAAAATTCAAACACGGAGTTGAAGTGACTCTCTTCTCTAAATCTCCAATTACCTATTCTGAATGAAGAGTGTGTACACTTCATCTTATATATGTGTATCAGAGGAGCGGTGACTAAATTGCCACTTAAAGGAAACCCAGAGTTAATGTTTTGGTGTGGTCAAGATGCCACTCTTAATTTATCTGTGGCTGAGGTGACACACTGTAAAATGTGAAGTGTTAAGGTACTAGTTTTACAGTCTCTGCAATCCTGAGCTTTTTGATATTTCTCTAACACCTAGTAGCTTGTTATTAGGTTTTTTCACCTCTTTAGCAAATCAAAGAAGAACATCTCTATAAGCCAGGTTAGGTCTGGTGAAAGAACACATGGAGTCACTATGAATCATGTTGTCTCTTAAGCAACTAGAAAATTATTATTATTATTGCTTACTCCTTGAGATAATAACTGGGTTTTTACATATATTATCTTGTTTACTCATCTTCACAATTCAACCTTGGTATTTTGTAAGAAAGAAAAATCTGGCTTTAGGATTACATAGCTGGTATCATAAGACCAGATGTAACTCCAGAGCCCAAACTTTGCCCACTGAATTTGTGTTGTAGATAAGCATCAGTTATCCAGGCCAAAACTGCTCCTTCTTATTTTAATGCTCTAGTTGAGAAAGCAGAGCTTATCATCTGGGGCATTGTGTCCTTTAATAGAGATGTAGGCTTCAAGTGGCCTCTGTGAGCACCTGATCTCATACTACACTGCCCACCCCTCGAACCATTCACTCAGCTGCCAACACTAAGCCCTCTGCAGCTGAGCATGGAGGTATGCTGCATTTAACAGAATCAGCAAGATTGCCTGATACACAAGGTAAGTACAGGCCAGTAACCATGAATATAAACAGATGTATTTACATGAATTTAAATAAAAGCCTACCTCAGGGCTTTCCTTTAGGTCAGTCTGCTCTGTACAAGTCCTTGTCATTTCCTCTCGGCACCTGTAGAGGCATAACTCCTCTTCCTGCTTCTGTATCTATTTCCCCTGTGCTGGGCAGTGATGAAGGAGCTCTGGTAGGATACTGCCTAAGGCATTTGACTGCTAACCAAAAGGCTGGCAGTGCAAACCCACCAGCCACTCCTCGGAACGAAGGTTAGGCAACCTACTTCTGTACTGATTCCACCTTGGAAACCCAAGGACGTGTCACTATGAATTGGGTCCGACTCTATGGCAGTGGGTTTGGTTTGGTTTTGGTTTGGGCAGCAATGATGAGTAAAAAGTGGGGAGCAAATGCTCCTCCTCTGTAGTGAGGTCCATGCCCACAAAGCAGCTACCCTCTGCAGCCAGGGGCCTTTCAGAACCAGTTTAAGACTTGGATATGCCACACCCATAGGCAGCTGGCTTTTAAGTCACCAAATCAAATGCAGTGACCTGCATGACATTTGATTAACTAAAACCTAAGCATCCATTTATACCGCCATCTGTCAATTTATCATATTGTAGTGGTATATGTGTTATGATACTGGAATCTGTGTCACTGGTATTTCAAATATCAGCAAGGTCACCCATGGTAGACAGGTTTTAGTGGAGCTTCCAAACTAAGACAAGAGTAGGAAGAAAGTCCTGGCAATCTACTTAAAAAATCAGTCAATGAGAGGAGTTCTGGCAAGATGGCGGACTAGGCAGAAAGAAAGACTGCACAGACCCTCTTCAACAAAGAAAAGGGAAACCAATTAACACAGACACAGAAGATAATCCTGGATCCCTGAGCCTTGAAGGGAAGGATATAGAAGTGGACTAAACCCCAACTACCAGAAAAATCTGCATGAAAATACCAAAAAAGAAGACATATGGAGCTGCAGTCTGGCAGCGATCCTGAGCGATCCTGGGGCACATACAGCTTGGAGATTCCTGAGTGGTGGCAGCACCTAAGAATTAACCTAAAAATCAGCCCTGATAGCCAGGGACTACGCAGAAGACTGCTCTGGTGGCTGGGGAATAAACAGAGAAGGTGAAGAGAAAGGCAGGCTGAGCTGTGGACTTTTGCTGGTCCGGAAGGCGCCGCCATTTTGAAGGTCTAAAACCAGTTTGACTATTTTGGATATTTAAAGAGACAGCACTCTTGCAGATTCCTGGAGCTTAAGAACATGTTCTGCTTTCCAGCAACCCAAAGGACAGTGCAGACCTGCAAGAATGAAAAGGTATGACATTCCTCTTGTTACTCTTATACCCCACACCCGCTTGGTGAACGGAGGAGCGGCCATCCCCAACTCCCACCTACATTCTGGGTTTACAGGAACTCCACCACAGTCTGTGTGCGCAGACAGACTTTGGATGCCCTGCCCTGGCCTCCACCGATTTTATTTTTTAAACTTTTTTCTCTTTTGTTTCTTTCTCACTTTCCTTTTTTTGGTGATTAGTTTGCTTCTATTTGTCTGTTTTAAAACAACAAATAATTATTAACACTTTTGTCCCTTTTACTATTGTTCTTAATCTTCCCCTACTAGGTCCTAGTTTTCAGCATTTTTTCTTTTCCCTGTTCCTACTTGAAATTTTATTATTATTATTATTGTTATTTTAATTTAAGCATCCCCCCCCTTTT
>NW_006921614.1:7707104-7709031 GCF_000298275.1 Orycteropus afer afer
GGGTTTGAACCGCCAGCCTTCTGGTTAGCAGTCAAGTGCCTTAGGTACTATGCTACCAGAGCTCCTAGAATTATATTTAGGTATCTTCAAAGGATTAAGAGACATACCAAAGAAAACACAGAAAAAACCCTAGAAGGATTTTGGAAGAAAATACAAGAATAAAATGAGAAGATAAATGAAAAACTAGAAACGATTCTAAACTTACAGACAGAAATCCAGAAGATTAATACTAAATTGTCAGAAATAGAGAACACATTGGAAGATCAAAGGAGTAAAATTGATGCTATGGAAGACAGAATTAATGAGTTTGAAGAAAAATACCTGAATACTTCTTTGGAAAGGGATCAATCAGAAAAAAAGTGAAAACAAAATGAAGAAAGCCTAAGGTTCATGTGGGATGCCATCAAAAGGAATAACTTACGTGCCACTGGAATTCCAGAACAGGAAGAGAAAAATAAAACCACTGAGAAAATTGTCCAAGATTTGCTGCAGGAGAACTTCCCTGAAATGATGAATGATGAGAATATATCCATTCAGAAAGTCCAACAAACCTCAAACAAGATGCACTCCAAAAGAAAATCATCAAGACACATCATCATCAAATCCATCAAAACCAAAGACAAAGACAGAATCCTGAAAGCAGCACAGGAAAAACAAAAAGTTACCTACAAAAGACAGCCAGTAAGAATACGCTCTGATTTCTCAGCAGAAAACATGCAAGCGAGAAGGCAATGGGATGGTATATACAAAACCCTGAAAGAGAAAAATTTTCAACCAAGATTTAGACACCTGGCAAAATTGTCCCTCAAATATGATGGTGAAATTAGGAGATTTCCAGATAAGCAGAAATTAAGGGAATTTGTTAACACCAGAACAGCCTTACAAGAGATGCTAAAAGGAGTCCTTTGAACAGAGAACAAAAAATAACAAATAACAACCGACCAGTAATACACAAGATGACATAATCCAGAAACCATGGCTATGGACATATCCAAAGTAAAATGAGCTTACAAGATTGTAAACAGGGAACCAGAGACATCAATTGGAAAGTGAGAACAACTACAAACAAAAAGAAGGAAAAGACTGTGTAGGTACAGAACTTCTAAATGCTGAGGAAGTTAAGAGAGCTGCAAGATAGAATGGACTGTTCTATACTCGGGGAGAAAATTATAAATCATAGGGTAACGTCAAAGAAAAATTATAAACCTTCATATCACAATAAAAAAGAGGATAAGCACAAATAATAAGGATATACTAAAACAACAGCAACAAAGGAAATAATAACATGACTCATAAACATAATGAGCTCAGCACAGAAAATAATATGGAAGAAACCAGAGACACCATGAAAAACACATAACAAAATGACACTAACAAATTCAAACTTACTAATAATTACCCTGAATGTTAATGGATTAAATGTACCACTCAAGAGACAGAGAGTTGCAGATTGGGTAAGAAAACAAAACCCATCAATATGCTGCCTACAAGAGACACACTTTAGAGACAAAGAAAAAAATAGACTAAAAGTCAAAGGTTGGAAAAAGATATATCAAGCAAATGGCTACAGTAAGAAAGTGGGAGTGGCAATATGAATTTCTGATCATATTGACATTAACACAAAAGCCACCATAGAAGACAAGGAATGACATTATATAAAGATTAAAGGATCAATTGAACAAGAAGATATAACCATAATAAGTATCTATGGACCAAATGAAAGAGCCCCAAAATAAATAGATCAGACTTCAAAAGAGTTGAAAAGCCAAACAGATGATTCCACAGTCATAGTAAGAGACTTTAATACACCACTTTCTTTGAAAGATAGAGCAACTGGAAAGAAACTCAACAAAGATGCAGAAGAGCTAAACAATACAATCCACCAACTTGGCCTTATAGACATCTACAGAGCATTTCACACAACAGC
>NW_006921614.1:7713571-7719331 GCF_000298275.1 Orycteropus afer afer
TAAACTGTGGTCAATGTCATGAGACAAAGTATATGTGAACCACTGTATGGAAAGTGAATTTGTTCTGTAAATCTTCACCCAAATCACAATTAAAAAAAAAAAAAAAAAAAATCAGTCAGTGAAAACCATATAGATCACAGAATATTTCCCAAGACTTTGACTTGCTTATTTTGGATATGTCATGGGAAGGAGAAGGGCATCATGTTTGCTGAAGACAAGGGAAACCATCAATGAACTGAATTGACACAATAGTCGTAACAGTGGACTCACACACGCCAATGATCATGAAGGTGGTACAGAACTGGACAACATTTCATTCCATTATATATGGGGTCATCATGCTGAAAAAGATGACTCAGCAGCAACTAACAACAACAAACATCCATTTAGGTGACCATATACCCAAAAGAAGGAGACCTCCTAAAAAAGATGTGGAAGGGCAGGGCCATGCCAGCACTGAGGGCAAAGGGCATGTCAAAAAGGGGACACTCAGTCTTCACCATCACCAGACAAAGTTCCACTCCAAGATTTTAGTTTATTATTTGAGCCAATAAACTACTTTCTGTCCTTTTGAAAAAGGAGCTCTAGTGGTGTAGTGGTTAAAGCATTCAGCTCCTAACCAAAAGGTTGGCAGTTCAAACACCAACCACTCTGTAGGAGAAAGATAAGGCAGTCCATGTGTGTAAAGATTTACAGCCTTGGAAACTCTATACAGCAATTCTAGTCTGTCCTAAAGGGTGTCTATGAGTTGGAATTGATTTGATAGCGAGGGTTTTTTAGTTCTGGTACTTTTAAAGAATTGGAGAGGTGAACTTCATTTCTGAAATTCTTAAGGTGCAGAGCTCACACACACACACACACACCACCACTACTACCACCACCACCATCTGAAGAAGAGAGAAAGCAGAATCTGTAAGTTGGGCAACTGAAGAAACCATTAAACATCAGCTCTTAACAAGTTCATTCCTTCCTGTCACCAACCCCATCCCTACTCTACCTGTCCTGGCTCCTTTTCATTGGTACACCCTAATGGTCTACATAGGAGCGCTGGTAACATAGTGCCTAAGGCACTTGACTGCTAACCAGAAGGCTGGCGGTTCAAACCCACCAGCAACTCCTCAGAAGGAAGGTTGGGCAATCTACTTCTCTACAGGTATGGCCTCGGACACCCAAGGAGGGGTCGCTATGAGTCAAGGCTGACTCTACAGCACATAACAACAACAACAACAAATTGTCTACATATGTATGGTATTTTGATCTGGCTCTAATTCCACTTTCATTTCCATTTCCTACTTGTGACTGGGAGCTCTAGTAGCATAGTGCCTAATGCACTTGACTGCTAACCAGAAGGCTGGTGGTGCAAACCCACCCGCCACTCCTCAGAAGGAAGATGGGGCAATCTACTTCCATAGTGATACTGCCTGTGAAACCCAAGGAGGGGTCTCCATGAGTCAGGGGACCAACTCGACGGCACATAACGACAACAATCTGTGACTATTTGTGTCTATATTTTGTCATAAATTAAAATCCATGTTGGAAGCTACCTTCGCTAACTACAGTTAAGAGAAAGGTAAAAAGTAAAATAAATAAATAAATAATAACTCCACACTCCTTACCTCCTGATTGTTGCTGTGCTTTAGGTCATCCCCTCCCTGAGCAGGGAAAAAAAAATGAGGTAAGCATGTTCAAATTATATCTGAAGTAAGAATATTCAGTTTCTGTGTACAGATCTGAAGTGCTTAAGAAGAATCATATTTTCACACTAGAAGCCATCGTAGAGATTGCAGAGACCAATGTGGTCATCATGTAGAGAACACTGACACGCAAACAGACATGCCCAAGCTTGCTATTTATAGGAACTCCACAAATTTGCACATAAGAAGATATGCTCAAACCACCTTTGCTGGGTCTAAATGGGACTCCCAAACACCAGCTGATGAATAAGCACACTCATAACTTCATCAAAGTAAAGCTCACCATCAATAGTTGCACTCTGCATACCAATTATTTGAATACTCTGTTGCATTTACTTATCCTCCAATGACCAGACTTCATCTCTCATAGTTTATTTAGTCATATTGTCAGAAGGGATAAGTCTCTGGAGAAAGATATCATGCTTGGTAAAGTAGAGGGTCAGTGAAAAAGGGAAGACCCTCAAAAAGATGGATTGATACAGTGGCTGCGAGGATGGGCTAAAGCACAGCAACAATCATGATGATGGCACAGGACCAGGCAGTGTATCATTCTGTTGTACGCAGGGTTGCTATGAGTCAGAACTGACCTGACAGCACCCAACAATAACATTTATACTAGTTTCTAAGAGGGAGCTCTGGTAGCATAGTGGCTAAGGCACTTGACTGCTAACCAGAAGGCTGACGGTTCAAACCCACCAGCCACTCCTCGGAAGGAAGATGGGGCAATCTACTTCCGTAGTGATACTGCCTGGGAAACCCAAGGAGGGGTCACTACGAGTTGGGTCCCACTCGACAGCACATAACAACAACAACAGTTTCTAAGAACAAGTGGAGATGTAAAAATGTAAATGTTGGTACTAACAATAATAACACAATGGAGACAGAGATGGACAACATTAGGTGCATCCAAGTGGTGCCTCAGAGTCAAATGGATACAGGACTTAAGCTGATCCACTCAGTGTGTAAAGGTAAAGGCCAAAAATTAAGGATATCCCAAATAGCAATATTGCAACATCTGATGATTGTCCAAACGATGAGGGAGGGAAGGTGACAGAAAAGTTGGAAAAATTCCCTAAACTATGAAATGAAGACCAGCATCAGAAGAACATTCCAATAATTCAAATACAGAGGAGTTGATGAGTCTGTGACTAGGAATATAGTTTATTATAGACTTATTTATCAAAAGCGGTAACTAGCTCTTTTTTCAAGTAAATACATAAACACAAGCTACCTCCAAAATCTAAATCATTTGTTTCTGCTCAACACCTTACAAAATTATCATCCATAATTCCTTAGTTCAAATGGTAGTAACGATTTATTTTACTGATTATAGACAATACCACTGATGACAAAACCAAAATTTAAGCTATAAAATTATTTGAGAATTTATTTTACTCTATACATTTCAGTTTGATATTCCATATATGAATGTTGTTTTAAAAAATACACATACCTTCCATAACTACTGGACATAAATACACACATCTATAATCAGAAATCTCACCTATTTTAAGCACTCTAGGACATGTGAACCAAGTAGTTAACCTCTGGACATTAAACGTTTGTAATCATTTGTCAGAAATGCACTGGGAATGAAAGCAGAATAGCGTATGGGGTGCAAAGCAGGGAAAGAACTAGAACCCACGTCTGTGGGCACTGTAGTCCATCTTTTACATTTCTTTTACTAGCCTTCCCTCTCCTGGTGGCACAGTGGTTAAGCACTCGGCTGCTAACTGAAAGGTCAGCAGTTCCACAGCCATTCTACCAGCTGTTCCATAGGAGATAAATATGGCAGTCTGCTTCTGTAAAGATTATAGCCTTAGAAATGCTATGGGCAGTTCTATTCTATTCTATAGGTTAGCTATAGGAGAAGACTGCCTGGGCTTTGTGGCACCTCCTCTGGTTACTCAGAAGATACTTTTAATTACTCCCGGTTATTGGCTCAGAATTCTAGAGTATAGATACGGAGCACAGTTTCACTAAGAAACACATGAGGCTGCCATGAGTTGGAGTCAACTTGACTATAACTGGTTGATTTTGATTTTAAGGATACTGATAAGAGAAGTGATGAAAAGTTAGAAGCTGTTCCACTCCATTCCTAAAAATGGAATGTAGTCAAAAACAATTTACATTTCACTTTTAGTTACTTTTATGTTTTTTAATAAAGCACATCAAAGGAAATTAGTTTTGAATTATAAACAAAACTTCATGGAGTAGAGAAAGAAATCAGTCAAATCACAAATAACCACTACAACTCTCGGCCTTGCTTATAAGCTTCTAAGTGCAAAACAGAAAAAGGAAAGGATAAATGGGAAAATGGAACTGTTCCTTCAAGAAAAGGTTATTACTGACATCTGCAAAGTAGCCACTCCATGACTATCTAGGATTTCCATTTATATGTAATGATTTGGTTAAACAAATAAAATAAAATCAGTAATATCAAAGAGTCACAATAAGCCTAACAAGTAGAAGGTAAAGACGTAAATTTTTAATGATGTTTTCTTCCTCTCTGGATGGTGTGGAAAGCTAGACTCAGACTGTTCTATTATTTTTCCCAATAAACTACTTGAATCTTATTGCTGATCATACCCATATACTATAATATTCCCTTTAAAAAAATCTCTCTTGACCCCATCTCCTCCACCAGCTAATACCCAGTTAATCCCCACCCTTTCATAGAAAAACTCCTCCCATATGTCTTATATTGATGTCTCTGTGTCCTCTCCTCCATTCGTTCTTAAACTCCCTCCAATAGAACATTTACTTCCTTACAACAGATTAGCCCCTGCCAAGATCACCAAAAGGAGCTCCGGTAGCATAGTGCCTAAGGCACTTGACTGCTAACCAGAAGGCTGGTGGTTCAAACCCACCAGCCACTCCTCAGAAGGAAGGTTGGGCAATCTACTTCTGTAGTGATACGGCCTTGGAAACCCAAGGAGGGGTCTCTATGAGTCAGGGGGCCGACTCGACGACACATAACAACAGCAACAAAATGACCAAGGTCCTCCACATTAGACATCCCAATGGTGAGTTCCTGCTGCTCATCTCTCTTGAACAATCAGCAGCATTTGACAAAGTTCTTCTCTGATTTTTCTTTTGTTTTTTCAATCATGAATTCACAAGATTTTGTATCATAAGAAATAAGGGAATGGAAAAGGGGTACAAAATCTACTTTAGCATTTCAAATAGCACACAACAACAAAAATCAAATTCTGAAAGAACATAAAAAGAGAATTGGGTGCCTTTCTCTGTCTCTTTCTCTCTCTCTCCCTCTTCTACTATAATCTCAGTTCAATCTAAATAAGGAAAAAACTGCATTAAGAATGCATGAATTAGAAGGAAAAAAAGAAAATTCCTGACTTTGATTTTAAGGGAAATAGTTCCAAACTAAATGGGTTCATTTATTTACATAGGAATCACGTGGCTCAGAGGAGAAAAGTAAGAATAACTTCACTGTGGGACCTTAGGAATAAAAGTACAAATCGGCAGTTATTGCTTCCAAAGACTTCTCCAAAAGAGTCAAAAGAGAACCTACAGATTGGGAAAAAATATTCGGTAATAACATATCTGAAAAGGGACTTATCTCTAGAATTTATAGAAAACTCCAACACCTCAATAACAAAAAGACCACCAATCCAATTAAAAAATGGACAGAAGACATGAATAGACACTTCACCAACGATGATATTCAAGTGGCCAACAAACATATGAAGACATGCTCACCATCAGTAGCTATTGTTGTTGTTGTTATTTGCCATCGAGTCGGCCCTGAGTCATAGCGACCCCTCCTTGGGTTTCTGAGGCAGTATCACTACAGAAGTAGGAATGCCCAACCTTCCTTTCGAGGAGTAGCTATTAGGGAGATGCAAATCAAAACAACAGTGAGGTACCATCTTGCTCCAGCACTAGTAGCAAAGTTCAACAAGACAGAAAACAACAAATACTGGTGAGGTTGTGGAGAGATTAGGACTCTCATACACTGCTGGTGGGACTGTAAAATGGTACAACCATTGTGGAAAGCAGTATGGTGATTCCTTCAAAAGTTGGAATTAGAAATACCATTTGA
>NW_006921614.1:7720936-7722484 GCF_000298275.1 Orycteropus afer afer
AGCTTATTTAGAATTTCCAAGAGTTTTCTACTTGACCTAATAAAAAGTATCAATGAGTTTGTAATATTTCTAAAGTATACATACTTATCCATCTATAACATATGCTGCTATATGGATCATTCCAGTCAAGTAAAAAATCTAGTTCCTGGATGTTTGGGTTATTTAATAGAAGCAAAGCCATGTGAAGAAACATCTGGTGGGGATTCATTGTAACCTGGGCATAAGTTCACCATTCAATAGAAAAGTCAGGTTAACATCAACCCTGGCTTATTAAGATGATTAAATGTGAAAAGTATATAATCACAGCTCATTATATAGTTCATTGTTACTGATATTGTTATTACTGTTATTCTTAATAATCATGATAAAATGTTGTATAGTTATATCGGATTAAAGGGATTAGGAATATTTTCTAGATACAACTGATTTGTTACTAGGATGGAAATTTCCAAAATAAGTGAATGTTTCTGAGAAGTTATTGGTTGATACTGGAGTAAAACATTTTACAGTACAGTATGTAAAATAGTGGCAGAGAAATATAATCATGCTACTGGCTACAAAGTCCTAGTTTTTCCACGTTTGTATTTTTATCATCTTGTATTTCATTTGATCTCTTTATATATTTTTTGAGTAATTTTAAATTTTTTTCTAAATGGAAAGACTATTAAGGAGTTCAAGTGGCACAGTGCCTAAAGCATTTGACTGCTAACCACAAGGTTGCCAGTTCAAACTCACCAGCTGCTCTTCAGAAGGAAGATGGGGCAATCTATTTTCACAAAGATTTACTGCCTGGAAACCTAATGGGGGTCACTATGAGTTAGAAAAGACTCGATGGCAGTAGGTTTGGTTTTTTGGTTATTAAGAAAATAAAAACGTTTAGTTTCAACTCATTTTTATAAAGCCCAATAAAAATGAAAATATGCAATACAACTTTATGTCTCAAGATCATTATTAACATAAATATGTAAAAGAAGAAGAATATTCATGGAAGGATGGTAAATATGGGAACTACATAGAAAAACTGTAATAATCATGTTCCATGACACTAAACATTGAAGTACAGTCAGTCTGGTGAGATGCCAGGCAATAGGGATTCATGGGGAACCAAATCCAGCCATGAAACACTGTGGGAAACTGTGTTAAATATATAGAATATAAGATATAAGCAGTTGCCATATGTTGTTGTTAGCTGTCATCACATTGATTCCAACTCTTAGTTTGTTCCAACTCATGGCAACCCTACGTTTGTCAGAGCAGAACATCTCCAAGGGGTTTTCAAGGCTATGACTTTTCAGAAATATATCACCTACTACTGACTGGAAGAGATCCATATTTGTGCCCATTCCAAAGAAAGGTGATCCCACAAAATGTAGAAATTATAGAACACTATCATTAATATCACATGCAAGTAAGATCTTACTGAAGATAATTCAGAAACGTTTGCAGCAATATATTGACAGAGAACTTCCAGAGGTTCAAGCCAGATTCAGAAGAGGACGTGGAACAAGGGATATCATAGCTGTTGTCAGATGGATCTTGGCTCAAGGC
>NW_006921614.1:7723424-7731967 GCF_000298275.1 Orycteropus afer afer
GGAGGGTCGACGAAAGAGGGGGAGGCCTTCAAGGAGATGGATTGATACGGTGGCTGCGATGATGGGCTCAAGTATAGCAGGGATTGTGGGGCTGGCGTGGGATCGGGCAGTGTTTCGTTCTGCTGTGCATGGGGTCGCTATGAGTCGGAAACGACTTGACAGCACTTAACAACAATAACAACATCACCTGCTCCTAGGAGTAGAATATTGCTAGGTCATACAGTAGTCCTATGTTTAGTTTTCTAGGAACCACCACACTGTTCCACAACTATACCATTATTTTGTATCCCTACCAACAGTGGATAAGGATTCTGATATTTACCAATATCCTAATATTTGTTATTTTCTTTTCTTTTTTTTTTTTTTTTATTCTTAGCCATCCTAGTGGGAGTAAAATGGTATCTCATTGTGATTTTGATTTGCATTTGTCTGATGGCTAAGGACAGTGAATATCTTTTCGTGTGTTTGTTGGTCAACTGAGTGTCCTCTTTGGTGAAATGCCTATTCAGGTTCTTTGCTTATTTTATGATTTGGTTATTTGTTTTTTGTTGTTAAGTTGTTAAAGTTTTATGTATATTTTCCTTATTAGATTTTTATCAGATAGACGGTTTCCAAAGATATTCTCTATGTCAGTAGCTTGTCTTCATTTTTTGGTAGAATCTATATAGGGAACTCTGGTAGCATAGTGCCTAAGGCACTTGACAGCTAACCAGAAGGCCAGTGGTTCAAACCCACCAGCCACTCCTTGGAAGGAAGGTTGGGTGAGTTACTTCCATAGTAATACCACCTTGGAAACCCAAGGAGGAGTCGCTATGAGTAGGGTCCAACTTGATAGCACATAACAACAACAACAGGCATATATACCCAAAAGACTTGAAAGCAGACATTCAAAAAGAGCCTTATATACCAATATTCATTCCAGCACTATGGACAATAGCCAAAAAGTGGAAATAATCTAAATACCTATCAATGGATGGATAAAAAAAAATGTGGTACATACGTACAATGGAATACTACTCAGCCGGTAAAAGAAATGAAGTCTTGATACATGCTGCATTATGCATGGAGATCGAAGGCATTATGCTAAGTGAAATAAGTTAATCATAGAAATTTAAGTATTTTGTGATCTTACTTATATAAAAATATAAGAACAGACAACTGTACAGAAACCAAAGTTTATCAGTGGTCACCAGGGGCAGGAAAGAGGGGAAAGAAGGGCTTATTGCTTAAGGAGTATTGAGTTTCAGTTTATGATGATAGAAAAATAGCACTGATTAAGAATAGGGTTATACAGCCAATTAATTGATGTCAATTAAGTAATTGATTTCAATAGGTTGGACACCTGTAAAAAACTGAATCAGCAAAAGTTGTATGATAGATATATTTACAATTAACAACAAGCACACACACACAGAGAGAATAGCTGCTGAAGCTGCTTATGTACAACCAAATACTTCATGGTATTTGGTTCCTTAGTTTGAAGGTTTGAGGTCATGGTTTCAAGGGACAACTTAGTTAACTGGCCTAATTAACTTGTCTAACTCCTAGTTCACTGTGTGGTGCCTTGGGTCTTAAAAGCTTGCAAGGACAAATTCAGGCAAAACAGTTGGTCTCTATTCTCCTGAAGCAACAGAGGAAGAAGTAGAGTCAGGAATAGGAGAAGGATATGGAATCTGTAGCTAATTGCTTCCATGAATAGCTGCCTCCTTTGCCATGAGACTAGAATTGCTCAGAAGGAAGGTTGGGCAATCCTACTTCCGTAGTGATACTGCCTCGGAAACCCAAGGAGGGGTCGCTATGAGTCAGGGCCGACTCAACGGCACATAACAACAACAACAGTTACCATTGCTGAACATTTCAATCAAACATTCTATAGACAAGTCCTAATCAAAATGTAGAAACGAATTTAAAATTGTCATGGAAGCTAGACTTCCTAGAGCCATAGAAGGTAGATGAACCCCCCCAAAACTACTGTCCTAAAATAATCTTTAAACTTTAACCAAAATATCCCCTGAAGTCTTCTTAACACCAAACATAGTTTAACTTAACTAGTAAAGAATGTCGGCATTGAGTATTATGGTCTAAAAGATCTATCTACATGGGATCAAAGTGACAATAGCTACTCTAAAGATTAGATAGGACCCTTAGAGGGCAGTGAGTGAATGTAAATAGGGGAGGGATAATGCAAAAAGGAGAAGGAGAATGGTTGCACAACTCAAAGAATGTGATCAATGAAATTTATGTGTCGAAATATTTGGGGTGGGGGTATGGAATATCACACCATGAAAGCAAGTTAACTAGTAGGAAAGTCACAAGCACAATAAAACATAGATAACTCTACCTGGCTCTAACAAACAAAAAGAAAAGAAAGAAAGCAAAAATAATGAAGACTGGCATAAGAAGTAACAAAGTTGACAGACTCTGAGGTATAAAAAATACTTAATATATGACCTTACAGACCAATATAGAAGAATAGATACATAGAGGAAAAGATTAAATAAGATATAGTGTGAGAAATAAGGAGCTCTGGTGGTGCAGTGCCTAAGGCATTTGACTGCTAACCAAAGGGCTGGTGGTTCAAACCCACCAGCTGCTCCATGGAAGGAAGATGGGGTAATCTATTTCTCTAAAGATTTATCATCTCAGAAATCCAACGTGGGTTGCTATGAGGTGATTTGATGGCAGCAGGTTTGGTTTTTTGGTACTTAGTGTGAGAAATTAAGTATTTGGGTGAAAAATGAAGTGGTCTTTTTACTCTATACGATGCACCAAAAGAGACTGTAGCGAGTTTTCTTACATGTTAAAAAGAACAGAGAAAGGCTAAAAAATATATATTGCCAATAATAACAAAATAAATTAAATTTATAAAAAGTAGATATTGGGAATTATCAAACTGATTTTGGGTTTAAAATGACAAGTTTACAAAGAAGAAAATGAAATCAAATGAAAGATATATAAATTTGACCATGTAAAAGTTTTAAAATATTAAACATCAGAAAATCTGAAGTTATAAAAACTGGGGAAAATATCTGCAGTGCATAATAAAGCATTTGGCCCTGTTTACTTGAGTTTTGGGACAGAATACCTGCTCTTTAAAATGCTGATGGCCTTTCAACATACCATTCCATATAAATAGTTCTCTGCATCATATTCAAAACTGATCTAGGAAACACATGTATTTATTTCATTTCAAAAACAAATCTGGGCTTTTGAAAATGGTTCATTTGCCCATAGATTTATAAGATTCCTCCCATATGTGAGAAAATACCCTTAGTGCTAGAAAAAATTTGAAAGGACTCATTAAGAGCTTGCAGTTGGATATGAAATAAAGTCCCTGAGACTTCTAAAATCCATCAGACTGTCGTTATCTTTGTTCTTCCAGAGAAGAAAGCTTTTGTTTTGTAACTCTAGAATGATATATTCAGAACTATGATTTCTTTTTTTTTTTTTTTTTTTCTCCACTCTGAGTTTCTCAGGAAATAAAAATCTTACCTTTTGGTTTGTTTTAATGCTAAAGTAGATAATATAAATAAATAAAGAGATAACATAATAGGAAAAAAAACAACTGAGAAATAATGGTTGAAGTAAATTTATACCTCTTCAATTTTTCATATTAAGTCTTAAAAGAGCTCTGTGTGGAAGAAATGGGTCCACTTCTCCTCTAAATCCACACTGGGAAGATATTAAGCAAAGAAGGGGAGCACCTCTGAGGTTCACCATAATCAGAACAATAATATTGATTCCTACCTCTCATTTCCAAGAGGTAGGAAAAGGATGTGAAAAGCATAAGTATCCATCTGGCTTTTGACTATGGATTCTTAAATAAGAAAATAAAAGCATGGGCACTAAAAGAGAAAACAGGTAGGTTGAACTTCACTCCAATTAAAAACTTCCGTGCATCAAAGGACTTTATCAACAAAGCACAGACACCCTACAGAATGGAAAAAATATTTGGGAATTACGTGTCCGATAAGAGTTTAACATCAAGAATATATAAAGAACTCCTACAATCCAACAACAAAAAGGCTGAAAACTCAATTAAAAAATGAAAAATGATCTGAGTAGACATTTCTCCAAAGAAGATATACTAATGGTCAACAAACACATGAAAAGTCATCATTAGGGCAATACAAATCAAAACTACACTGAGAAGCCCTTTCACACCCACTAGGATGGCTATTACCAGAAAAAGGAAAATAACAAGTGTTGAGAATGTAGAGAAACTGGAAACTTGTCAACTGCTGGTGGGAAAGTAAAATGATGTAGCCTCTGTGGAAAATGATTTAGTGGTTCCTCAAAAATGTAAGCATAGAACTACCCTATGAACCAGCAACTCTACTCTTAGGCACATACTCAAAAGTCTTGAAAGCAGGAATCTAACAGATACTTGTATGCCACTGTTCATTGCAGCATTATGCACAAAAGCCAAAATTCTAATGCTATACCTAATCAACATATGAATGGATAAACAAAATGTGGGGTATACATAATATGGAGTATTATTCAGCCATAAAGAGAAATGAAGTTCTTAAATATGGATGAACTTTGAAAATTTTATGCTAATTCATAAATTTAATTTAATTAACTTTAAAATAATTCAGACACCAAAGAACAAATATAAGATCCTACCTACATGACATACATACAATAGGCAAAGTACAGACCCAGAAAGTGTATCAGTGGTTACCAGGGGCTGGGGAGGGAGGAATGAGGAGTTATTCCTTAATGGGTACTGACTTTCTATTTATGGTGATGATAAAGTTTTAGAAATGGATAGTAGTGATAGCTGGACAACAATGCAAATATAATTAATGTCACTAAATTATACATTTAAAATGGTTAAAAGGGCAAAGTTTGTGTTACATATATTTTACCAAAATAAAATTTTTAAAAAAGAAAAAAAAATCAGTACTATCTACTATACTTATTGTACATATAAGTACTACCATCTACTCTTTGACAATACCAATAAATAAAAATGAGATCTATATTTGCATATCAAAGTTTAAAATTTTTCACTTTCTACTTTAACTGCTAAATAGACTCTTTAATTACTGACCACACAAGTTCTATAAAACTTTAATCTCCAGAAATGGTGGAAAACTCATCATACTTTTACACAATGGATCACCCAATATGATTTGATTCTACCTAACAGCAGTAATGATCCACATTACAACTAATTATTAATTGCTCAATAATGTGTTAGGAGCTCTGGCGATGTAGTGGTTAACTGATTTGGCTACTAACCAAAAGGTAGGCAGTTCAAACCCACAAGCCACTCCACAGGAGAAAGACGAAGGATTTTGCTTCTATAAAGATTTACAACCTTAGAAACCCTATGAGGCAGTTCCACTCTGTCCTATAGGTTGCTATAAGTTGAAATCAACTTGATGGCAATGAATCTGTCTGTTTGTTTGTTTGTTTTAAATAATGTCTTATTTTTGACCCAAGAATATTTATTCAGAAGAAATAGAACTTGAAACAGTTTCCATCTTAATGACTTGGAAGTATGAATCAATCCTAAAATTCAATATTGGTCAAAAAATAACATCAATACCTAAGTGCAATACACAAAGATTAAAAACCCATCTGTTAATACCTTCATGGATACAGTCCCTCCAAACAAGAAAGCTTTCAACACTTTGTAGAAGAAACATCAACATAAAACACCTGTAAAGGGTCATCATGCTAGTTAGATCTTTCCCCAGTACTTATTTATTCACTTACTGTATGCACATATCTGTCTGTCTTCATTGTACATGCACACAGGCTATGCTTCAAAATTCCTGGCATGAATAAGACTACTAGGAATGAGACCCATACATCCAGTGGTATCAACTACTATATGGGTGCTATGTTGATTTGAGTTCACCACTCATCTGTCATTTTGTCATACTGTTGCTGTGAGACTGCAGGCTATGCCTCCAGTATTTCAAACATCATTCAAGGTCACTCATGGTGGACAGGTTGCTGTAGTTTCCAGACTAAGACAGACTAAGAAAAAAGAAGGGGCCATCCACTTCTCAAAAAACTGGCCAGTGAAAACCTTACAAATAGTAGTGAAACACTGTCTGATATATTACTGGAAAACTTTGGGACTAGCTCTGAAACATTGTCTGATTTGCTTCCAGAAGAAGAGGCCCTCAGATCAGAAGGCATTCAAAATACGACTGAGAAAGAGCTGCCTTCTCAAAGTACAGTCAACCTTAATGACTTGGATGGATAACACTTTCAGGACCTCCATTTGCTGATGGACACAACTCAAAATGGGAAGAAACAGCTGTAAACATCCATTAATAATAGGAACATGGAATATACTAAGAATGAATCTAGGAAATTTGGAAGCTGTCAAAAATGAAACAATGCATAAAGATCCTAGATAAATCCTAGATAAATATCCTAGATATTAGTGAGCTGAAATGGACTGGTACCAGTCATTTTAAATCAGAAAATCATTATCTACTGTGCCCATAATGACAAACTGAAGAGGAATGGTATCACATTCATCATCACAAAGAAGGTTTCAAGATCTAACCTGAAGCAAAATGCTATAAGTGATAGGATAATATCCATATGCCTATACAAGGAAGACCAATTAACACTATTATTATTCAAATTTACACACTAGCCAACAAAGTCAAAGATAAAGAAATTGAAGATTTTTACAACTTCTGCAGTCTGAAATTGATCAAACATGCAATCAAGATGTCTTGATGATCACTGGTGATTGGTATGCGAAAGGTAGAAACAAGAAACATCAGTAGTTGAAAATATGTCCTTGGTGATAGAAAGGACACTTGAGATTGCATGATAGAATTTTGCAAGACCAATGACTTATTCATTGCTAATATCTTCTCTGAACAACATAAACCATGGCTATACACATGGACCTCACCAGATGGAATACACAGGAATCAAGTTGACTACATCTGTGGAAAGATGCAATAGAGAAGCTCAATGTCATCAGTCAAAACAAGGCAAGTAACTGTAGAACAGACCTTCAATTGCTCATATGAAAGTTCAAGTTGAAGTTGAAGAAAATTAAAGCAAGTCCACAAGAGCCAAAATATGGTCTTCATTATATCCCAACTGAGTTTAGAGATCATCGGAAGAATAGATTTGATGCACTGAACACCAATGACCGAAAACCAAACAAGCTGTGGGATGACATCAAGAATATCATAAAGGAAGAAAAGCAAATGGTCATTAAAAAGACAGGAAAGGAAGAGATGACCAAAATCCATGCCAGAAGAGACTGTAAAACTTGCTCTTGAACAGAGAGTACGTAAAGTAAATAGAAGACATGACAAGATAAAAGAACTGAACAGAATATTCTGAAAAGCAACTTGAGAAGACAAAGTAATATTACAGTGAAATGTGAAAAGATTTGGAGTTCGAAAACCAAAAGGGAAGAACACACTCAGCATTTCTCAAGCTAAAAGAACTGAAGAAAAAATTCAAGCCTTGAGTTGCAATATTGATGGATTCTATGGGCAAAATATTGAATGATGCAGAAAGCATCAAAAGAATATAGAAATACACAAAATCACTGTATTAAAAAGAACTGATCAATGTTCAACAATTTCAGGAGGTAGCATATGATCAAGAACCAATGGTGTCTAAAGAAGTCCAAGCTGCACGGAAGGAATTGGCAAAAAAAAAAAAAAAACAAGGCTCTAAGAGAAATACCCACTCAGACATTTCAACAAATGGATGCAGGGCTGAATTCACTCATCTATGCCAAGAAATGTGAAAGACAGCTACCTGGCCAACTAACCAGAAGTGGTCCATACCTGTTACCATTCCAAAGAAAGGCGATCCAACAGAATGTGGAAATTATTGAACAATATCATTAATATCACACACAAGTAAAATTTTGCTGAAGACAATTAAAAAACAGTTGCAGCAGTATATTGACAGGGAACTTCCAGAAATTCAAGCCAGATTCAGAAGAGCATGAGGAATGAGGGATATCATTGCTGATATCAGATGGATCTTGGCTGAAAGCAAAGATTACCACAAAGATGTTTACCTGTGTTTTATTAACTATGCAAAGGTAATCAACTATGTGGATCATAAAAAATTATGGATAACATTGCAAAGAATGGGAATTCCAGAACACTGAATTATGCTCATGAGGAACCTGTACACAGACCAAGAGGCTGTCATTTAAACAGAACAAGGGGATTGTGGTAGTTATGTTTGCGTGTCAACTTGGCTGGGCCTGGTTGAGTGGCTGGGCAGCTGGTGGTAGTTATTCTCCATGATGAGACTGGCAAACAACTCCATGGTGGGATCTACCACAAGCAACTGAGTAGCTGCCTTTGGGATGTGGTCTGCTTCCCATATATAAGGAGAAGCCTTGGGAATGGTCTCTGTTGGACCCGAATTTGGAAAGGAGTGTCAGCGCGAGGAACGTGACACTGACTCAACAATGCAAAAGCAAAGGAAAAGTTTATTTCCAAGCTCGAGCTGGGGTCTCTGCTTACACCAATGCAACGGTTTGGGCAAAAGCCCCCAGCTCCTTTTGCTCTACATAT
>NW_006921614.1:7734622-7740193 GCF_000298275.1 Orycteropus afer afer
AATATCAGGACTGTGCATTTTTACTTGTCAACCTTGGGGCTTCTCAGCCTCAGCAGCCAGCAGCTGTCTGAGTGAAGAAATGCCTCTAGCTCCAGTGGGCTGGGAGCAGGAGGCAGAGCTGGACCCCAAGGTTGAGGGGCCTAGGGCCCAAGGTTGCCAGCCCCTAGAGCCCGGCACTTTGAACTTGGACTTAAAGCCTCCAAATTGTAAGAGAGTAAACTCCTGTCTGTTAAGGCCATTCCATTTGTGGTATATTCCTGTTAGAGCAGCACTAGGTAACCAGAACAGGGATACTGCATGGTTCAAAATCAGGAAGGGTGTGCATCAGGATTGTATCCTTTCACCACACTTATTCAGTCTGTATGCTGAGTAAATAATTTGAGAAGCTGGACTTTATGAAGAAGAATGCAGCATCAGAACTGGAGGAAGACTCATTAACAACCTGTGATATGCAGATGACACAACCTTGCTTACTGACAATGAAGATGCCTTGAGGCACTTACTGATGAAGATCAAAGACTACAGTCTGAAGTACGGATTAAACCTCAACATAAAGAAAACAAAACTCCTCACAACTGGACCAACAAGCATCATCAAAGTAACTGGAGAAAGGACTAGAAGTTGTCAGGGATTTCATTTTACTTGGATCCACAATCAACACCCATAGAAGCAACAGTCAAGAAATCAGACCTACTGTACTGGGCAAATCTGCTGCAAAAGACTTCTTTAAAGTGTTAAGAAGCAAAGTTGTCACACTGAAGACTTAGGTCCACCTAACTCAAGCCATGGTACTTTCAATCACCTCACATGCATGTGAAAGCTGGAAAAAATAAGGAAGAATGAAGAAAAGTTGATGCTTTTGAATTATAGTGTTGGCAAAGAATACTGAAAATACCATGGACTGCCAGCAGAATGAACAAACAAATCTGTCCTGGAAGAAGTACAGGCAAAATGCTCCTTTGCAGCGAGAATGGCTAGACTTCATTTCACCTACTTTGGTCATGTGGTCAGAAGGGACCATTCCATGGAGAAGGATATCATGTTTGATAAAGTGGAGGGTCAACAAAAAAGAAGACCCTTAACATGACAGAATGACACAGTGGCTGCAATGATGAGCTCAATATAGAAAGGATTGTGAAGATGGCAGCCGACTGAGTGGTGTTTCATTCTATTGTACACAGAGTCGCTATAAGTCAGAGCAGACTCAATAGCACCAAACAACACACAACATCATGTTCATTTGTGATCAAGCCTGATACACGTGAAACTTACACAATGTTGGGAAAATGAAAGCCATTATTATTTATAGAAAGAAAGCAGTAAAGAATAGCAACAGATTCTCAAAAGGAGAACTACAAACTTTTTCCCAAATTATCCATGTCCATTTTATATTGCTGGGCAGGCATGCCAAGGTTCATATCAGACGTCAGATGCTGTCTCTGTGTCAACACTGACTCTGGCTACTACCATGCTGCTTGGGGAGGGGGTGGCTTGGTCTACATGGCTCCTGAAACTTCTGCTGTCTCTGGGCCTGGGCCTCACTGACCTTTGCTGCCTGCTGGCTCCCACCATGCTATCCAGGCCTGTGGGGCTCCCTTGCCACCACACTACCCAGGTCCCCACTGCCAGCGGGTGAAGGAGAGGGGTTGAGGGGTTTGTAAAAGAGCATGTAACTAACAAAATGGACAGTCATAAAAGCATACAGGAGTTCAGAAGGAGGAGCAGCAAATATAGAAAACAGCTGGGATTACATTCATGGGAGAGGTGTGGATGAAGCTGAATATTTAATGGTGAGTCAAGGCTGTTGTTGTTATGTGCCATTGAGTCGGACCCAACTCACAGCAACCCCTCCTTGGGTTTCTGAGGCAGTATCACTACAGAAGTAGATCGCCCAACCTTCCTTCTGAGGAGTGGCTGGTGGGTTTGAACTGCCAGCCTTCTAGTTAGCAGTCAAGTGCCTTAGGCACTACGCTACCAGAGCTCCTGAGTCAAGGCTAGGGGACCAGAAAGGAACAGGGCAGATGCAGTAGAGGGTATACAGATAAGAGGAGCAAAGGCTTCAAGAGTTTGAAGTCAAAACAGACAATTATGTGGTATGATATTGGTCTAATAACTGGCTAGGTACTGCTCAAAATAGCAACAGCCTCATTAGACAAGAGAAGCAAAACAATACCCAAATAGTTTCACAAGGAATAGTTACCAAAAAGAACTTCAAAAAGGATCGTGATGGACGGGTTCTTACATCCTAGTTTCTTTCTCCTCCCTTACCACCTATTTCAAGAAAAATCAAAATATATAGTATTATTTAAATATTAACTGCTCCCAAGCATATCTTTCAGTTTCTTTTCTAATTTCACTTACGTAACTCTAAAAACAATTAAAATATATATATATTTGGTGATTAAAAAAAAAATTACTAGTAATTTAGAAAGTAGAATGGTAGATTTTAAAAAGTTACCAATGCAAACAAACAATATTTTGGATTAAATTCAAAGTGTCATATAAGAAAGTCATTAGATTTGTCCTCTAAACCTAAACGGAATCAACCAAGAAATATGCATTTTGCTGAATAAAACCAAATTTCTAATATCTCTCCTTCTCTATTCCTTCTCTAACACACAGCTGTTATGCTTTTAATATAGTTCATACCTTTTACTTGCTCTAGCCACCTTTCCAGATAAGCACTTACCCTATCCTCCCTTCACACAGTTTTATTAGCCTCTCTGACACAATACCATATGCAAAATACTGACAAATGGTATTGAAACCACGTTATTATCCTTGTGTTATTCATTTCTTCTACTCTGTAACACCTTATATCCAACAAAGCACAGGTACAAAAAATTAAGGTTCTCTGAATGACACGGTTTTAAATAAAGAACTTATCTGAGTAACTCAGATACTTTAGGTATATCATCAATCATCAGAATCAGCCAAAAACTGCTAGTTTAGCATCTTCTAAATTTTACATAAATAAATCTGCTAGTTTCTTAACATTCCATGCTTTCAATTAGCCTTTCTATGGCTCTGCTCATTTCTTTTTTATAACCATATACTTCTTCCTATCGATTCTTAGCACTTCATATATTGGCAGGAAACCACTGACAGCCTAATATAATGTCATGCATTTATGCAGTGCTTTTAATTAAGTTATTTTTGAATCTCCTTAGCATTCTGATGAAGGTGATGTGCTATTTTCCTTTAGAATATGGATGGTTTACAGCTTCTAGAACCTGGCCCAGTGCTTGTAACATCGTAGGAGCTCAAATCTGTCACTGGAGTAAGAACACAGTGTGGTATCCAAAGTCACCTGGCCCTAGATTTGAATGCTAGCTCTCATACTTTCCAACTCTAACCTGGACTTGTTGGAGCTTTAGTTTCTTGTCTGAAAAATGGGGATGAAAGCTATCTATTTCACATGGTCCCCATGAAAATTAAATGAAATAACGTATTAAAAGTACTTAGCAGAGTAGCTGGCCCACAACGGCTCAAGAAATGGTAGATAATTTTCACTATGCCCCGCACATATTCTCACTCAAGTTCTGAGATTATCAATCAGGTAGGTAATGTCAGACAATGGGTTCAGAGTAACGCCCTCTTTATGGTAAGTGATTACAAAGGGATGGCCCTAGGCCCTAACCCTAATTCCAGGCAGATGCTCCCCGGAATTCATTTTGACCACTGAAGACTATGTCCTACATCTTGTTTCTTTGTTCAATTCTGCCAGGGTTGACATCATTTTTCCTTTTAGACAATCCTACTCTGCTAGTTACGGCTATATGTCAACCTAACTGGACCTGGTTGAGTGCCTGGGCAGATGATTGTAGTTATTCCCCATGGTGAGATTAGTAATTAACTCCATGGTGGAATTTATTGGAGCAGCTGAATACCTGCTTTACGATGTGGGCTACTTCCAGGATATAAGAAACAACTTTGAGGAAGGTCTCTAGCTTTTTCGCATAATTGAATCCCGCATGTAGCCAAGTATTTGTTCAGCAGCCTGCCATGCCCTGCCAATCTTGGGACTTTTTCTGGACTTGAATTAGTGACCTGCCGTGTGGTTTGGTGATATCAGGACTGTGCCTTTTCACTTGTCAACCTTGGGTTTTTCAGCATCAGCAGCTGCCTGCGTGAAGAAAAGCCTCTAGCTTCAGTGGGCCGGGAGCAGGAGGCAGAGCTGAAGCCCAAGGTCAAGAAGCTTTCACCCAGCCCCTAGAGCCTAGCACTTTGAACTCAGACTTCTAGCCTCCCAAACTGTAAGAAAATAAACTCCTGTTTGTTCAAGCCATCCAATTTGTGGTAACTTCTGTTAGAGAGGCACTGTTGTTGTTGTTATTGTTATGTGCCGTCAAGTCGGACTCGACTCATAGCAACCCCTCCTTGGGTTTCCAAGGCAGTATCACTACGAAAGTACATTGCCCATCTTCCTTCCGAAGAGTGGCTGGTGGTTGTGAACCGCCAGCCTTCTGGTTAGTAGCCAAGTGCCTTAGCCACTATGCTACCAGAGCACTAGGTAACCAAAACACCTACTCTGTCCCACTCACAATTCCAGCTGATGTGACTCCTAGACCAGCTAATCTTTCATTTTCCCATTACTCATGTTCTTCCTCATATCTGACCTTTGGCTAGTCCACTACTGACAGTAACATTAAGGGACCTAGAGGTAAAGATGAGCAGTAACTAGCTAAATTAACTGATAGGGTTAGATAAGAGAGAATTCCAGCCACCTGAGGGGTAAAAATAACTTGCCTTCAAGTTGACTCTTACTCATGGTTTCCCTTATGTTCTTGAGGGTTTTCCATGGCTGATTTTTCAAAAGTAGATTACTAAGACTTTCTTCCAAGGCACCTCTGGGTGGACTCAAACTTTCATTGGTTCAGTTAGCAGCTGAGCATGTTAACCATATCCACCATGCAGGGACTCCAAGCCAGCTAGAGATGAGTGGGATTTGAGTTGCTCCCCACGGCCAGGGAATTCTAAGAGGTATAGTACAGTTGCTGAGCTGAATAAGGAGGATGCAGAGTTATATGAATACTCCCAAACCAAAAATACCAAACTTATTGCCGTTGAATCGGATCTGACTTATAGCAACTCCTCCTTGGGTTTCCAAGGTAGAATCTCTACAGAAGTAGATTGCCCAAACTTCCTTCGAAGGAGTGGCTGGTGGGTTTGAAACACCAGCCTTTTGATTACCAGTCAAATGCTTTAGGCGCTAACCACCAGAGCTCTCATGAATACTCCCAGGAGATATAAACCACGGCTCTGGTTAAGCTATCATTATTAGTATCCACATATGTAACACTTTAAAACTACAAATTATTAGTATAGCAATCTCTTGAAAGAGACAACATTAAAAAGAAGAGGGCTCTAATTAATTCACCTAAGCAAAGTAAGTCAGGAGCTCTGGTGGCGCAGAGCCTAAGACATCTGACTGCTAACCAGAAGGTTGGTGGTTCAAACCTACTGGCTATTCTATGGAAGGAAGATGAGGCAATCTACTTTTTGGAGCTCTGGTAGCATAGTGGCTAAGTCACTTGCCTGCTAACCAGACGGCTGGCGGTTCAAACCCAC
>NW_006921614.1:7740293-7746030 GCF_000298275.1 Orycteropus afer afer
CTGCTAACCAGACGGCTGGCGGTTCAAACCCACCAGCCACTCCTCGGAAGGAAGGTTGGGCAATCCTACTTCCGTAGTGATACTGCCTCGAAAACCCAAGGAGGGGTCGCTATGAGTCGGGGCCGACTCGACGGCACATAACAACAACAACAACAACAACAAGCAAAGTAAAAGAGAAAATTAAATTTTTTAACCAAAGCACACCTAAGTAGAAAGCTGTAAACTTCACAAGGCCATAAGAAATAACAGATGTGTAAAATGAGATTATCAATCAATAAGTATTAACTTAATGTCTACTGTAATGATGTTAAAATCTGTAGAGTCCTTTTACATTTACAAAGTGCACTCAAATACTTGCATATTCTTACAACTCAAACCTAAGTATCCCACCAGCAGGGAATGAACAAATGCACCACTGGAGAAGCATGGACACATACTCCAAAGGGGCCTGTTCATGAAAATGAGACTTCTTTGATGCTGCCTATATCATCTCAAAAATCCATGTGAACTACCATTTCTATTCCAGGATATCCCTGAATTTGTTTAATACAAATCATTTTCTCCAAAACAGTGAGTGAAATTAACATTCCTTGAAAATGGACAATAGTTTTCCTGCTATCCTGTAAGTGAGGACTCCTCACACAACATCCAAATGCCCCAGGGTATCTGTAAACCAGCTTGAGAAACACAGCTTCAAATCTGAACACTAACATTGGGCCAAATGGTGCTATAGCAGAAGCACCATCTGATACATCTCCTGCTCTCATGGAACTTATAATCTATTTCAGGATATAAAACTGTTTTAAAAAAAAATCAACAGAGCAAGGCAGGACCTAGTTAAGAAGTAACTTTCATAGTATGGACAGTAAATCATAGAGCTGTTGAAAGAAAAAGAAATTCCAGGAATAGGAAAGTGAGAGCTTACTGGATGGATAGGATAGGAATTTGCAGAGGATGCAGTGCATCTCAGGCTTGTCTGGGCTATGAGCATAGGCAATTCAGATATACTAACCAGTTCCTTCTAAATGCTTACACTTTTGAACCAAAACCCTAATGTTGGGAGAAACTGAACTAAGGCACATGACTTATTACAAAAGGTGGTATGCTATAGTAAATATTGCACCTGGTGGTCTACCCCAAATTACAAAATAATTACCTTCTATCAATATGCTCAGGAGCTCTTATGGCATAGTGCCTAAGGCATCTGACTGCTAACGAGTAGGCTAGTGGTTCAAATCCACCAGCCACTTCTCGGAAGGAAGGATGGGCAATCTACTTCCATAGTGATACCACCTCAGAAACCGAAGGAGGGGTCGCCTATGAGTCGGGATTGACTTGATGGCAGTGAGTTTGTTTTTTGGTATCAATATGTTCATGAGTTGGTTGGTAGCCACACATTTTTTATAGAACAATTGTGTTTGGAACTCCAGAGCAGTCCATATAAGGAAATCAGGCCACAGAGTAAATGAGCATAATGCTCTATTATCACAGAACCTAACCATTGCATATAACAGTACCACTTTGGAAATGGTGTACTGTGCTGATGGCAAAACCAAAACACTGCTGTGCCAGCCCCTCCCTGTTTCTGACTTTCTCTTCTCAGGTAAGGCAGCTGGTATGTTAGTCACTCGTAGGATAAAGGGTAAGGAGGAGACAGGGAGGAAATGGTGAACTCAGAGCTCCAACCTATGGTTCCACAGATTGTAGATTGCCCAACCTTCCTTCCTAAGAGTGGCTGGTGAGTTTGAACCACTGGCTTTCTGGTTAGTAGTCAAATGCCTTAGGCACTATGCCACCAGAGCTCCTGTACTGATGACAAGACTAGATATTTCCTTCTCTCTAACATCTCAGCCAAGGAGCTCTGGGCGCATAGTGGATAAGGCACTTGGCTACAAATCAGAATGTTGGAGGTTCAAACTTAACAGCCACCTTGTTGAAGGAAGATGGGGAGATCTGTTGAGCTTTAACAAAAGGGTTTCTAACTGAATAAATGGGAGCTCTGGTAGCATAGTGCCTAAGGCACTTGACTGCTAACCAGGAGGCTGGTGGTTCAAACCCACCAGCCACTCCTTGGAAGGAAGATGGGGCAATCTACTTCCGTAGTGATACTGCCTTGGAAACCTAAGGAGGGGTTGCTATGAGTCGGGTCCAACTCGACGGCACATAACAACAACCGAATAGATTTCATAATAGCTTAAAAACATGGAGGAATAACACAGTAGTAATCAGGACACCATAAATGCCCTGCCATCAGAGGTACTGTAAAAATTAACATTAATGAAATGACACAGACAATATATTTCAGGAGTGTAATCTTCTTTCCATGGAGTGGCTGGTGGGTTTGAACTGACAATCTTCTAGTTAGCAGTCAAGTGCCTTAGGTACCACACCCAGAGCTCCAATGGACCAGGCAGAATGGCTTAGGAAATTAAGGCACAGATTGAGAGACACCACTAACAGGTGTACTCTTCCCAATTTATTCTCCCATAATTTAAGGGGGAAGAGGGAAGAAGTACATATTAATACTGGCCTATACTACAATCTAGTATAAATTAAAAAAAAAAAAAAAAGCCCACTGCCATCAAGTCAATTCTAACTCATAGTAACCCCCATTGGGTTTCCAAGGCCACAAATCTTGATGGAAGTAGATTGCCCTATCTTCCTTCCATGAAGCAGCTGGTGGGTTTGAACCAGCAACCTTCTGGTTAGCCGACAAATGCCTTAGGCACTACACCACCAGAGCACCACCACCAGAAGTCCTAGAAATCTAGCATAAATTGGTATCTGAATTACAGAAACAAAATAAAAGATACATACATTTAGTTATAATGTATGTAACTATTAAGATCTTGAGAGCTATTAAAATCAGTATTTTAAGGTAGCATCAATTTCAAGGACTCTTTCACTGGACTGAAAACAAACTTCTCCTATTCCATGCTTGATCTGTGACTGGGGCAAAATTTCCCAAAATGCTACTAAAAGTCAACTATACAAATCAGCATTTAGCTCCTTGGAAGTGAGAATGGCCACACTTCGTCTCACCTACTTTGGTCATGTTGTCAAAAAGGACCATTCCCTGGAGAAGGATTTCATGCATGGAATGATAGAAGCTCATTGAAGAAGAGGAAGACCTGCACTGAGATGGACTGACACAATGGGTACAGTGATGGGCTCAAGTGTTGTGTGGTGATTATGTTTGTGTGTCGACTTGACTGGGCCTGGTTGAGCGGCTGGACAGCTGGTGGTAGTTATTCCCCATGATGAGACTGGCAAACAACCCCATGGTGGGATCTACCACAAGCAGCTGAATAGCTGCTTTGGGTATGTGGTCTACTTCCCGTATGTAAGAAGCAGCTTTGGGAATGGTCTCTAGCTTATGGCATGCTTGGACCCTGCATGTAGCCATGTCATTGTTCAGCAGCCTGTGCTCTGCCGACCTGGGGACTTGCAATGGATTTGAATTAATGGTCTGCCGTGTGGTTTGGTAATATCAGGACTGTGCCTTTTGACTTGTCAACCTTGGGCTTGGCAGCCTCAGCAGCCAGCAGCTGTCTGAGTGAAGAAAAGCCTCTAGCTTCAGTGGGCCTGGAAGCCCAAGGCTGAGGGGCTTCCACCCAGCCTCTAGAGCCTGACACTTTAAACTTGGACTTAAAGTCATCAAGTTGTAAGAGAATAAACTGCTGTTTGTTAAGGCCATCCCATTTGTGGTATATTCCTGTCAGAGTGGCAGTAGGTAACCAAAACATATAGCAAGAATCGTGAGGCTAATAATGCAGGACTGGGCAGTGTTTCGTTCTGTTGTACATGGGGTCTCTATGAGTCGGAACTGACTTGATGGTACACAACAATAATAACAACAGTAGGTCATCTCAATAATGTCCAGAACAATATCATTAACCAAAAAGAGCCCATGAGATGAGATCAACACATGGCGAGGGGCAGTGCTGGCCCCTCCCTGTTTCTGACTTTCTCTTCTCAGGTAAGGCAGCTGGTATGTTAGTCACTCACAGGATAAAGGGTAGGGAGGAGACAGGGAGGAAACGGTGAACTCAGAGCTTGAACCTACAGTTCTGCAGATAGTACACTGCAAAACCCTCAGGGGCTTTAATAATATAATCTACAATGGGACCTTAGCTATATGTTTCCTTTCTTACATCAACCAACTTCTACCAATGACATAGATTTTTTATTAAATAACATAGAAAATATGAAATAACTATGATATCTTAGCACAGTGTCTATTAAATAAAATACAGTAAATAAATGTTATTTCCTTTTCAAGTTTTTATCTGGGGGTGAGGGTTAGTTAACTCAGCCAACTGTTATAAAGGCACAATTTCCCCATTATTTGTTAATTGAGATTATCACTCCACCAGAAGGAATCAGGGCTAAGAGCAACTACTGCCAGTTGCATCTGTGAGTGGCTTAATCTGATTTACAATTACCATAATTATGTTTTTTAAAAATCTATTCAATATTTCATGTGTGTAATGCCCTTAATACCGGCTACCACCATGATTAGCTGCACTAATTAGTTGAATTCATAGAAGAGTATATGGAGTTACTTATCAAAGTTGGTATGTAATTTAATGCAAAGTGTATGTAAACAGATTTCTAATTCCAAATGCTGTCTCTTAAAAATAAAGTATCTACAACACAGCACAGCTACTGTGTGATCCCCATGCTCACTGCTCTATCTGATAACACATTGCATGGAAACACAGTTAACTATAAAGAGAACAGAGAATTGCCACTGTTGAGTCAGATTTGGGGTCCCCAAGATGGTCACTCTGCTCCAGGCCCATGTTCCTAAAGGGAGTGTACATGACAAGTCTGTTCCCTGGAATCTAAATTTTAACAAAGGTGGTAGACGAATGAGGAAAGGAGACTAGCTGTTTCCTCAGTGTGTTGGACTGGGTTCTCTAGAGAAACAAAAACCAGCAAAGCTTATATATATGCAATTTATTTTAGGAAAATGGCTCACAAACATAGAAGCCAGCAAGTCCAAAGTCCCTGGAGGAAACGTCGGGCTTGAGGCAGACTTAGCTTCTGCAACCGCAGGGGGCTGAGAAGCTCAAGGCTGGCAGGCAGTACACTGGCTGTTGATTCCAACAAAAGACGAATCCAAGATTTCCAGGCCGAACGGTGGGCTGCTCACTCACATTAGGTTGTAGGCAGCACACCAGAGTCCCGATCCACAGAAGAATGTCTCTCTTCCCAGGATGTCCATGGATATCCTGGAAGCAGGCCACACCCCTAGGAAAACTCCCTTTGGGCAGATTGGCCACTCAGAACATAGTCATCCATCCCATCATGGGAACAACCACACAGAACTGGGGTTCAGCCAAGTTGACACACAGCTCCAACCATCACACTCAGCAACGCAGGCCCTTCCGATCCTGTCTTAGCTAAGGATCTCAATGCAGCCACTATGACCCATGGGGACAGCCATCATTCTGGAAAGGCTTCATCTGATGAAGTTGCCACAATGACCTGTGCATGATGTCAATGATTTGCTTGAGGGAAATGAAAAGTGGTTTCTCCTCACAAAATGCTGGCAACCCTGTTCTACATGGGTCACAGGCCACAGAGTAAGTAAACATAATGCTCTATTACCACAGAGCATATGTATGTAACCACAGAAGCCATGATATTTCCAATTGCCTCATATGCATGTGAGAGCTGGACAATGAATAAGGAAGACTGAAGAAGAGTTGATGCTTGAGTTGTGGTGCTG
>NW_006921614.1:7746774-7750340 GCF_000298275.1 Orycteropus afer afer
TTAGGGCCCTTAAATTTGCCCCTAGATTTTCCTTGAGGAACTGTATAGTTTTATGTTTCAGATTTAAGTCTTTGATCCATCTGGTGTTTGTTTTTGTGTGTGGTGTGAGGTACAGATCTTGTGTCATTTTTCTGCAAATGGATCTCCAGTTTTGCCAGCACCATTTATTAAACATTCTCTTCCCCATTTAATGGATTTTGGGCCTTAAAATCCTGATTTTTTATAAAAGTGGTATCATATAATATTTATCTTTTTGTGACTGACTTATTTTACTAAGCATAATCTCTTCCAGGTTCATCCATGTTAAAAGATGTTTTGTGGACTCATTATCGTTATCATTGTGGAGTATTCCATCATATGCTGAAAGTAATTTCAATGGCTACATAACATTAAGTCATAAGAAATATAATTTATTTCACCCTTTTCCTATGGGGAGTTTAGTTTGCTTACCATCTTTTGATATTATAGCTAAGCCAAAACCAAACCACACTCACTGCTATTAAATCAACTCCAACTCATAGCAACCTCCATTGGATTTCCAAGGCTGTAAATCTTTATGGAAGTAGATTGCCCCATCTTCCTTCTATGGAGTAGTGGTGGGTTTGAACTACTGACCTTCTGGTTAACAGCCAGGTGCCTTATCCACTACGCCACCAAAGCTCAGTATTATAGCTAGCAATGACATAAACAACCTTCCCATTTTTCTGTAACAGCGTCTATCAGAAGGGAGACTACAGAGTTAAAAGTTACAAACATCAACAATCTTTAGCAGTACTGAGAATCCAAGAGAATTTTTCCAAAAAAGTCCATAAACCCAGTCACCATCAAGTTCATTCCAACTCATGTTACAAAGTAAAACTACTCCATAGGGTTTTTTGGTTGTAATCTTTATGGAATCAGATCACCAGACCTTTCTTCCACAGTACCACTGAGTAAGTTCAAACAACCAATCTCTAGGTTAGTAGACAAGCACAAACTATTTGGGCCACCCAGGGACCATTTCTAAAATTGTTATTATAGTTAGTTGTCATCTAGTCGACTCTGATGCACGGTGACCTCTTATCAGGGTAGAACTGATCCATAGTTTTTTTAAAAGGGTTTTCAGTTGTCATGGGAGCTGATTCTGACTCGTGGTGACCACCTATGTGCAGAGTAGAATTGGTCCATAGGGTTTTCTTGGCTGTAATCTTCACATAAGCAGATCACAAGGTCTTTCTCCTGCAGAGTTGCTAACTAGGTCCAAACCACCAATCTCTTGGCTAGCAGCCAAGCCTTAACTAGTTGCACCACCAAGGCTCCTTTGTTGTTGTTGTTGTTGTTTGCCGTCGAGTCGGCCCCGACTCATAGCGACCCCCCCTTGGTTTTCCAAGGCAGTATCACTACGGAAGTAGGACTGCACGGAGGACTGCTCTGGTGGCTGTAGAATAAAAGGGGAAGCAGTGGTGAAGAGGAAGATGGGCTGAGCTGTGAACTTATGCCTGTCCGGAGGACATCGCCATTTTGAATGTTTACAAGCAGCTTGACAATTTTGGATATTTAAAGAGACAGTGCTCTACCAGATTCCAGAGGCTTAAGAACAGGTTCTGCTTGCCAGTAACCACAAGGACATTCCGGACCTGCATGATTGAAAAGGTGTGACATTCCTCTTGTTACTCTTATACCCCACACCTGCTTGATGAGGGGAGGTGCAGCCATCCCCCCCTCCCACCCACCTTCTGTGCCTGCAGGAACCCCATCCCAGTCTGTGTGCTTAGACGGAGCCTCGGTGCCCTGCCCTGTACTCCACCAATTTGTTTCTTTTTTTCTTTCTTTTTTCTGGTATTTAGTTTCCTTGCATTTGTCTGTTTTAAAACTACTATTATTATTAATACTTTTGTCCTTTTTACTATTATTCTTTTTTCTTCCCCTCTCAGGTCCTAGTTTACAGCATTTTTATCTTTTCCCTGTTCCTGGTTAAAAATTTTTTTTTTTTTCAATTTAAATTCTTTTTTTTTTATTACCCCTTTTTTCTCATGGTTAACCCCATTCCTTGTTTTTTCTTTTTGCATTTGTCACATTTTTTCTTCGCTCTTCTCCTTTTCTAATTTTTTCTCTTAGTGCCCTGTTGTTGTTGTTGTTATGTGCCATCGAGTCAGACCTGACTCATAGCGATCCCTCCTAGGGTTGCTGAGGCAGTATAACTACAGAAGTAGATTGTCCAACCTTCCTTCCAAGGAGTGGCTGATCGGTTTGAACTGCCAGCCTTCTGGTTAGCAGTCAAGTGCCTTAAGCACTATGTAGGTTTTCTTGTTTTTTTCTTCTATTTTTTCCCTTTTTCCTTTTTTTGGTTACTGTTCCTGCGTGATTACATGGTGTATTTCTGGTCCATGTCCTTTTAATTTTTTGATGGTTATTCAATTGTAATTTTTGTCTAACTGAGTGGGAGACAGCAACAGTCCCCATAAGACACAACTACACCCATACATCCTGCAATTTCACTTATTGAGCGAGAGCCACTACCTCTTTCTCCACCAACGGGCCAACAAAAAAAACCATCAAGAAGAGCCTGAATCACTCTTGCTTGCTCTTCACAAACAGTTAACAGAGATCTAAATATAACACCACAATGTCTCAGAGTCAACAGACCATCACAGTCTGCACAAAGAAGCAAGATAAAGTGGTAGAAACAAAGGAACAGGATACAGACACAGAACACATGCCTGAGGAAGAAGCAGCATTGGAATTCTCTGATAAGGAATTCAAAAGAATGATATTCAGGTACCTTCAAAGGATTGAGAGACAGACCAAAAAATAAATAAATAAATAAAAATCCACAGAAAAAACCTTAGAAGAATTTTGGAAGAAAATACAAGAACAACATGAAAAATAAATGAAAAATTAGAAATGATTCTAAAACTACAGACAGAAATCTAGAAGATTAATACTAACTCTCAGAAATAGATAACACATTAGAAGGGCAAAGGACTAGAATTGATGCAATGGAAGACAGAATTAATAAGATTATAGACAAACACCTGAATACTTCTTTGGAAAGGGATCAATCAGAAAAAAAATCAAAACAAAGTGAAGAAAGCCGAAGGTTCATGAGGGATACCATCAAAAGGAATAACCTATGTGTCACTGGAATTCCATAACAAGAAGAGAAAAATAAAACCAATGAGAAAATTGTCCAAGATTTACTGGAGGAGAACTTCCCTGATATGATGAAAGAGGAGATTATATCCATTCGGAAAGTCCAACAAACCCCAAACAGGATAGACCCCAAAAGAAAATGACTGAGACATATCAATATCAAACTCACCAAAACCAAAGACAAAGACAGAATCCTAAAGGCATTACAGGAAAGACAAAAAGTTATGTACAAAGGATAGCCAGTAAGAATAAGCTCTGATTTCTCAGCAGAGACCATGTAAGCGAGAAGGTACTGGGATGATATATATAAAACCCTGAAAGAGAAAAATTTTCAACCAAGAATTATATACCTGGCAAAATTGTCCATCAAATATGATGGTGAAATTAGGAGATTTCCAGATAAGCAGAAACTAAGGGAATTTGTTAAAACCAGA
>NW_006921614.1:7750440-7755717 GCF_000298275.1 Orycteropus afer afer
TTGGTCATGTCAGAAGGGACCATTTCTTGGAGAAGGATGTCATGCTTGGTAGGGTGGAGGGTCGACGAAAGAGGGGGAGGCCTTCAACGAGATGGACTGACATGGTGGCTGCGATGATGGGCTCAAGTGTAGCAGGGATCATGGAGCTGGCACAGGATTGGGCAGTGTTTCATTCTGCTGTGCATGGGGTCGCTATGAGTCAGAAATGACTTGAAGGCACCTAACAACAATTCCATCCAGAACCAAACCAAAAAAACCAAACTCGTTGTCATAAATCATGGTGACTTTATGTGTGTTACAGTGAAACTGTGCTCCATAGTGTTTTTAGTGGCTGACTTCCTAGAAGAAGATTGACAGATCTTTCTTCCAAAGTGCCTCTAAGTAGACTTGAACCTCCAACCTTTCAGTTGGAGTTAAATGATCAGTTAGCAGCTGATCATTTAACCAGTTGCACCACCCATGGGCTCCTCTCTATTTAGACACAACTCAATAACTTGAGTCTGCTTTGGGGATACAAGTAAGCCCTGAATCCAGTGAGTTACACATATTAGAGGGAGAGGGAGACAGAGTAAGCTATCCACTTTTTATGTTCCATAAAAACAATGCTGTACTGAACAGTCTTCGACAAATAGCCTTTAGAGTTTGTCAAATAATATTAGGATGAGTTAGGAGGTGTGAAATTACCATGTCAAAAAAAAGGTATATGAATATTTTAAAACGGTAATAATGTATTGCAAAACAGCCTTATAAAAATGTTGTCCCACTGAATGCTCCCATCTGTGAGCTTTATTCATCTCTTCCAATTGGATGCTTAAAAAATTAAGCATATTCATTCCTTTTATTATTAGTGATGTTTATAACCTTTCCATTTATTTACTAGACTTTTGTACCTCTTTTTTTAAAACTGCCTATTCTTGACATTTTAAGCAAGGGTATTGATTATTTTGTTATTAATTTGTCCATCACATGTATTGCAAATATTTGGTCATTTGTATTTCTTACTTGTTTTGGATTAACAATTAAGAAAAATAATTATTTTAAAATTTAATAACAAAGCACAAATCTTGATACCTGTCTAAACCCAGGGACAATTCTTTTCATGACTGTATGCAAAACAGTTCTACCTGATACTTGTTTTTTAGAGATGTGTTGATTGACTTGTGGGAAGATTACTGTGCACTCATCTGCTAACTGAAAGGAACACTGGATGGTTCAAACCCACCCAGTGGCTCTGCAGAAGAAAGATCTGGATATCTGCTTCTGTAAAGATTACAGCTAAGAAAACCCTATTTGGTAGACCTACTCTGCCACAAGGGGTCGCTATGAGTTGCAATCGACTCAGAAGCAAACATCAACAACCTGAAAACTATCAGAAATGTTTGTGGCTGCTTCTGTGCAGCAACTGAGTGATGTGCTGCAGTCCTGAAGCTTGCAGGCTGAGCACAGCTGATGTTGGATCCTGCACGGGGCAGCCAGGCAGAGTGGCTATGGTGCATGCCAGGGCCTGCTGCCTACCACAGGGTACTACCATTATGTGCACTTAGCATCAGGGAAGCAAAAGATTAATAATGCAATACTCTGGCAATATCTTTTGCTGCTGTATTCAAACTGGAAAGAGATTTGCTCCAAGTGTTCAAGCATCCAGTATGTAAGCAATGCCTCTTCCTTTTAACAGAGGAAGAGAAAACAGATTTAAAGAACATTCACCAGAGCTGCCAGCTGACCAGGGGATGAGATACTCAGAAAGAACTGTTACTCCCTGTTTCTATGTAAGTAGTCAACATTCTTTGTTAACCTAAAAAGACCAACCAAAACAAAGAAGGAACATTTTTGAAAGTGAATGCCATTTCTGATAAATGCTCAAATTCCTCAAGGTCTGCAACTGTGAGGTACATAGCAAGCACAGGGAACCAGATACTCACCAGGGCTTGCTAACAAACTCCTTCCTGCAGCAAGATGGCATGTCTCTCAACATGACAACAGAAGAAGGCAGGGATGTGGCAAAGGAAATGTGTGATTTGTTGTAGGGGGAGAGCCAGTCTGACTCACCTTCAACTAAGCACAGTAAGCTTCCTGCCTGTCTTCCTAGAAGGGGCTGCAAGCCAAGCCCAGAAAGTCAAAGGAAAGGTTAGAATGCAGCATTCATTTTGTCAGGTTGGTATGGCAATAGAAAGGTTTCCTGGAATACTGTTTATACATAGTTTATCCTATAGCTGAATTCCCTGGGTGGTTCAATGGTTAATGCGCTTGGCTGCTAACCCAAAAGTTGGAGGTTTAAGTACACCCAGAGGCACTTCAGAAGAAAGTTGTAGTGATCTGCTTCCAAAAAATCAGCTACTGAAAACCCTATAGAGCACAGTTCTAGTGTGATGCACACAAGGTTGTTATAAGACAACTTGACATTGGCTGGTTTAGTTTTTGTTTTATATATCATATAGCTATATTTTGGGTCAGTGAATGCATATTTTTAATACACTGGTAAATGGAAATTCATTTACAAAACTGGCTCCGTTGCTTCACCAACATGTTCAGAAACCTTGCAAGAAGTAGAACAAGAATTGAGAAAGGGAAGGGATGATGGTTGAGAGTGGGAGGACTGACATTTTTACCTAATATTAGATGGCACTGTAACAAACACATTGGTAGAAAATCATGCTCCTCCAGGCATTCCTACTATTATCCCTAAAAAAGAGCAGTGATTGGGATGAAAAGGAAGAGAAAGGTGGAATAAATTATAAACCAATGGGTAAAGAGAAAATAATAAATCTCAGAAGCAAACTGTCAACCAGTTGCAAGCAGGCAACATGTATATTCATTATCCTCACTCTCTTCTAATGACATTATGACTGTGTAATAGGAGCTGTGGCCACTGCAGATCCAGGGTCAGCTGGGGAGAGCCCTCGGAGAGACTAGAATGGCCCAGTAGGGAAAGGCCTCATTACCGCTGGACCTTAAGGAGGAGCTAGAAGTGGCCATTCTAGTCTCTCCTCTCGGTTGGCTTGAAGTAAACCCAAAGAATTCCTATTTTAACAGAAATTCATGAGGAAAAGTCTTCAAAAGAATTAAGTCTCTGACTAGGTAATTTTGAGTACAGGCATACCTTGTTTTACTGTGTTTCACTTTATTGCACTTCACATATATTGCGTTTTTTAACAAATTGAAGGTTTGTGGCAACCCTGCATCAAGCAAGTCTATCAGCGCCATTTTTCCAACATCATGTGCTCACCTTGTAGCTCTGTGTCATATTTTTGCAATTCTCACAATATTTTAAACTTTTTCATAATGCTATTATACACTTAAAGACCACAACATAGTGTAAAGATAACTTTTAAATGCACTGGGAAAACCAAAAAAAGTGTGATTCGCTTCATTGCAATACTTGTTTATTATAGTGGTCTAGAACTGACCCTGCAATATCTCTAAGGTAGACCTGTATAAGGATATCAGTATATGGCGTTTTTACCATCCCTCAAATCATAAATCCAAAACAGCTCCATCTTCCTAAGTCTGAACCTTGGTATTCCTATTGTGCAAAGTAATGTTCAAAATGGCATAAAAGACAAGTTGTGTGAAGCATCATCATCTGTGGTAAAGTTGTGTGTCAACTTGATTGGGCCTGGTTTTGAGTGACTGGGCAGCTGGATGTAGTTATTCTCCATGATGAAACTGGTAATCAACTCCATGGTAGAATCTACTGGAGCAGCTGAGTAGCTACCTTAGGGATATAGTCTGCTTCCAGTATATGAGAAGCTTTGAAAAAGGTCTCCGAGCTTTTTGGCACACTTGGACCCTGCATGTAGCTAAGTCTTCATTCAAGAGTTTGCCATGTTTCCTGCCCATCTTAAGACTGTTTCTCGACTTGAACTAGTGGTCAGCCATGTTCCTTGATAATCTTGGGACTGTGCCATTTTACCTGGTGACCTTGGGTTTATCAGTCTCAGCAGGCAGCAGCTGTCCAAGTTAAGAGAAGCCTCCAGCTTCAGTGGGCCAAGAGCAAGAGGTAGAGCTGAAGTCCAAGGTGGAGGAGTCTTCACCCAGCCCCTAGAGATTGCACTTTGAACTTGGACATCTAGTTTCCTAAACTGTGAGAGAATAAATGTCTGTTTGCTAAAGCCATCTATCTATTTGTGGTATTTCTGGCAGAGTGGCACAAGAGGACCAAAACAACCTCAGTCCAACAGAACACTCCAATAGCTTTACATGACACAGTGCATCTTTAAAATAAATGTTACAGAACATAAAGAAAGAAAAACTTCCTGGAGAGGGAAAATTTTACAAATCAGAGGAAAATCTTCCAGCATTTTCATATCTTATAAGAAATAAGTTATATGCCCTACTGTATTCTCATGGGTATATCATGAGCATTTCTATAACAAATGCTTTAATTTTCAGCTCCAAGGTCCCCAGTTGCTTAAAAAACTAAAAAGCAAATACAGAATTACTATCTTTCAGCTTATAAAAGTACTAAGACACCAGTGGCTTCTAAAAGATTTAAAACCAAACATTTTTGGCAGGGATTATAGAAGATGGGAGCTATCACTGTGAAATGACAGAATTAATACAGAACCATCCAAATTTTGATTAAGGACAAAGGAGTTTAATCAGGTGACCACAAAAAGGCTACGGTTCATGTGAACTAATGGTTTTCTTGAGTCTTTCATTTCCTTCACTCTCCTTTGCCTGAGATGGAATGAGACCAATAGCTGTACCTTAGACAGCCACTTGCAAGCTTTTAAGCCTCCACACACTACTCATTAAACTAGGATGTAGAACGTGATCTTTGTGAACTATGTTATGCCAATTGACCTAGATGTCCCCTGAGACTATGGTCTTGAGTTATCAAGCTCAGTAACTCAGTCCCACAAGGTGTCTTGATATGTCTAGTAAATCTCCATTAACTGTGCCCCCTATGTACTCTGTTACATATATAAATATATATGCAGCACATACAAAAATGGACATATACAAAGCCCACAACTACACCTATATATGCACACTCATGTACGCTCATACACCTTCCTACACCTATACAACACACATATCTTCTTGTGTAACCACTCACAAATTTTTGGTTGTTATTACTGTTGTTGTAGAACTGTGTTATACAGCATTTACTGTAGTTATCCTTTATTCTTGTGTCCCTCAGTGTCTTCATTGATGCTATATGTATTTAAGTACATGTATGTGTGTGTGTGTGTGTATTGTTGTTGTTGTTGTTATGTGCCGTCGAGTCAGCCCTGACTCATAGCGACCCCTCCTTGGGTTTCTGAGGCAGTT
>NW_006921614.1:7755817-7756383 GCF_000298275.1 Orycteropus afer afer
CCTTCCTTCCGAGGAGTGGCTGGTGGGTTTGAACCGCCAGCCTTCTGGTTAGCAGTCAAGTGCCTTAGGCACTATGCTACCAGAGCTCCCTGTGTGTGTATATATATATATATATATATATGTGTATATATATATATATTACTGATTTCCTCCATATTCCATATTCACCAAAATTGAAACATGTCTACATTCCAGTAATGATTCTCCTTCCATACTCCTCCCATCCCTGGTAACCATCAAAGAATGTTCCTTTCTGTGTGACGGCAAGCTAGGAGAAACTTCCTCTGCTCCTACCAAAATGACAATTATTCTCCAAGCATGACAATTTGACACTCCCTCCTCCTCCTCTTCAAGATGCTGAGAGAGCAGGCATTGTAGGTGGGGAAATGCCAGAAATTATGCAAGAAGAAGTGAGGTGTCATTACCTAGGAGCCAGTGGAGGGGCATCTCCCAGCTCACCATCAGCCCCTCCACCCTCCCCTTCCACAGTCCACACCTTTCCTAATTTTAGTTTTCATGCAATAAAAAATCTTGATCTTTTAGTAGTATTATTTTAGTTTTTTTTT
>NW_006921614.1:7769668-7778525 GCF_000298275.1 Orycteropus afer afer
CTTCCAAAGACTTCTCCAAAAGAGTCAAAAGAGAACCTACAAATGGGGAAAAAATATTTGGTAATGACATATTTGACAAGAGACTTATCTCTAGAATTTATAGAAAATTCCAACACCTCAATAACAAAAAGACAAACAATCCAAGTAAAAAGTGGGCAGAAGACATAAATAGATACTTCACCAAGGACAATATTCAAGTGGCCAAAAAGCATATAAAGAAATGCTCATGATCATTAGCTATTAGAGAGATGCAAATCAAAAGAACAATGAGATACCATCTTGCTCCAGCACTAGTAGCAAAGTTCAATGAGACAGAAAATAACAAATCCTAGTGAGGATGTGGAGAGGTTGGGACTCTCATACACTGCTGGTGGGACTCTAAAATGGTACAACCATTATGAAAAGCAGTATGGTGATTCCTTCAAGTGTTGAAACTAGAAATTACATTTGACCCAGCTATTCCATTAGTAGGTATATATCCTAAAGAAGTGAGAGCCAGGACAAGAACAGACATATGTATACCCATGTTCATCGCAGCAGTATTTACAATAGCCAAACGATGGAAACAACCTAGGTGTCCATCAACTGAGGAATGCATAACCAAAGTATGGTACATACACACAATGGAATACTATGCATCCCTAAAGAATAATGTAGAATCTGCAAAACACTGCATAATTTGGATGAACTTGGAGGACATTATGCTGAGTGAAATGTCAATCACAAAAGGACAAATATTATATTAGTCCATTATTGTAAAGTCAAGGAAACATTTATCTATGGAAGGACATTTTCTTTGCTGGTTACCAGGCATGGGAGGGGAGGGCAGGGAACGCTGTTAGATAGACAGAGATAAGTATTGATTTGGGTGAAGAGGAGAGCAATGTACCTAATGTGAGTGATCAATATAGTAGCACTGAGGAAGAGAAAGACATACACAGGTATGTGGGAGGTACAGACAACAAAGATGAACCTTTTTGCACATTTAGTATGGTGTTGTCAGTGAAGGCAAACATGGGTATATGGATGGATAGATGGGTGGACAGGCTGAAATATAAGGTATGTCTGTGAAGTGGGGAGTGAACCCAAGAACATGTTTAGGGTTGGCAGACAATGGTCCTATAAGTTTATGTGTATGATCTGAATTCCCAGGTGTATAGTAGACTGACAAGGGGCAAGGATGTAGTCACTGCTTGGTCATAGGCAGCTACCCAGTGGGACCAAGAAGTTCAACCTGTGGGCTCGGGACCCTAGTCACAAAGGACATCAATTCAAGTGGCATAACATACTACACAAAACATTGTTCCACCTCCTACTTTGGTGAGTAGCGACTGGGATCTTAAAAGCTTGCAAGCTGCCATCTAGATGCAACTATCCTCGTCTAGAGCCAAGAAGAATGAAGAAAACCAACAATTCATGGAAACAATTATTCCTAGAGACTGGTTCACCATTCAATCTGCAGCCTAAATGACTACGAGACCAGAAGAACTAGACGGTGCCTGGCTACTACTGTCAACAACTTGGAAGGGGATCTATGTAGGAGATCCTGGATAGAGAGAGAGAACAATGTGGAACAAAACTCAAAATCATTTGGAGAAAAATAAAAAGGGGAACCAGGTTTGCTGGTTCGATAGAGCCTGGTGGAACCACTGAGACTATGGTCCCTAGCAGCCCTTCTGGTCTGGAATTGAACCCACGTCTGTGGCTTCCAGCCTAACAATAGAGAGGCATATGAGTTGAACACTTACCTTAGGTAGATACACTCCTTGGAGAGAACAATCATGGGAGAAAGAAGGGCTACCTATGCACAGGGAGACAACTTAGGGGGTAGGAGTACAAGGAGGGATGGACACAGGGAAGAGGTAATTATCAGGAGGAAGTATGAGGGGAGATGTTGCATTGTGGTAAATTGTGGTCATTAGACAAAGTATATGTGAACTGCTGTATGGAAAGTGAATTTGTTCTGTAAATTTTCACCCAAATCACAATAAATAAATTAGGGGAAAAAAAAGGATTTTCTTTAGATTTCTTTGTGTTCCAAACTCTTTAAGTCTGTAATAAACTATGCTTTTGACTTAAAAAAAAAAAAAAAAAGAAAGAAAGAAAGAAACCTATAAGCATCATGTAAAATGGGAACCACATAGCTTATTTAAATTAACACTTGGGAGGTACATCCTGGCATCAGGAAAGTTAATGATCACTTTATACAGCTGACACAAGCCAGACGGTCTATGGAACAAGGAGAAACCTATTACTTATTTTCGTTTGATGTCCAAGAGTAGGTCAGATCTTCTCTGACATTTAAATGTAAATGTCATACGACCAGCCCTCACTGGTAACTCTGACATTACCAACGTTGCTGAGAGATAATGTACCTTTCAATGACACATTTAGCTAGCTTCCTTTCACTCTCAAAACCAAAATTCTTAGAAAGAACAACTTTCTGAAGTGTCAAGGGACCAAAATACATAAAATTATTTCCCAACCAATCCCTCCTATCCCTATCAAAAATTCCTATTCCCAGGTCAATTGGACAGAATAGACAGTCCAGAAATAGACTCACACATATATACTAAACTATTCTTTGACAAAGAAATGGGTGAATGCAATGGAGAAAGGACAGACTATTCAACAAATAGTGCTGGAACAAATTGACATCCACATGTAAAAGAGTGAATCTAAACACACACTTCACACATTTCACAAAAATGAACTTGAAACAGACCACCAGCCTAAATGTTAAATAAAATACTACTCAACTTCTAGAAGATTACATAGGAGGAAATATAGGTGATGGTGCATTCGACGAGGAGTTTATGATACACCACCACCAAAAGCATGATCCATAAAAGAAACCACTGGTAAGTTGCACTTCATTGAAATTAAAAACTTCTACATACTCTACAAAAAATACTGTTAAGAGAACAAAAAACAAGCCACAGAATAGTATAAAATCTTTCCAAGACACATATCTGATAAATGACTTCTATCCAAGATATTAAAAAAAAAAAACCTCTTATAACTCACAAAAAGTAAACAAAAACCCAATTTAAAAATGCATAAAAGATCTGGACATCTCACCAAAGAAGACGAACAGATGACAAATACGCATACGAAAAGGTGCTTCACATTACATGCCACTTTGTTGTTGTTGTTGTTATTTGCCATCAAGTCGGCCCCGACTCACAGCGACCCCTCCTTGGGTTTCCAAGGCAGTATCACTACGGAAGTAGGAATGCCCAACCCTCCTTATATGCCACTAGGGAACTGCAAAATCAAGCAATAAGATATTACTACACAACTATTAAAATGGCTTAAATCCATAACACTGACAACATGAAATATTGATGAGGATGTTGAGCAACAGAAACTCTTATTTACTGCTGGTGAGGATGCAAAATGGTACAGACACTTTGGAAGACAGTCTGGCACATTCTAAAAATGCAAACATATGCTTACCATACTATCTAGCAATTGCTATCCTAGGTATTTACCGAAATTGAAAACTTACATCCACACAAAAGCCTGCACACAGATGTTTATCAGAGTTTTATGCATAATTTCCAAAAACTAGAAGTAACTAAGATGTCATTCAATTAGTGAATGGGTAAACAAGCTGTAGTACAACCATAAAATGGAATATTACTCAGTGATAAAAGATTTGAGCTATCAAACCACAAAAACACATGGAGGAATCTTAAATGCATACTATTAAGTGAAAGATGCCATTCTGAAAAAGCTACATGCAGTATGACTTCAAAAATATGACATTCTGGAAAAAACAAAACTGTGGAGACAGTAAAAAGATGAGCGGTTGCCAAAGATTCAGGCACAGGGGGCTGGTAAATGAACAGATAGAGCACAGGACATTTTAAGAGCTGTGCAACTATTCCTTATGATCCTGTAATGGTGAGTACCTGACATTATGCATTTGTCAAAACCCACAAAACCATTTGACACAAAGAGTGAAGCCTAATGTAAGCTATAGGCTATAGATAGTAATAATGTATCAATATATGTTCATCAAAAATAACAAATGTACAATAATGCAAGTTAGCTGTTGGGAGTGGTATATAGAAACTATGTTCTTTCTGAATAATTTTTCTGTAAATCTGAAACTGCTCTAAAAATTAAAGTTTATTAAAAAAGAGGAAAAAAAAAGAGAATTTCTACTTTCTCCCAACCAACATTCCAGCAATAAAAATAGTTGCTAACTTTAATATTCATAGGAGTTATGCACTGTCATAAGAAGTGAGAAAGATGCAAGGAAGCAAGAGAAGTGGTAAAGTGCAAGGAAGTAGTCACAGCGGTAAAAAGCTAGCACTTTCAACAGCTGACAGGCATACAAGATCCAGCACAGAAGAGACCAGCAGAGGGCTAGGCTGAAGGTCAGTTAATTGACAACTTTGTTCTCCATTTTTCTCCATCACCAATGCTCCTGGCCAACTGCTCTTTAGAAACAAGAACAGCCATACTTCATCTCATGTACTTGGGTCATGTTGTCAGAAAGATCCACCCACAGGTATGTCACGTTATCAGAAGGGACCACTTCCTGGAGAAGGGTATCAGGCTTGGTAGAGGGTCAGCGAAAAACAGGAAGACGCTCTATGAGATGGATTTACACTGTGGCTGTAATTGTAGAATACGATTTGCTTGGGATGTTAAAAGATGCCATTTGATAGTTTCCAAGGTCATATTGGTTAGGAAAATGCAATGGCCATTGTGAATCTAAGAGTATAAAATATGCAGTCTGGGGCAGCTTTTCACCTGAGCATCTTGAAAAATTATTGCTCAGAGTACACTTTGGGGAATACAGTGTAAGCACTGGTGGGACATGGACGCTACCTGGCTTGTCTAGTAGGTATGATTCTCCCTGAAGATTAGCTCACTCTCCTAGGAAGAGAAACACATGCTTAGAAGCAGGCTGCAGGGAGGCAACTGCAGGAGCACTCTTGTTGTGGTCAGGTGCCATCAAATTGGCTCTGATGCATAGGGATCCTATGTACAACAGAACGAAACACTGCCTGGTCCTGTGCCAGCTTCACAATCATTGCTATGCTTGAGCCCATTGTTATAACCACTTTGTCAATCCATTTCATTGAGGGTTTTCTTTTTCGCTGACCTTCTACTTTACCAAGCATAATGTCCTTTTCCAAGAAGTGGCCCCTTCTGATAACATGACATACCTGTGGGTGGTTTCAAGCAGCAAACTCTCAGCAGCCAACTTCATTAAGAACCCAGGGGGGACTTAAATATCAAACCAAAACCCAAACCACTGCTATCAAGTGGTTTCTAACTCAGAGACCCTACAGAACAGAGTAGAAATGCCCCTTCCCCTTTCTAAGTCTGTAAATCTTTACAAAAGCAGATGCCACATCTTTCTCCCATGGAAAACCTGGTGGGTTCAAAATGCCAACTTTCTGGCACATAAGATTTAACCACTGCACCACCAAGACTCCTTAGGGACCTATATACCCACTGCCATTGACTCAATTCCAACTCATAGCAACCCCCAAGACCATAAATCTTTACAGAAGTAGATTGAGCCATCTTGCTCCTACAGAGCAGCTAGTGAGTTTATACTGTTGACCTCTGGTTAGCAGGCAAATGCCTTATCCACTACACCACCAGAGCTCCTTTAGGGACTTAGGTAGAGGCTTGGAACTCTAAAACAATGGCTCCTTACAGAGTCATACCTCAACTGCTGAGTCAGTTCTGACTCATAACAACCCCTTCTTGGGTTTCTGAGGCAGTACCTCTATAGAAGTAGATTGCCCAGTCTTCCTTCTGAGGAGTGGCTGGTGGGTTTGAACTGCCATCCTTCTGGTTGGCAGTCAAATGCCTTAAGCACTACACCAAAACGTTACTGAGAACCCAAAGGGTGTTCTGTTTGTGTAGAGTTATAGCTATTTCTATTCACCTTACAAGAAATTAAAGTTGGTTGGTTGCTTTAGTGGCCTTTTCTTTTCTAACTTGAAAAGCTGTAATTTTTTTCCTTTTAAAGAGCTCATAATGTCTACATTTACAATATTCAACTCCTTTTTCTTTAAACTCTGAATGATTAGTCTCAAAATGATGTCACAATTCACAATACTACACAAAAATGTTCTATTGCACAAGACACAATAGGATACATTATTAACATCAATATGCTAAGGGAAAGATAACTTTCATTATATTTTTATTTCTTATTTACAGTGTTTCTCAGTTTCTCTGTACATTCCTCTCCCAAGAACCAGAGAACTTGCTATGTCCATTTCTGTATCACTAAATGTAAACACTACAGCTCTGAGTTGACAAAGTAAATCTCTCTCTTGTTTAAGCCAATAATCCACCATGCTTCATGTCTCTGTTATTCAGCATGGGTACATGGGTCTTGGTGTAGACATGGCACCGGTACCTCAAGAGAGGAAACCAAGAAGCCCCTACATTTATTCCTTCTCTAATCATCCTCCATTCTTTATGTAGATCCGAGTTTCTGACCTATATCATCAACTTTCTCTCTAAGGAACTTCTGTTAATATTCCTTAAAAGGCAGGCCTACTGATGACAAATTCCCTCAATTTCTGTTGTCTGAGCAAGTAGTTCTTCACTTTTGAAGGATTATTTTGCTGGATACAGAATTCTAGGTTGGTGGCATTTTTTTTTTCTTTCTTTAAACACTTTAAATATTCCATTTCACGCTCTTCTTGCTTGCATGTTATCTGAAAAGAAATCCGATATAATTCATATTCTTCATCCTCTATTGGCAAGGTATTTATTTTCCTCTGACTTTTTTAAGATTTTCGCTTTGTCTTTGATTTTCTGCAGTTTGAATATGACACTGCTAGGTGTAGATTTTTTATATTTATCCTGCTTGCTACTCTCTGAGCTTCCTGGATCTGTGGTTTAATTTCTGTCATCAGTTTTAGAAAATATCTAGCCATTTGTTGATTCATATTTTTCTTCTGTTCCTCTCTCTCTTCTCCTTCCAATATTCCCAGTATATATATTCTCTACCTGGTGTAACTGTCACACAGTTCTTGGATTTCTTTTTCTTTTATACTTTTTGGTTTCAGATATTTCTATTGACATATCTTCAGGCTCAATGATTCTTTCCTCAGACATGTCTAGTCTGATAAATCCATCAAAAGCATTCTTCATTTCTGTTACATGTTTTTGATTTCTAGCATTTTCTTTTGATTTTTCTCATTTTCCATCTCTCTACTTACATTGTCATTCTTACATGTTGTCCATTTTGTCCATTAGATCCCTTAGCATATTCAAACAAAATAAAAAAACCTCATTGTCATCAAGTTGATTCCAACTCATAACAACCCTATAGAACACAGTAGAACTGCTTCATAAGGTTTCTAAGGCCATAAATTAGAGGCAGACTGCCACATCCTTCTCCTGCAGAGCCACTTGTAATTTCAAACCACTGACCTTTCAGGTAGCATTCAAGCACATAACCACTGTGTCACCAGGGCTTCTTACCATATTAATCATAGTTTTTAAATTCTCCTCAGAAGAAAGGTTGGGCAATCTACTTCACTGCCTCGGACACCCAAGGAGGGGTCGCTATGAGTTGGATCTGACTCGATGGCAGTGAGTTTGGTTTTTATTTTTCTTTTTTAATTCTCAGTCTGATAATTCCAAAAATGTTTGCGAGATCTGAGTCCGGTTCTGAAGCTTACTTTGTCTCTTCAGATTATGATTTTCATGTTTTAGCTGACCTTGAAATTTTTGCACGAAGGCCAGACATGATATATCAGGAAAAGAAACTGAGATAAATAGTCTTTGGTGTGAGATTTTATGTTTATCTGTCTAGGAATTAGGCTGTTTACTGTTTGCTGTAGTTGTAGGTGTCAGAAGCTAAAACTTCCTCTGGTGTTGTTTTTGTCTTCCCGGTTGTCTTTGGGTTTCCATAGAGACTTCTTAAATAGGATCTAAGCCTGGACGCTCTTGCCGTTTTAATCCCGTTACTACACAGGAGCCCTATTAATGTGGTGGTAAAACTGGAGGGGTGGATATGCTCTATACTCTTATGATGAGATCTCAGTCTTCTAGTGAGCATGTGCCCCTGGGCTGTGACCTTCATAAGTACTTCTCAGTTTACCCCCTCTTGGGTGAGACAGGAAGGCTAAAGGAAGACAGATTTAGGTATTTCCTTTCCCCCAGATCAGTTAGGCTATGATAAAATCCATACTGGTTAGGTTCTAATAAAATAGTTTAATTTCAAGGCAGATTTTTGTTAAGGGAACAGAATTCTCTGAGTTTATTTAAAAATGGCTAATTTCTCCCCTCTCACTTCAGGAAACAGGAGGGGATTTTTCTCCAATCTTTACAGTGAGAACCTAGTAGGGCTCCTAAAAGTAAAACTCAGGAAAAGTGTGGGGTCACTCCTAAGACTGGCCCTCAAGTTTTTCACTCTCAAGCTATTCCATCCACATTGAGCTTCTAGCAATCATCAGTTATATAGTTTAAGTGTTCCTACCAGTACAGGCTCTAACAATATCTTCTGTTCCCAGTAAGCTGTGATTCTCCGCATCTGCCAGTCTGTCTCTCGAGTTTTGGGGGCAATAGTTTGCCCTGTGACTTCAACTCTCTGAAGGATCTAAGAAGGATTGTTCACATTTAGTTTCTTCATCTTTTTTCTCGTTGTGAAAATGGGAGTGATGACTTACAAGCTGTTTCTATGCCGCCCCATTTAATTTTTGGTTTACTAATGTGTTGTTTTGGGAGCTCTGGTAGCATAGTGCCTAAGGCACTTGACTGCTCACTAGAAGGCTGGCGGTTCAAACCCACCAGCCACTCCTCGGAAGGAAGGTTGGGCAACCCTACTTCCGTAGTGATACTGCCTCGGAAACCCAAGGAG
>NW_006921614.1:7779070-7782131 GCF_000298275.1 Orycteropus afer afer
ATCCTACTTCCGTAGTGATACTGCCTCGGAAACCCAAGGAGGGGTCGCTATGAGTCGGGGCCGACTCGACGGCAAATAACAACAACAACAACAAACTTCTTATGCACGACTCATCTGTTGATGCCATGTAAGGTAGCAGGAGAGAAATTACTTCATTTAGATAAAGCGACATGCTATGTGGGAGTTTATCATGGTCGTCTGCCTCTGAACATGTATTCATAACAAGCCCATCACAAATGCTTTAGGTATTCTGGTGCCCACTGTTTCCCTCTTCTCCAAAAACCAATCTACTCTTTAGAAATAAAACCAAATAAATTATTTTCTAAATAGTAATGTTGCAAACACTAGCTCTTGGTACTTTGGGAAATATATATATTTTATTGGTGGCATGCCATTATTCTTTCTCTGAAAACTGAGAAAAGAATATTATTTCATTACAAATATTTAATATTAAGGTCCAGCTATTTTTCACACTGTGTGTGTGTTTTTTCCCCAGATTATGTTTTGATAATTTCTCTTCCCTGCTTTTTCTTACCATCAAATCTTAGGCTTCAAAACTTATTTACCTAGGTAAATCTATAATGAATTTCACCACATAGAATATATGATTTCAGAATCACATTGATAGCAAAAAACAAAAATGCCACACAGAGCTTTGATTTCTTTATGTGCTTTTGCAGACACTAAATGCAAAGAAGGAGATGGGAAAACATCACACAAAGTCCACAGTAATGAGGAAAACATCACACTTTCCCCATCACTGTACAGGGAAAGACTCTCTTTCTCTGACATTCTATCATTGTGCTGGAGTAGAGGGATGCAGTGGGGGTCAAAGACAGTATCCTTTAAAAGGCATTAATCCCTGTTAATACTTGTCCAAGATTTTCATAATAGATTATATAATATATAGGAAAGCTGTTACTTATTCCAAAAGATTATTCCAAAAATCCAAATCATTTAAAGAAAGAAAGAAACCTTACTTTATAAAGGTTTCCTACAGCAAGTCTTTGCACACAGCCAGGAATCCATTAACAAAATGAATCAACAACCACCAATTATCTGCACCTAGAATTTGTCTGCTTTGTATGTTCAGATTTTTGTATACTGGATATTCTTAAAATAGAACACAACCAAATTTTTGCTACATACACTGCATTTCTTTCCCAAAGAACTCCACATTGCTATTTAAAATTTGCCTCACAAACACTCTAAAACTTTTTAGAACTAAGTGATATAAAATTTCACTTCAGTTATATGAAAGAATAATGCCCAATCCTATTCCATTCCCATGATCAATTATGGATCAAATCATTGTGATCCACCAGGTTTTCACTGGTTGATTTCCAGAAGTAGATAGTCAGGCCTTTCTTCCTAGTCTGTCTTAGTCTGGAAGCTCCACTGAGACATGTTCAGCATCATTGCAACACACAAGCCTCCACTATAGACCACACACATTGGCCTGGAATTGAACCTGGGTCTCCTACATGGAAAGTTCTAACCACTTATGCCTCCTAACAGAAATGACCTACTGTGAATACCCAACTAAGTTACCACCAAGACAAAAATATATTAAGTGGCTGTATTTGTAAATCTGTGTTGTAAAAGTTATGACGTAAACTATGAACACAGTTGGAACTGGCTAAAATTATAAAGTACAGTCCTTTATGAATTGGCCTTTATCCAACAAATTTATTCATGGATGAGCTAAAGTGCAAAGCAGAAAAACAGCTGTAATTAAAGAAGTGACTGGGTAACCACAGCCAGCTGGTGGAAGTCTCTTAAAGTATGCATAGCTAAAGAAGTTTAACCCTGTCAACACCTCTCCGCAGATGGGCTTGGGTAACAAACTATGTGACATATACCACCCAGCCTGATGGCAAGGGGCAAGTGAATTTCTACTATCAGACTCAGATGACCCTTTAATAAGCCATTATCTGTATAAACAGTATTGAGGTTTTGGAGTTTTCTGTTTGTTTGTTTGTTTCAGTTGCTTGCACTCCCACCACCTTCCAAACATACACTCTTACACTCTTCCATTCCCAGAACCCTCAGATCCAGTTAGATGCCATGCCTATGTGCTATGTGGCAGTCTATACTATAATTTCCCTATCATACCAATAATGCAAGACAGTGGGACTGTCTACTTACCTGACAGTACTGCCCATTAGACAGTAGGTTCTCTAGGAACAGGAAACACGTCAAGCTTGGTGATCATGTATCCTCAACATGAAGCACTAGACATAAGTGCCTAAGGAAAGGGGCTGTGTCTTTGTTGTTCAACACTGTGTTCATAGTGAACACGCTTTTTTTTTTATTTATTATTGTGATTTAGGTGAAAGTTTACAGAGCAAATTCATTTTCCTTTCAACAGTTCGTACACATTTTGTTTCATGACACTGATGCAATCCCAGCTTTCTTCCCACTTCCTCCCTGTGGTTACCTTTTCTCTGTGCCCTTCTTTCCTATGCATTCCTGCTCTCTGAGCTATCTCCCTGTGTAAATGCTGCCCTTCTGATCTCCCATGGTTGACTATTCTAAGGAGTGTACCTACCTGGTATAATTAATTGTTCACCTGTAGGCCTGCCTATTGTTTGGGTGGACACCACAAGAGTGACTTCAGTTCCTGGCCTGAAAGGTGTCTAGGGGCCATAGTCTCTGGGATTTCACGAATGAACATTCACATTTTTAATGAATGCATGAAGTTCCTCCAGGTTGGAACCCATGACATTGGTAAATCAGTATCTGGGACTATGGTCATGAAAATACAAGACATCTCTTTGCTAAAATAACATCCCAAGACAGAGGACAAGAACATAAAGCCCCACACTTCTCAACACATCCTGGGTGCAGTGTAATAAATTACTTAGTGTGGCTTTTCTACCCATAAGTCTTTGTAAACTCCAAGGTGGGAATTGCTATTAGCAACTGAGGAGATCCCGATGTTAAAGTCACCCACCTGGGTTATTTCTGTTGGGCGTGGCACAATACAATGTTCTGGGACTGGGAGGTTCCCACTCTCTCTCACGTGCTTAGAGTTCTGATGCTGTGATTGGCTAGTTTG
>NW_006921614.1:7782431-7790101 GCF_000298275.1 Orycteropus afer afer
GGTTGGTGAGAGGGCTAGGGGGAGGCAGCATGTCTGGCCTTGCAGTAATAGGCCTTGGGTTACTGCTGGTAATCCTGTCTTCCCCTTGTGGGATTAGAGAAGGTCAGAACATGTGGCCTCCTTGTCGTTTTTGCACTGGGAATAACCCTCCTTTTCAAAACCCTCTTCAACAAGCACATTTCCGAAAGCTACAGAGATAGGTAAATCTTCAAAGCTCTGACAGTTCCTTGGTTTTCACTGTTGTGAAATGCACTGTTAGAATAATATTCTGTACCACTGGCAATACTGTCCTCAAATATAAAACAATAAGTCCTCAGATAATAACTACAATTCCCAGTCTACTTCCTAGGGTTGTCACAAAGCATAAATGAGAACGCATGAAAAAAGCCTTCTGAGACACAAAATATACTACACAAACGTACATTATGAGACATTTTATAGATTAACAATACACAAACCCCAGAAGAAATTCTTATTGAAATTTTTATACTTTAATTTCTGGGGATAAATGAATGGTATGAATGAAACTGCCATCCTTTTGAATTAAAGGAGCATTCAGAAGGAATACAGCTTCATTCATAATCTGAAAAGCTTTCAGAACATAGTCTCAAGTTAACTGGTTATTTCTAAATTATCTACAACTTTTAGATGTTGTACACATCTAAAAAGTTCATTAGAAGTCAAGGAACTTTATGTACTAAGTTCAGTTTGTAGATGAATAATGTATATTATATAAAACCCACATAAACAAAAGATTCTATGATGCATGGAAAGTTATTTAAACTTTTATCACCAAACAAATTCACAGTAGGTAAATTCACATAGGACTACAATGCGTATATTATATCACTGTGAGTGAGAAATGCATTACAGTTGTACAGAGCAGTTTGTGTAGGGTTTATTGATTATTATTGAAAGTAGATCCAAGCATGAGCCTCTTGTGCAAATTACTTATAAACCTTAATGTTCTCCACCCCCCTCTATTTCTGGTTAGAGAAAGGCACTTGGTCCTCTTAGCTAATTAAACCAAAAAGTTCAAAACCTCAATTTTAAGACAATTGCATACACTTAAAAAAGTCAGGATATATAAAGTTGATCTGAGTCCAACATTACAAATTACAAATAAAAAAAATCTTTTCAGAGAATTTTTTTTCTAAGTAACATTATAAGCAAAGAGGGGGGGGGGATCTCTGGTAGCATAGTGCCTAAGGCACTTGACTGCTAACCAGAAGGCTGGCAGTTCAAACTCACCAGCCACTCCTCGGAAGGAAGGTTGGGCAATCTACTTCTGTAGTGATACCGCCTTGGAAACCCAAGGAGGGGTCGCTGTGAGTTGGATCCAACTCAATGGCCATAAGTTTGGTTTTGGTGTTTTATATATATATACACACACATACAGTTTAAGAGCTCTGGTAGTATAGTGCCTAAGGCACTTGACTGCTCACCGGAAGGCTGGTCCTCGGAAGGAAGGTTGGGCAATCCTACTTTCGTAGTGATACTGCCTCGGAAACCCAAGGAGGGGTCGCTATGAGTCGGGGCCGACTCGACGGCAAACAACAACAACAACAATATTCAGTTTACAAAGACTCATGGCTAGAAAAGCCACACTATGTAACTTACTACACTGTACCCCTACTGCATCTATTTAATCTATTTATTGAAATATATGTTTTATATATACATATATATATAAAATATTTGGTACTGTAAGCCTAGATAAAGAACTTTGTGATGGCAAGGGACAGGTGAATTTCTACCATCAGACTCAGATGAACCTTTAATAAGCCATTATCATCATAAATAGTACAGAAGGTTTATAACAACAATTGAAACCAAAGGGTGTGTGTATGTATAGCATGTATATTTAAATATGCATGGATACACACACACACAAGTTGATTCTGACTCATGGCAATGCCATACGTTTCAGAATAGAACTGCTCCACAGGATTTTCAATGACTGTGACCTTTCAGAAGTAGATTGTCAGGCCTTTTTTTCACAATTCTATTGGGTGGATTTGAACCCCCAACGTCTTGGTCAGTAGTCAAACACAAACCATTTATTTCTACTACTCAGAGTCATGTGTATGTGTGGTGTGTGTGTGTGTTTAATGCAGATAAGCAAAAAGTGAGAAAATGTCCTATAATCTCATACTCAGATAACCCATTCTCAATCTCCACCTCAATCATCTTTTCATTAATAGAGTTAATATTTCCTGTTCATGGAAAGGGAGAGGGAGAGGGAAACCCCTTGCCAAAGGGGCAAGGAGGCCTCATCTTCTGACCTCCTCTAACCCCACGAGAGGAAGACAGAATCACCATCAGTAGCCCAACGCCTATCCCTGCGAGGCCAGACATGTCACCTCCCTCCAGCCCTGACACCAACTGTACCTCCTGCAGCACCCACCACCTCTCTACTGGGTTCAATAATTTGCTGCAGTGGCAACAGAGAACTCACAGATTATGGAGTTTATTAGGGAAGCAACAGGCTACAATTCAAGTTCAGGAACACACTCAGTCTCTCTCAGCCCGCCGTCTCTCAGGTGACAGTCTCTTTCAGTCTCTCTCCTAGCAGCACATGTCTCTCATGTCTCTCCCAGCAGTGAGATTCCTTCTGCCTCCAGGAAGGCTCCTTTTGAATCTGGTAGAGTAGCCAAACTAACCAATCCCAACATCAGAATTCTATACACCTGAGAGAGAGTGACCTTCCCAGAAAATTACTTCATCCTGCTCCCAACAGAAATACCCCAGGTGGATAATTTTAACAATCAGGAGCTACCAGTTGCTCACAGCAAATTCCACCATGGAGTTTACAAAGATTTATGGCTAGAAAAGCCACACTATGTAATTTACTACACCGCACCCCTACAGCATCTATTTATCTATTTATTGAAATATATGGTTTTTTGGTTATTTACACAGATAGGGTCATATACCACATCCTGCTATTCATTTAATAGGAACATGCTTTGGAATTCTTTCTCTGTCATCACATACAGAGCCTCCTCACTCTTTTCAACAGCAACATATTACAATATTGTTTGGATGGCATACAATGGTAGCTGTAGTATCATCATCAAAACTTAATTTAACTTCAGGGGAGATAATGAGCATGATCAGTCCAAAGCTGCTTCCTATGAGGTAGAGTTAAGACATACCTCTAATCTTCAATCTTTTTATCAGTCCTGACATCAGCCATCCCTCTCATGGCACTCTCCACTTCTTTTCTATGTTCAGTAATCCATTGCAATGGCCACACAGAACTCACAGATCATACTTGCAGTAAAATGTTTTATTAAAGAACAGGGGACACTTGGGTTCAAGATCAACAAGCTACAACTCAGGAGTCATGATCAGGAAGTGTGATAGTTAAGGCTGTATGTCAACTTGGCTAGACCATTATTCTGAGTGATTTAAGCAGCTGTGGTATGGTTGTTCCCATAATGAGACCTGATTTAAGGTAGTCATCTCCATGGTGGGATATGCTGTGAGCGGCCAATCAGTTGAAAGGAAGTTTCCTCAGGGATGTGGCCTGCTTCCAATAGATTTATAAACATCCTGGGAAAATTCTTAGACTTTCTGTTGGATCTAGATCCTCCATGTAGCTTATCATCATCTGATTTTGGGAGATGAACCAGTGGCCTGCCATATTGCCTGCTGATCTTGTAATTGTTGCCTTTGCAGCCTGTAAGCCAATAATCCATTTTACCTGATGATCTTGGATTCATCATCTGCCAAAGCAACAGCCTGCCATACTATCTGCTGATCTTTGGTTTGTCAGTCCATGCAACTGCATGAGTCAGGAAAAGCCTCCAGCTTGACATCTGATCTGCAAACGTGGGACCTGCCAGCCTCTACAACTATATGAGCCATTTTCCTGAGATAAATTTTTCTCTCTCCCTCTCTCTCTTTCTCTGGTTTTCCTTCTCTAGAGAACCTAAACTAAGACAGGAAATATGGAGGCAAAGTCTCCCTTCCTCAGTGCAAGACAGCTCTCTCAACTCCTCTCAGCCATCCAGGTCTATCTCTCTCAGGACAGGCATCCTCTTGCCCCTCCCATCTGTGACTGCCAGCTCTGCCACTGGGCCTCTTCTGGGCTTTTCACTGTCTTCAGTATTACTGTCCTTGACCAATGTTACAACTGTTTCAGGGGTTCCATGCCTTCTCTCTCTCTCTCACTCTGTCTCTGTCTCTGTCTCTCTCTGTCTGTCTCTCTCTTTCTTTCTCTCTCTCTCTCTTCCCCACCCCCCCCTTTTCTTTCATCCTACAGCTTCTTCCTGCTGCATGACCCCTCCCAGCAGGGGTCACAAACAGACCAATCACCTCTTGGTGAGACACAGATACTTCATTGCATAGTCAGTGTGGCTGGACTACAATTAATTCATTTGCATAGTCTATTGACCAATCCCTTAAAGGGGCATACAAACCACAGGGCAGGCTACAGCCTAGGGCCAGGCAAAAACTATAAAAGCTATCCTTATTTACAGCTTACCCAAGAAATATCAAACAACCTGGACAAAAGTAACAAACCCTGTGAGGCAGAAAGTTAGGGCAAAGGTAACTCCTTAGGATTTAGGGGGAAAATCTCTCAAGCTGTTTTTCCAAAGAACCAAGACAAAAGGTCACAAAAAGGAACTCATTTCAAAGGAGATGGGCTATACTTTATTTAACCAGTCCCTCTCTGATATTCACTGACGAGGGTTTTGCTATGATAAACAATGCTGAGACAAGCATCCTTGCCTTTCACAAACAACGGAAGTAGAGACAGAGGGTAACTTTTCAATGGTAGAATTTGGGGGATAAAGGGCACATACACTTTACTTTGATATTTCCAAATTGCACTTAAAAAGATTGCTCAATTTACTCTACCAACATTTTAATTCATTCATTCATCACACACACTTTAGGTCACCCCTACAGTTCCCTGGCTGGCACAAAAAGTTAAGTGCTCGATTACTAGCCACAAGGCTGGCAGTATGAAAGCACCCAGAGGTGCCTTGGAAGACAAGCCTGGCAATCTGCTTCCAAAAGGTCACAACCTTGAAAACCCTAAGAAGCAGTTCTACTCTGCACATAGGGGTTGCCACAAGTTGGAAATAATTCAATGGCAACAAATAATTGTTCTATTCAATGAGGATATATCAGTGAACAAGATAAAAGAGTCCGTAATGTGTTATGTGCCAAAATCCTCACTAACACGTATAAATTTTTTGACACACTGAATTGCAAAACATATCTCACTAATTACCTAGCATTAATTATCAAAGAGGCTACATATTTTCATTTTTAGGGGAAGCATTTCTGTATTTTTTTCATATACTAAATTCAGGAAAAATATCTATTACATTTATATTTGGTTTTGTTTTTTAATTACTGATTTCTATGAGCTCTTTTAAAATGAAGATAGGTAACTGGCAACCTTGTCTTGATCATTTATGTTACAAATAATCACCAATTTACGGTCAATTTTTGACCTCCTTTATGTGTTCTTCTTTTTGTTAAACAAACCTAAATTTTATATAATTAAGTTGACAAAGCACTCAAATTTCAAGGCACTTGACATGGTTGAAGCTTCTAGCTGAAGCGTAGGCTTAACCACATTTTATTAATCTGTTTCTCAGATGTTGCATCTACTTTGCAAATTCTCGGAAATAATTCCCACAGGTGTCACTATGTACCACAAACACGAAAACATGCCTATAGGTGTTGAGATGTACTATAAAGATTAATTTCTTAATTCTTCCAGGGAACTTACAGGTAGCCAAAGTCTAGCTACTACAATTTTCCTCAATTTACTTCCAGTTAGCAATGAAAATTCTTTCTGAAGAATTTTATGTAAATACCAACCAATCATGATCTCTTTCAATCTGTCTTTCATGTTTGTCGTTTCTGCCTTTATAAACCCCTGAAACTGAATAGCTCATGGGAGTAATCAGTGAATTCCTTTTACTCTGAGTTCCCTCAGTTTAAACTGTGCTCTTATTCCCATGATAAACTGATCCTCTGGCTACACTTTTCAATCAGGTGTTTTTCTTCAGTGATTCAATCTTTAACATTTCTGGTGTCCAAAGTGGGATAGGAAGATTCATTGCCTGTCACACCACACCACCACCACCACCAAGGTTTGAGAGTTCCAGGCTCTAGCGCCAGCAGAGCTAGTTGGGCTCTCCATCTCCAAGCTATCTTAGGAGTCACATACAGGTGAATGACCTCATAGATTCAAGCCTTTACATCCCTATATTAAAGTTCTCCAAGGATATTGTGGGATTTGTTTCTTATCCATGAAATTGGCTTGATTTTGACTGATTATTTTTTGAGCTTTGAGTAACCCTACCAGGATGCTGCTACAGGTAAATATGCAAAACCATTTTAATTTATTTAGGTATCTTTTTGAGTATAGGGAACACCAGTTCCAAAAGCACTCCAGAGCCTCCTTCCAGGACCCTTGTCCATAATATGAATAATCATTTTGGTCCTTTCACTTGTGCCTTTCTCTCAGGTTCGCATTTTCTTACTAAGGAAAATTTGAAGAATCAATTCTCACTTTAGGGTCCTTTGATCTTTCTAAATTAATCTTGCTATACAATAAACTAGAAAACAAAGGCTCTCACATCAAACAGGTTCAATGAGATCCCTATTTTAATTGGGAGTTTGAAGCGTCTAAAAGATAGCAAGATAGAAAAATGGTCTCATTGAAAGATACTGTTTCTAAACTAACTGAACAAAATAATTACAATGTGGAAACTCTGTAGCTGCTCCATCTGGCCCTCCAGCAGCGCTCTCTCTCTCTCTCTCTCTCTCTCTCTCTCTCTCTCTCTCTCTCTCTCTCTCTCTCTCTCTCTCTCTCTCTCTCCTATTATTCCTCTCACAACACTCTGTCTGAATTAGCTTTATTTCCTAAAGGGTCAATGAAAATCACTGGAAAACAGAACAAAGGAAAATAAGGTGATGATGCAAATAATACAAATAAGAAATGAAAGGGACAACGTCACAAAACAACCAACAGGAATAAAAAGAATATCAGGATACTATGAAGAAATGCAGTCCAACAAATTTGAAAACCTAGAAGAAATGGACAGATTTCTAGAAACATACTACTTACCTAAACTAACAAAGACTGAAGCAGAAAATCGGACCCATAACAAAAGAAGAAATTGAAGAGGTCATTAAAAAAAAAAAAAAAAAATTACTGACAAAAAAAGTCCTAGGGCAGATGGTTTCACTGGAGAACTTTACCAATCATTCAGAGAAGAGCTGATAGCAATCCTACTCAAACTATTCCAGAACACAGAAAAGGATGGAATCCTCCCAAATTCATTTTATGAATCAAGTATAATCCTGAAACCAAAACCTGGCAAAGACACCACTAAAAAGGAAAACTACAGACCAATATTCCTCATGAATATAGATGTAAAAATCTTCAACAAAATCCTAGCCAAGAGAATCCAACAACATATGAAAAAAATAATACACCCAGACCAAGTGGGATTCATACCAGGTATGCAAGGATGGTTCAACATTAGAAAAACAATCAATGTAATCCATCACATAAGTAAAATAAAGGAAAAGAATCATATGATCATATCAATAGATGCAGAAAAGGCATTTGATAAAATCCAACACCCATTCCTGATAAAAACTCTCAGAAAAGTAGGAACAGAACGGAAATT
>NW_006921614.1:7790201-7795767 GCF_000298275.1 Orycteropus afer afer
GGAAACCCAAGGAGGGGTCGCTATGAGTCGGGGCCGACTCGACGGCAAATAACAACATAACAACATAACAACATGCATAACCGATAGCCAACATTATTCTCAATGGAGAAAGACTGAAACCATTCTCCTTGTGAAGAAGAACTAGACAAGGATGCCCTCTATCACCACTTGTATTCAACATTGTATTGGAAGTCCTAAGTAGGGCAATAATGCAAGAAAGGGAACTCAGAAGCATCAAAATTAGTAAGGAAGAAGTAAAACTATTCCTATTTGCAGGAATATATGCTATATTCCTATTTCATCTGATATGATCCCATACATAAAAAACCCAAGAGACTCAGCAAGAAAATTACTGGAACTTATTGAAAGGTTTAACATAGTGGCAAGACACAAGATCAACATACAAAAATTAGTTGCATACCTCTAAGCCAGCAAAGTGGTTTCTGAAAAGGAAATCAATACCATTTATAATAGCTACCAAAAAAATAAAATACTTGGGAATAAATCCTCCAGGAACATACAAGACCTATACAATGAAAACTACAAAACACTACTGCAATAAACTATAAGAGATCAACATAAAGGGAAGAGCATACTGTGCTCATGGATAGGAAGACTGAATATTGTGAAAATGTCAATACTACCCAAAGCAATCTATACAGTCAATGCAATCCTGAACAGATTCCATCAACATTCTTTAAAGACTTGTAAAAACCAATCACTAATTTTATATGGAAAAAGACCATGGATAAGCAAAGCATTATTGAAGAAAAAGAATGAAGTAGGAGATCTCACACTCCCATATCTCAAAACCACAGTTGTCAAAAACAGGTTGGTATTGAAGAGATCTTTCATGGTATAACAGCAGACACATACACCAGTGGAACAGAATTGAGAACTCAGAAATACATCCATCCACCTATGGTCAGTTGATCTTTGACAAAGGGCCAAAATCCATTAAAAGAGGAAGAAATAGTCTCTTTCATAAATGGTGTAAGGCAAAACTGGTTATCCATTTTCAGAAAAATGAAATAAGATCCATACCTCATACCACACACAAAAACTAACTCCAGGTGTATCAGATACTTAAATGTGAATCCTAAAACTACAAAATTCATCAAAGAAAAAATAGAGGCAAACTTAGGGGCCCTAATTTATGGCATAAATAGAATATCAAGTATAACCAGAGATGCACAAAATAACTGAAGACAAACTAGGTGATTGGGACCTTCTAATTAAATTCTTATGTGCATCAAAAGACCTCTCCAAAAGAGTAAAAAGAGAACCTACATAATAGGAAAAAATATTCAGCAATGACATGTCAGGCAAAGGACTTATCTCTAAAATTTATAGGAAACTACAACACCTCAACATCAAAAAGACAAACAATCCAATTGAAAAATGGTCAGAAGACATGAACAGACACTTCACTAAAGATATTCAGGCAGCCAACAAACACATGAAGAAATGTTCACAATAATTAGCCATTTCAATGCAATAATGCACTGCTGTTGAGTTGGATCCGACCCAAATCCTTGGGTTTCCGAGGTGGTATCACTACAGAAGTAGATTGCCGAACCTTCCTTCCAAAGAGTGGCTGGTGGGTTTGAACCTCCATCCTTCTAGTTAGCAGTCAAATGCCTTAGGCACTAAGCCACTAGAGCTCCCGATTAACCGATTAACCGTTACAGAGATGCAGATCAAAACAACCATGAGATATCATCTCACTCCAGCATTAATAATAAAGTAAAACAAGACAGAAAATAACAAATGCTGACTAGAATGTGGAAGACTCTCATATACTGCTGGTGGGCCTGTAAAATGATACAACCAATGTGGAAATTGTTATGGTGATTCTTTAGAAAGGTGGAAATAGAAATACCATTTGAGCAAGCAATCTCATTAGTATGTATATATTCAAAGGAAGTGAGAGGCAGGACACAAACAGATACATGCACACCCATTGTCACATAGTGCCTAAGGCATCTGACTGCTAACCAGAAGGCTCAAACCCACCAGCCACTCCTCTGAAGGAAGACTAGGCAATCTACTTCCATAGTGATCCTGCCTCAGAAACCCAAGGAGGAGTCACTATGAGTCGGATCCAACTCAACAGCAATGAGTTTGTTTTTCGGTTTTTTTGTGCATTGCAGCACTATTCACAACAGCAAAAAGATAGAAAAACCTATGTGTCCATCACCCGAGGAATGGATAAACAAACTGTGGTACATACACACAGTGGAATATTATGCAACCCTAAAGAATAATGTAGAATCTACAAAACACTACATAACGTGGATGAATTTGGAGGACACTATGCTGAGTGAAGTAAGTAAATCACAGGACAAATATTGTATTAGTCCACTATTGTAAAAAGTCAAGGAAAAATTTATACATAGATGGAAAGTTTCTTTGTTGGTTACCAGAGATGGGAGGGGGAAGGGAAAATTTCTAGAAAGGTTGGGGGGGAAAAAAAAGATTGTATATATACCAAAGATTATTAGTTGTTATCAGTGGTAGAAGGGAGGCAGAATAGGGAAACTTTTGTTTGGGGTGCATTGAGTTTATGATAACAGGTGGTAGAATATTTTGGAAAAGGATAGCAATAATGATGGTACAACATGAAAAATGTAATCAGTGTCTCTGAGCCGTAAATGTGGAAAGTGTTATGCTGGCAAATGTCTTGTTGTGTATGTTTTCACCACAATAAAAGTAAATAAAGATACCCACCCCAGTGAAAGAGCAACCAGATAAACCTATCATTGTTGCCTTTCTTGAAATGCCCTTTAAAATTTAATATCCTGAGGAGGCTAGCAAACCTCCACGAGTTAGTTACCTTTTCTCCTTAGTCCAAAGAGGAACTTTGTGTCATGGTAAAAGAATTCACTAACCCTTGCAAAGACCCTCAAATATTTACAATGGAATTTAGAATTTTAAGAGAAAAATGTGACCCTGGCCTATCTAACCTTTATCAATTAATAAATGGTAATGAGACAAAAGGAAGCCCAGTTATGGATGGAGGAAACACATTGTAAACATTCAGAACGATCTCTATCAAAACTACTGTCTCTTGCATAGAACTATTGACCCTAAACAAAGCTAAAACCAAAGATCTTCTAAATGCAATCCCTAAAGTATTCCCTTGATAAATAGAAATGGCTGTATACAAATATATATATGTGTGTGTGTGTGTGTGTGTAATTAATAGACTACTTGTTTAATTAGTTACACTATTAAAATACTGTTTAATTAAAGACTATTTCAGCTCCCGTTTCAGATGTCTCTATTAGACCAGTAAGCCTGGTCTTTTTCATAATTTTTAGTTTTGTTTCCCATTTTTGTCCCACTCTACCCAGGAGCTCCTATTTTGATACCCTCCCGAGTGGTTGACAGTGAAAGGTGGGCACTATCTAGTTCTTGGGAGCTCTGCTGGCATAGTGTCTAAGGCATTTGACTGCTAACCAGAAGGCTGGTGGTTCAAGCTACCTGCCACTCTTCAGAAGGAAGATTGGGCAATCTACTTCCACAGAGATACCGCCTTGGAAAACTAAGGAGGGGTCACTATGAATCGCTATCGACTCGACAGCAATGAGTTTGGTAGTGAGAGTATCTAGTTCCTCTGGTCTCACGATCATATAGGCTGAGGTTCACATGGTCCACCAGTCCCCTGAACTAATTGTTTCCATGTGTCTTTGGTTCTCTTCATTTTTCTTTGCTTGGGATGAGGAGAGACCAACTGTTGCATCTTAGATGGCCACTTACAATCATTTAAGACCCCAGTTGCTACTCACCAAAGTAGGATACAGAACAATGTTTTTGTGTAGTATGTTATGCCAATTGAACATGTCCTCCACAACCATGATTCCAAGGCCATGGGCCCAGTAACTCATTCCCTCAGAGTGTTTGGCTGTGAGTAAGAAATTATCATAACTTTGCCACTTGTTAGCTCTATTATATATATAGACTTTGTTACAGCACATACAAATATGTATGTAAAAATATCATCTGCCAAACTTATATATGGCCATGGGTATTTTTCCTTTTGCCTTGACATATCTGATCATCTTGTCTATCTACCTATGTATCTACTTGTACATTAATGTTTGCTATTACTGATAATGCAGTATTGTGTATGTAACAGTGTTTATCTTTGTTCTCTGTACTTCTTGTGCACCTCTCTATGTCTTCTTTTTCCTTAGTGTTACTGTGTTGGTCACTCGATTTTGGTATATTACCTTTCTGTTCACCCAAATCAATACTTGTCTCTTATCTATCTAGCAATTTTTAACCTCCTCTAGATCAGCTATCAAAAATGGTTACTAAAACATTCCAAATGTTTTGGAAGCTTACTAAGTCCCTCTTAAATAGCAGTGATCACAATACAAGCTCATTATACTGAAGGAATGCCTCAGACTGAGGAAATCAAGGAAATAACTTCCCTGATCTAGCTGCTAAATAAGCCATCTCTCTTCTCTCCACCCTAATGTTCACAAATTCATTAAAACTATTAGGGACCATCTTAACCTTCATGCTGCACTAGAGCTGATTTTTAGGCACCAACACTTAACCCCAGAAAATAAAGTTAAAGTTTGGAAAAATGCTGGCTATTACCAAAATCCAATAAGTAAATTATGATTAGGACCTAATAATAGAATTGTCTTACTGAAATTTTTACATATCCCTGTGATTCAAAACTTACATGAGCATTTACTTTCAGAAAAAGATAAGCTGATTGAAGGTATGAATAAATACTGGTGGAGAGATTTTTCCAAACCTGCTGTTCACATTACATCTCACTGCTCCATGGCATTAATGAGAACAAAAGAAGATTATCCTGATTTGTTCATAAATAATCATAACCTTCTGAATTAACTTTTGCATTAATAAAACACCAACAATTGGTCAAACTGAAGAAATTGAAAAATGGAAAAGAGAAGATTGATCCCAAGACCCCATAACCAAAATGTGACTGGGGCCTAATCAAAAACTTATGTTACCTATATTGTTAACGGTTCTTTGCTAATTGCTCTTCATGAAAGCAACAATTTAGGATGAGAAAAATGATGGATATTTTAAGAAAATATTGATAGTGATGATTTTTTGAGGCTGCTGACCACATTGTATCTCATTATATTATTTGTGCTTGTTATAACCTCAGCAGACCTCTTAAAGCTTCACATGGAAAATATCCTTTACCTTCAAGAACTATGTTCAAATGGTAACTCGATTTTACACAACTTCCACCTTCACATTGTTATAAATACATACTAGTAATGATCTGAAGATTTTCACACTGAGTAGTGGTGCTCTGGTAGCACAGTACCTAAGACACTTGACTGCTAACCAGAAGGCTGGTGGTTCAAACCCACCAGACACTCCTCGGAAGGAAGGTTGGGCAATCTACTTCCGTAATGATATCACCTTGGAAACCCAAGAGGGGTTGCTATGAGTCAGGGCCGACTCGATGGCACAACAATAACAACAGTGGTGGTATAATGTCTAAGGCATTTGACTGCTAACCAGAAGGATTGTTGTTGTTTGCCGTCGAGTCGACCCCGACTCATAG
>NW_006921614.1:7795867-7801055 GCF_000298275.1 Orycteropus afer afer
GGGTTTGAACCGCCAGCCTTCTGGTGAGCAGTCAAGTGCCTTAGGCACTATGCTACCAGAGCTCCGGTTCAAATCCGCCAGCCACTCCTTGGAAGGAAGGTTGGGCAATCTACCTTCGTAGTGATACCTTGGAAACCCAAGGACGGGTCACTATGAGTCAGGTACAATGACAGCAGTGTGTTCTTCTAAATTTAAAAACTACTGTATTTGGATCCCATAAATTAACTCCATATGAAATTGTTACTGGAAGGCCTATTATTCTCCCTTATTTTTCAACTTGCTCTGATTCCAATTTGTTTCCATCTGAACTACTAAAATATGGCCCATCCTTAATGCAGCTCTAAAGAATACCTACCACAAGTTAAAGAAGCCCTTAATAAACAAAATTTATTATTACCTAAACTACTTACTATTGCACCAGGTGATTATGTATATTGGAAAAGACACCAACTGAGGGAATCATTTGAGTTTCGCTGGAAAGGACCATATCTGGTCCTTCTATCTAATCCTGTACTGCTATATTACAGGGACGTTAGACTTGACTCCATTTGTCCCAACTAAAGAAAGCAAATGGTCTAACCTGGATTGTTCAATCTATGGAAGAACTTAAACTGAAACTTAGATGCCCTTGTGGCCAGAAATAAATAATGTCAGTGACAGACAGCTCCTCCTAAGATCACAGAAAAAAAGTCACATGAAAGCTCTTAAACTTTTTTAGACTTTAATACTTATTGCCTTTGAGGTTGCCTCATTTTATAAACTTGGGGTTTATTAACTGGTAAAACCTTTCCAATGCAAACTATGAACATTTTTGTGATTTGCTTCATACTCATGTTTTTTATTATTACCCTATTACATCATGTTCATATTATCCCTTGTTTTACATTTTACTTTCCCCTGCAAGTGTTTCATCCTAATAATATTTTTGATAATTGAATTTTGTTAGCATTTTTACATTATGAAGTTTCTCTCACCATTCTTTTACTAAATATTATGACTCTCATTAATGCTTGAAAATATAATGGATTTGTTAAGTGAGCCCAATGTGTAGCTGTCGTTGTTGTTGTTAAGTGCTGTTGAGTCAGCCCCTGAGTCATAATGACCCCTCCCTGGGATTCCAAGGTGGTATCATTACAGAAGTAGATTGCCCAACCTTCCTTCCGAGGAGTGTGTAGCTAGTGCTGGTAATTAAACTGAATGATGGATCTGTCATCCTTCTCCAACAGCTGTACATAAAAATTCAGATCTGTTAGCTCCTTCCCTACTAACTATAGCTCTGTACCCCCTACTACCATTAACTTCAAGATCACCTTTAAGTGAGCCATACATGTCAGATTATGGTATCCTCTTGGATCATTAACCCAATCTCAGATGTCATGCTTTAATTTAACCTAACACATAAAACAGACTAAGTCATGGAATGCTTGAACATTCACTTTATGGAATGCAAAGGACCTCACCTTATTTGGCAAATTAACTACTCACTTCTACACTGATAATATTCTGTATACTTGTTACCTAACTTCCTGTGATGGTTAAAACTGCATGTCAACTTGGCTTTGCCATGATTCTCAGTGGTTTGGCAGTTGTGATATAGTTTATAGATTATGTCATGTTGTAGTCATCCCTATGATGAGATCTGATATAAAGTAATCACCTCCATGATGACATCTGCTATGAGCAGCCAATCACATGAAAGGGAGTTTCCTCAAAGGTGTGACCTTCATCTAATACATATGGACATTCTGGTAAATCTCTCTGGCTTTTTGCTCAATCTGGATCCTGCATCTGGCTCATCATCTGACTTCCAGTTCTTTGGCATTAATGAGAACAAAAGAAGATTATCCTGATTTGTTCATAAAATAATCATAACCTCCTGAATTAACTTTTGAAAAATTAATAAAACACCAACAATTGGTCAAACTGAAGAAACTGAAAAATGGAAAAGAGCAGCAGACTGATCTCAAGACCCCATAACCAAACAGTTATTTGGGCTTGAGCCAATGGCCCCCCTATATTTCCTGACAATCTTGGGATTAGTTAGCCTCTGCACCCTGTGATCGAGCAGCCTGCTGTCTTACCTGCCAATCTTGCGTTTGTCAGCCTCTGCAGCCAGCAGCCACTATCATACCCTGCAGGTACATGAGTCAGGGGAAGCCTCCAGCCTGACATCTGACCCAAGGACTCTTAGGATGTGCCATCCTCTACAAATGTGTGCATCATTTCCTTGAGACATATATTTCTCTATATATAAACACAGGTGACCTTCATTGGTTTTGCTTCTCGAGAGAACCCAGCCTAAGATTTAAAAAAAAAAAAAACTCACTGCCATCAAGTCGATTTGACTCATAGTTCAGTATCCACTCTTTGGATAGGCTCTAATACCCCAATAGAGATTGAACAGTTATTCATTTGCAATGACTCTTTAACAGAACTTTGACTTGAACAAACTAATCAAAGCACTCACTTCCCACACAATTATATAGGAAATAACATGATTTGTGTCCCATATGTATATGTGTTTTTATGTGGAAAATAAAATTATCCCAAAAAGAAGGAACTAAAACTAAATGATAAGACTCATACTTGGGTATTATCCTGTTTAGATAGATGGGTCCATGCATCCTTTAGGAGTTTTGTTAGACATTCAGTCCTATGACAAAACTAAATACTGAACTAACTTAACTATGCTAGACAGACATGGCAAAAAAGTCAAAGACACTCATGGCTATTATAACCCTCTAATCAAATACCAGGGAGCTCTGGTAGCATAGTGCCTAAGGCACTTGACTGCTAACTAGAAGTCTGGAGGTTCAAACCCACCAGCCACTCCTTGGAAGGAAGATGGGGCAATCTACTTCCACAGTGATACTGCCTGGGAAACCCAAGGAGGGGTCGGTATCAGTCGGGTTCGACTCGACGGCAAACAACAACAACAACAATCAAATACCAAGGCTTGGGACAAAGGTTCTTTAGCTCATTCTCTACAGCTTTATACAGACAGTTGTGCAAAATATGTCAGCCACTACAGAACAGTTAGCTAACAACACTGCAGTTAGTATTGCAGTGCAACAAGAATCAAACACCTTTAGTTAGGAGTCTTCAACAACAGAATAGCTCTTCCCTTTCTTCCAGCACACTAAAGAGGGGTATGTGCTCTTTAATATCTTTTGTTGCATCTGGATAAATACCATTGGAAAAGTACAACTAAGCATAGAGAAGATGTGAAGAAAGGCTAACTAGTTATATATCAATCCTGAACCTGACTCCTCATTTTTTGAGTGATCTGATGTTTTGAATTGAATACTCAATGGCGTGACATTTTTGTTTTGTTCCATATAAGCAGGTTTAATTTTACTGACTGCTGTTGTACTAATTATCTGCATTATCCAATACTTTATAAAATGTATGTCAAGTCTTTGTAATCAACAACTACTCTCCTTGCAGTGCAATACATTACAAACTTTGAAAGAACATCATTTTCAAAAGAGTTAGACCTCACACATTAGCCAAAGGCTCTCTTTCCTTGCCAAGTTATTCCTTCCAATTTGACCTTGCTTTGGTCACTCACAAAAGCAGAGGCTCAAGCTACTGCATGGCAAAGACAGTACTGATGGTGCCAGAAAATACTTAAAAGATAGTGTGGTAGTTAAATTTGTATATCAACTTGGCTGGGCCTGGTTGAGTGGTTGGGCAGCTGGTGATAGTCATTCCCCATGATGAGACTGACAATCAACTCCATGGTGGGATCTAACATAAGCAGCCTTCGGGATGTGGTCTACTTCCTGTATGTAAGCAGAAGCCTTGAGAATAGTCTCTAGCTTATAGCATGCTTGGACCCTGCATGTAGCCATGTCATTGTTCAGCAGCCTGCCATGCTCTGCCGACCTTGGGACTTACAATGGACTTGAATTAATGGCCTGCCGTGTGGTTTGGTAACATCAGGACTATACCTTTTTACGTGTCAACCTTGGGCTCAGCAGCCTCAGCAGCCAGCAGCTGTCTGAGTGAAGAAAAGCCTCTAGCTTCAGTGGGCTGGGAACTGGAGGAAGAGCTGAAGCCCAAGGCTGAGGGGCTTTCACCCAGCCCCTAGAGCCTGGCACTTTGAACTTGGACTTAAAGCCTCCAAACTGTAAGAGAATAAACTCCTGTTTGTTAAGGTCATCCCATTTGTGGTATATGCTTATCAAAGCAGCATTAGGTAACCAAAACAGATAGTGTTTCAGGTCTTAAAAGCCTATTCCAAGGAGGCAGCATCTAGTAAGCACAAGGAAAAGAAATCCACGTAGAAGGGGGCACTCTTATAAGAAGGCAAAATTCTATGAAAATTCTTGATCAAAAGTGGGGAAACAACAAGCAGTCAAAATGTCAAGGCACTTGACATGACTGAGGCTTCTAATTTAAGTGCAGGTTTAACCACTTTTATTAACCTGTTTCTCAGAAGTTGCATCTACTTTGCAAATTCTCAGAAAGCATGCCCACAGATGTTGAAATGTACCACAGAGATTAAGACATGACTGCAGATGTCAAGATGTACTTTAAAGATTATTTTTTAATTGTTCCAAGAAGCTTACAGGTACCCAAAGTCTACTTTCTGCAATTTTCCTCCAAATTGTATTTCCAGTTACCAATGAAAATTCTTTGTAAACAATTTTATATAAATACCAACCAATCACAATAGCTTTCAATCTGTCTTTCATGTTTGTGGGTTTGTTTTTATTCCCCCTTTATAAACCACTGTAATTGAATAGCTCATAGGGTACTCAGGGAATTGCTTTCACTTTGTAGTTACCTCAGCTTAAACTGTGGTGTTATTCCCACAATAAAACTGATCTTCTGGTTAAACTTACCAACAAGGTGTTTTGATTTGGTGATTCACTCTTCAACAAAGTTGAGCAATCATTTCTTTATGATTTTTGAGATTTATGTCCTGCTTTGAGAAAGGTCTCCCCCACTCCAAAATTATGAATAAATACACCTATGTTTCTTTTAAGGAGCTCTGGTGGCACAGTAGGTAAGGCATTTGGTTGCTAGCCACAAAGTCAGTGATTCATATCCACCAGCTGATCCATAGAAGATAAGGTAATCTACTGGCATAAAGATTTACAGCCTTGGAAACCAAATGGAGGTCACTATGAGTCAGAATTGACTCAATGGCAGTAAGTTTGCCTTTTTTTTTTTCATTTGC
>NW_006921614.1:7805731-7817287 GCF_000298275.1 Orycteropus afer afer
TGACTGCACAGTCTTTTCCCTCTTTTTGTTTGTAGTTGTCCTCACTTGCCAATTGCTATCTCTGGTTCCCTGTCTCAAGGCTCAGGGGTCCAAGATTATCTTCTGTGTCTGTGTTAATTGGTTTCCCTTTTCTTTGTTGAAGAGGGTCTGTGCAGTCCTTCGGCCTAGTCCGCCATCTTGCCCCACCTCAGTCCTTATGCTTAAATTTTTGATCTATCTAGAATTTATCTGGGTGTAAATAATGAAATAGAGATAATCCATTTTTTAAAATCTTGTTTCCCTAAACATTTAAACTAATGAATAATCTATTTTACCCAGTGATTTGAAAACCATCCTATTGTAATCTAATTTCAGCTCCAAATCAGGTTTATTTCTGGACACTAATTTGTTCCATTGATCTGTCTGCCTAGTTTTTTCTACAACAAGAAGTTTAAATTATTCAATTCCAATGTATAAATTATTACAAATTTCATAATGTATCTTAACATCTGATAAATCAAGTTCTTCTTTATTATTTAACATTTTTTGGAATTTTCCAGGTTAGTCTCATATTTGTATTCTTCTAGATAAATTCTGAATCATTTTCACAAGAACAGCAACAAAATCCTATTGCTATTGGAAATGGGGTCACATTGACCCCATCTTTCAATACTGACTCTTCCTTTTTCAACTCTTCCTTTTTCTATTTCTTTTACTTTTCTATGATTCCCCTTAGAGTTTTAAAATTTTCATCATGTGTATCTTTCATATTTCTTTTAAGTTTATGTATAGATATTTTTACCATTTGGGCTGCTGTAACAAACCTATTTTAATGGATAGGTAACACACAGAGTACAAAATCAAAAGGTATAAACCTCCCACTCTTCTAGCCCAACCACTCAGATTCCTTCACTGAGGTAATATCTGTTCCTAGGTAAATTCATTTCAAATCTGTTTCAAGATGTTAACCATTTTGCTTTTAAGAACAGTGCATCATCTCTTTAAAACAGAAAGGCTAAATACTAGAAGTCAGCACACTGAAGCTAAGTCTAAAAGACACATGTATGACCTTTGTGAATGACCCTCCCACATCCCTGCCAGTCAATCTTAAATCCTATTTCTGCTTAAATCTTTCACATACAATTGACCATCAAAACCTGTGTACTGAAAAACATGCCTCAAGTTCATCCACTTTGCTCCTAATCAATCAGACTATATAGGATCTCACTACACAGAACTCACATTTATGTTCCGCTACTCACCTCACCATAGCACATTATCTGGCATAGATTTTTTTATTATTATTATTAACAAATGCTTACAAAGTACTCAACATGCTGTTAGATATCAGAGCTGCTGCTCAGTTGACACTTTTCAAAGTGTGGTCCACAGACGAGTCCCAGTAAACAACAAGACACTGAGAGTCTTTTTTTATATGAAAGTATATAAACACTTTGATAGCATGAAGTCCCTAGATGGCACAAATAGTTAAGCATTCAGCTACTAACTGAAAAGTTTGTGGTTTGAATTCACCCACAAGCACCTCAAAAGAAAGGCCTGGGTGAATCTACTTCTGAAAACTCAGCCATTGAAAATCATATGGAGCATGGTTCTACTCTGACACACATGGGGCTACCGGGGTCGGAATTGACTCAAAAGCAACTGGGCAATAAAGAACAAAAACTTTTATAGCAATGTGACATTGCTGTAACATAGAAGTGCATGGTCATTTTTCTGGTCATTTAGATTTCTCCTAGTGTACAAACCTAACAGTCAACAATAGATTAAAAACAAGAAATAATGCTATTTCATCACAGAGGTTTAAGGAGCACAGGATATAGCCACCATCATCTTTTTCCTAGGCTACCTCAGTAGACATCCAACCGTAGTCACTGCTTTCTCTCTTGCCCTTTTCCAATCCATTTGTACATAGAGCCAGAGTGATCCTTCTAAGAAGTACCACAGAATCACATCACTCTAATGTGATACTTTCTATCACCCACAAACCTCACATCACCTGGCCCCTTCCAGGCTCTGTAACTCCATCTTACTTCTTATTAGCTAGCCAGCCTAGCTTCACCTCGCACAAGGACCCATCACTCTCTTGTTGCCTGGAAGCCTTGGCATGGAGTGTTCTTGCAGCCTGGAAAGCTTGACCCAGAAAAGACATTCAATAAATTGTTAACAAAATGAATAGAATTTTGTAGGAGACCTTTCTATAAATGTGAAAAACTCCTCACACCCATACCTCATTTTTTTGATCAACATAGTATCATTAAAAATTTCCATATAAGTTGCAAATAGTTACCAATGAAATTAAAGCAATAGAAACTTTAGAAACATAACAACAAAAATCATTACTTCAGTCCTAAAAGATTCTAATCCTGCAAAGCCATGTGTGTGAGATAACTGTTTGTGGGCAACAGGTAGTGTGGAAGCTAAAGCACAATGTGGTCAGGTCCCATCAGGCATGCAGTGACCACACCCCCACCAGAGATATGTGCCACCCCTCCTGCCCACCACAACTTTAAAGCACAAAACAGGAAAATCAAGCAATTAACAAATATAGGCCAAAATGTTCAAACCTACTACTAAGCAAAGAATTTTCAAACTGTATGCCATTTCTTGCATATCAGATTAATTAAGTTTAAGCAATAATTGTTGTTGTTGTTATGTGCCGTCGAGTTGGCCCCCAACTCATAGTGACCCCTCTTTGGGTTTTCAAGGCAGTATCACTGCAGAAGTAGGATTGACCAACCTTCCTTCTGAGGAGTGGCTGGTGGGTTTGAACTGCCAGTCTTCTGGTTAGCAGTCAAGTGCCTTAGGCACTATACTATCAGAGCTCCTAATAGCACCTAGTATTAGTGCAATGTATGGGTATTATTGTTGTCAGTTGCCAGAGAGTCAATTCTGACTCACAGTAACCCAATGTAGAACAGAACAAAATGTTGCCAATCCTATACCATCTTCAAGAACACTGGTATGCTCAAATCCTTGTTGTGGCTATAGTGTACCGCATTCCAATATCAGACAATATTCTGTTGTCATATATAGAGTTTTCACTGGCTACTTTTTGGAAGTAGATTATCAGGCTTTTCTTCCTGGTTTGTCTTAGTCTGGAAGCTCCACTGAAACCTTTCTACTGGTATTTGAAATCCCAGTGGCTTCCAACGTCAGAGCAACACACAAGCTACAACAGCAACACAAACACACAGGCAGTGGAATGTATATATATTTAGTTTCATGTATTTGTTACTATTAGTATCAATCTGTACATAGAGTTGTACATAGGAGAGCTATGAGTCAGAACTGAGTCTATGGCACCTAACAACAGTTTCAGTCTATGGAAAACAATCTATATAACACAACAGAAAACAACATAAATATAAACATATAGTCAAATAAAATACCAAAATGTTTATCCTTTTTGGCTAGCAATTCCATTCTGGGAAAACACTGTAAAGAACTAATATCCTAAATATGTATAAAATTTTATACACAAAAGGCTCACTAGGTATCATTTATATTTATAGGAGCAATGCAGATCAATGACTCTCAAAGGAAGGAGGGAGTGTGGTCAGTCATGAATGAGAGCCAGCCTACCACGGCGTAATTACTGATAGGGCAATGGAATCTCCCACAGAAAATGCATTGATGGGAAAAGGACTGAGCCACTGAGCCACTAGCCAGATGTTAAAAGAATAAGGAAACATCTTAATAAATACCTCTCAAAAAAATTAAGCTGTTACAAAAGAAAACATATCATCACAAAGGAAAGCACACAGGTGTTAAGTGTAAAAAAAGGGGTGGGGGCTTACAATGCTCATAATCTGATTACCAAACCCAAACCAAATCCACTGCCATCAAGTCCATTCAGAGTCATAAGGACCCTACAGGACAGAGCAGAAATGCCCCATAGGGTTTCCAAGGCTCTAAATCTTTCCGGAAACAAATTGCCTAATCTTTCTCCCAGAGTGGCTGATGGGTTCAAAATGCTGACCTTTGATTGGCAGTCAAGTGTGTTAACTACTGCATCACCAGCCACATAAAAGAATGAAAGAAAAATGTTGTAAGTGGTTTGAATTCAAGTGGAAAAAGACTTGGGTAAATTTTCTCCTTAAATTTTTTCGTATCTTCTAAATTTTTGAGAGCAAGCTTATATTTCCTTTTTTATGAAAAAAATACACATTTCTTTCTGACCAAAAAAGTGAGCCTAATTCAGCATGCAAAATGTTTAGCAACAGCAGATAATATGCTTCTAGCTTCTTTTCATTGCCTAAACCAAAAAAAACCCAAACTTGCTGCCATAGAGTTGTTTCCAACTCACAGCAACCCCCATTGGGTTTCAAAGGCTGTAAATCTTTATGGAAGTAGATCGCCCAGTCTTCCTTCTGCAGAGCAGATGGTGGGTTTGAACCACTGACCTTCCGTTAGCAGTCAAATGCCTTATCCACTACATCACCAGAGCTCTTTTTTATTGCATAACCATATTACTATTACTGCATAAAAACAGTATGGAGTTAATTTGGTGGAAAAGGGGAGAAAAATCATCTTGTCCACTCATACAAAAGTAGAATTATCTAGATTATCTTTGTGCTGTCCCAAGAAGAAAAAGGCTTATGCACTGGGGACAAATCTAAATACTCTACCACCATGCATAAGATAAGCTATTCAGTCATACCAAGGGCAAACATTTCTGCTCCAAAGCTATAGAAACATAGTAAAAGCCCTATGAAATGTAAATACCCATAAATTCCAAACATGATTACCCACTAGCTATAACTATGACAGCTTACGAGGTTAACATCAATTTCCAGGGGCCTCAAGCTACCAGAGAGGAAGCCAGTTTCAGTCACCTACAAATCATTCAAATCCCAAGGCAGGCATCATATGCCTGTAAAAGGAACCAGTCGCCTGTTAATTCTCTGTCCAGCTTTGTCTCTAAAGTCATTTCTTTTGACATTCACCATGAGCACGTCCCTCACTATTAATGTGTTTAACTTCAGAATTTCAACTAGACAACGAAATGTGCTCATCATATTGGGCCTGAGAGACTATAGAGAGAAAGAAGGAAAAACAATCACACAGCCGATGCTATATCGAGGTTGAGATTTCAATCACACAAGAGAAATCAAGAAACTCAAAGTTAATGCTCCCTTGACAGCCTTCAATCTCTACTCTGGGCATATGGGTCATAATGAGAGTTTCATTAGGATCTCAACTGTGGCACACACACATATCTAGCCTTGTGCCTTCTCCCTTTAAAATAAAAATGTTTCTATTCAAACTTGGAGGCAATGCAAATTATTGTGTAAGGATTGATCCTGCACTGTCTCAGCACTCAGCACAAATATCCAGGCCTTTATCTCTGTGTATCTCCCTGGACCACCATCTGCCTCTGGCCTCAAGGTCATGACAATCTCCAAACACTTCCCCATTCAGCAACAAGAAAGGAAAAACTTGATCACAGAGCAAAGAAAACTCCAAATATATATGTGTGTCTGTCTATCTGTTAGTACACACATATAGACTGTGCCTCAAACTTCCATGCAACGATAAAACTATGAGGAATAAGGACTTCACCCAGGGCTAGCAACCACTCTGCGGGTGCTACATTCATCTAGTATGATCAAGTCACATAAACATGACAGAAACACAGTGTTGACAAAATAAAATCCATTATTATTTATAGAAAGTAAATGGTAAATAGAAAAAGGAGCCCTGGTGCCTCAACAGTTAAGCTGGCCTGCCAACCAAAAGGTCAGTGGTTGGAATTCAACAGCTGCTCCATAGAAGAAAGATGAGGCAGTCTACTTCCATAACTATTACAGCTTTGGAAACCCTATGGGGCAGTTCTACCCTGTCCTATAGGGTCAAAATGAGTTGGAATGGATTCAATGGCAATACATTTGTTTTTTGGTTTAAACAATAGAAACAAATTATTTATAGTAAACCAGTGCTGGCTCCTACACATAGCTCACTTTGTAGTAGAGGAAGCTGCTTATTTCTCAAAGGGCAACGGGCTAAATTCCCCCAAATTACCCATGTCCATACTTACATAACGTGTCAGGCACACCATGATTTAGGTCAGATGCTGTGTTCATGTAACTACTTCACTAGCAATGTGGCTCTATCCACGCATGGGTAGGGGAGCAAAACCTCTGCAAAGTGCACACTCAGGCCTTTGCCCTGCTCAGGAAGTGTTACAGCTCTCAGTGACCACACTAGTCTGCTTTACTTGGACATCACACTACATGTGCCTGGACTATGTCTACTTCTACTTGTCAAGGCACCCAGCTCTAGCAGCTATCTCCTACCCAAGAAGTGCCCAGCTATTTCTCTGTGGGCTAAGTAACCCATTGCAGCTCTCTCTCTCTATGGACTGACAAACCCACTGTCACTCTTTGTCTTCAATATTACAGCTCATAACTCATAACTCTTTTGTTTTGGTCTAGAAGGCTCTCAATACCCTGGTTCCAAAGGACATGTTCTACACTTAAGTTCTTGATGATCATGAAGTCCCCTAAAACCTCAGTGAGAAAGGCCGTTCACATGAGCAATCTCAAGTCAATGCCCTCATAGAAGGACTGCAAACCAAGCAATCTTCTAGGTGGACTACAGATTATCCAGTACCATTGGGTAGACTATAAGCCCCTTATATGGCTAGTAAATTGGCCAAACCCTTGCAACTCGCATATGCAGATAGTAAACAGACAAATCACTTACAACATTGTAGCCTGACCAATCATTCTGAAAAAATTACAAACCTAGGGCCCAAAGGCCATATATAAAAGAACACACTGCACCACAACACATATGCAAAGAACATGGTGGTAGTGGTAGAACCAGGTGGGAAGCAAAACAAAAGCCTCAGTTTCTCCCAGAAAGGTGTCATGGGAAGACTAGGAATCAAGAAATCCAGGGGTTAGTTCCCAGTCACCCTACTAGCTGTGTGACCTTAGGGAAGATACTCACCCTGGAAGAGCTCAGTTTACTCATCTGCAAATTAAGGAGATCCATGAGATGACTTAGGAGGTCATATAGCTGATTTAAAGTGCTTTGCCAGCACTAGCTTTCTGAAATTTCTCAGCTGAAATTTCCTCTTTATCCGCCATAAAGTCTACTAGAATTCTTTTATGTTAGCACAAGAACTGGGGAGTCCAGTCACTGAACCACCAAGCTTTGGTAGATTGTATACAACCATAAGGATAAAGTACTAATTGCTCTCATTTATTCTTTCACTCATTTATCCATTCAGAACACAGCAAATCACCTCATACATAAATAATATACAAAACAATGTGCTAAACACTTTAGGGGAAGGATACAAAAATAAACCACTTTACAAAGTATCCCTACTTTAAGTCACTTAATGTTTACAATCCAACCAGAAAGATAAACAATTGAAGAAAAATCCAGTGAAAAAGATCTAGACCAAACTGCTAAAGTTACTGCTCTTCACAGTAACTTTCCCACAACTCTTGGTTGAAACATCTCAACAGGCATTTTGTCCATTCTGGAGCCTTGTTTTTCACCAATTCCTTCAGTGCAGCTTCAACTTCTTCCTTCAGTACCATTGGTTCTTGATCATATGCTACCTTCTGAAATAGTTGAACATCGACCGATTCTTACTGGTACAGTGACTCTGTACATTTCTTCTTTTGATGCTTCCTGGCCAACTGACTGAAAGACATCAATATTTGTGCCCATTTCAAAGAAAGGTGATCCAACAGAATATAGAAATTATCAAACAATATCATTAATATCACACACAATTAAAATTCTGCTGGAGATAATTCAAAAATGGTGGCAGTAGTGTATTGACAGGAGCTCTGGTAGCATAGTGGCTAAGACACTTGCCTGCTAACCAGACAGCTGGCGGTTCAAACCCACCAGCCACTCCTCGGAAGGAAGGTTGGGCAATCCTACTTCCATAGTGATACTGCCTCGGAAACCCAAGGAAGGGTCACTATGAGTCGGGGCCGACTCGACGGCACATAACAACAACAACAACAAGTGTATTGACAGGGAACTTCCAGAAATGCAAGCTGGACTCAGAAGAGGATGTGGAATAAGGTATATTATTGCTGATGTCAGATGGATCTTGGCCAAAAGCAAAGGATACCAGAAAGATGTTTACCTGTGTTTTATGACTATGCCAAAGCATTTGACTATGTGGATCATAACAAATTATTATGGATAACATTGAGAAGAATAGGAATTCCAGAACACTCACTTGTGCTCATGAGGAACCTGTACATAGACCAAAAGGCTGTAATTCAAAAAGGACAAGGGACACTGAATGGCTTAAAATTAGGAAGGGTATGTGTTAGAGTTGTATCCTTTCACCATATTTATTCAATCTGTATTCTGAGCAGATAATCTGAGAAGCTAGACTATATGAAGAACTCAGAACCAGAATTGAAGGAAGACTTATTAACAACCTGCCATATACAGATGACACAACTTGCTTGCTGAAAGAGAAGACATCTTGAAGCACTTACTGATGAAGATCAAAGGCTACAGTCATCAGTATGGATTACACCTCAACACAAAGAAAACAAAAATCCTCACAAGTGGACCAAGAAGCAACATCATGATAAATGGAGAAAAGATCGAAGTTGTCAAGGATTTCATTTTACTTGGATCCACAATCAACACCCATGGAAGATCCACAATCAACACCCATGGAAGAAGCAGTCAAGAAATCAGACACAGGACAAATGTGGTATAAAAGACTTCTTTAAATTGGTAAGAAGATGTCAGTTTGAAGACTAAGGTGTGTCTAACCAAAGCCATGGTATTTTCAATCACTTCACATGCATATGAAATCTGGACAATGAATAAAGAAGACAGAAGAAGAGTTCATGCCTTTGAATTATGGTATTGGTGAAGAATTCTGAAAATATCATGGACTGCCAGAAGAACAAATAAACCTGTCCTGGAAGAAGTGAAGCCAGAATGTTCCTTCGAAGCAAGAATGTCCAGGCTTCATCTCACCTACTTTGGTCATTTTGTTAGGAAGGACTACTCCCTGGAGAAGAATATCATGCTTGGTAAAGTCAAGGTCAGCAAAAATGGGGAAGAGCCTCAATAAGATGGATTGACATAGTAGCTACAATGATGGACTCAAGTATAGCATAGATTGTGAGCATTAAGCATGACTGAGCAGTATTTCATTCTATTGCACATAGGGTTGCTATGAGTTGGAGCCAACATAACAGCACCTAACAAAAACAACTTTCCCGCTGAGCCTACATATTACCTCAAAATTCTCTTCAACACAAGCACTCTGTTCAGCATAAGAAAGACTGAAATCACCAGGTGAGATAAAGGTTATTTGTGCTTCTCAAGTTCAGCACTCACCTGAGCATATGGCTGTTGTTGTTGTTATATGCCGTCAAGTTGGACTGACTCATAGCAACCCCTCCTTGGGTTTCCGAGACAGTATCACTACGGAAGTAGATTGCCCAACCTTTCTTTCAAGGAGTGGCTGGTGGGTTTGAACCACCAGCCTTCTGGTATATGGCGAGGTACTTCCAATGTCTTCCCCACACTTGTCCTACCAACCTCCTTTGGCTTCCTTCACTTCAGTATCCTTATGCATTCCCAAAAAGCAGGAAGTCACTAAGAATCTAGTCACAATGGCTGAATGCTGTTGTCAATTTGCCACTGTCAAGTTTTTTAAGATTCCAAACAGCAGGCAAACAGGAAATAGATGTAACTTGCTGAATTTCATGTCTAGCACAATGCTATATTAAACACTGAATTGGAAGACTATTCTGTTAACATTAGACACCTGGTATATTTCTATTAAGAAGGACAAGGCATGGTGTTACTGAAACTTTAATCAATGCACATATGGACTAGCCAGTTTTACAAGCACACACATATACACACACACATGCTCCTCCTATCCTACTGTGAAAAGCTGCATCCCTAACCCTAGTTGGCCATCTGGGAGACAAATGACTTTGTGATAGCATTGGAAATTGGTTCTACTCTTCTGGAAAGCAATGTGACAATACATTTTAGAAGCTATAAAAATGTTCATACTCTTTGACCCAGTAATGCCACACCTGGGACTCTATCATAAGAAACTGACTCAACATATGGAAACGTCTATATATACGAAGGCATACCTCACAGTGTTATTAATAGTGAAATTGTAAGCAATGTGCTTGTCACCAATAGCATTAAATAATTAATGGTATAGTATCCCAAAGAATATTATGCAACCATTAAAATGGTAACTATGAAGATTGTGTAGCAAAAAGAGGAAATGTAGATACAAAATAACAAGTACAACGATGTAAAAAAAAATCATTGGAAAAAAGTTTGAAAACTGATCATCAGTGTTTTAGGGTGGTGAATGTGGGTATATTTTCTCTTTTTATTTGCTAAACTTTTTATAATACCATTATGAGTCTTCTATATTAAAAGGAAATCTTTTGAAGAAATAGAAATGTTATCTTTTGATTTCCAGGACAGAAAGGAAAGGGTCTAAATTAGCTGGTGCAGCCTCTTTCCCTGCTGAGAACACACTAAGTGCTGGTCCCAGGTGGTGCAGAAGTAGCAACACTCTTACCCATAGAGACAGGGAGCAGCAGCATTGCTTGTATGTATTGGGGGCTGGGAGCTGTGCTGCATGCCAATAGTTTCATGTAGAGCCACCTGGAAGTGTTGCATACTTGTAAATGATTGCCAAAAATTGAGCAGTGCCCATCTGCTAACCCTAGTAGATTGCCTTCATTAACAGCATCTCCAGGCAGAGAATTCCCCAGGCACACCTCACGTGCTGTCAGTTATCTGTTTAAGGAATTTATATGGGGTCACATAGGCTGCAAAATAATTTGTTTAAATAAGCCCAGGTCTTCATTACTGGAGCAATGAATAAGGTCTGTGGCAAGAAACACACTAATCATAAAGATCAGAGGAAGAAAGCAGAAACGATCTTTCTTCATGGGGAAGTAAAAGAGTTCTGCCACAGCTGGGTGTTGCAGCACCCCAGAGAGCTACTGAGTGCAACAAAAGTATGTGAGTAAGAAACAGGAGTCAGGTGTCTTTCCAGGGCTGATATGGGATGAAAGATGTGAGAGGACAGAAAGTGTGCTCAATTCTAGGAAACACATATAATCAGAGGGAATCTGAATCTTACCCCTGGACCATTTACCCTACACACAGTTTCAGCCCTGCACCCTCGCCTGAGCTAAGCCTGCTCCAGGAAATTTTAGGGAGCTCTGATCCAGAGTTCAAGCAGTCTGCACTGAATGAGTCTTGTCTTTGACACTGCTCTAATGTTCTTACCTTTGTGACTAAGCACTTTTTCTTTTTGTTTCTATAACAAGGTTCCTATCTCTCCTCCATACCTGAATCTCCTCTCTGATTTCCTGCCAAAGGAGGCAGCAGAGTAGAAAAATTTCAGTTCAGACACAAATTTTAAAATCAGAGTCAACTCGGGGAATGTACCCAAGAACATGTATAGGGTTGGCAGACAATGGTCCTATAAGTTTATGTGTATGATCTGAATTCCTAGGTGTATAGTAGAGCTGACAAGGGGCAAGGCTGTAGTCACTG
>NW_006921614.1:7818092-7822445 GCF_000298275.1 Orycteropus afer afer
AAAAAAAAAAAAAAAAGAAAGAAAGAAAGAAACATCTAAGACAATGAAGGGATCATTGCAATTAAAAAAAAAAATCGGACACAACTCAAAATTCCAACAGTCTTCTTTACAGAAATAGAAAAAACAATCCTCAACTTTATATGGAAAGGTAAGAGGCCCTGAATAGCTAAAACAATGCTAAAAGAGAAGAACAAAGTAGGAGGACTAAAACTTTCTGATTTTAAAACACACTATACAGCTACAGACAGAGCTCTGGTGGCATCATGGTTAAAGCATTCAGCTGCTAAACAAAAGGTCAGCTGTTTGAACCTAGGAAGTGCTCAAGACTTAAATCTCAACAACCTTGGAAACCCTATGGGCAGTTCTACTCTGTCTTACAGGGTCACTATGAGGTAGAACTGACTCAATGGCAGGTTTTTTGTTTTTTTTTTTTAATACAACTAAAGTACTACTAAACAACCAGGTACTGCTATCACAATAGACACAGAAACCAAAGGAATAAAATGAAGAGTCTAGAAGTAAAGCCATATATCTATACTCACTACTGCCGAGTTGGTTCCAACTCAGCAACTCTTCCTTGGGTTTCTGAGGCAGTATCTCTAAGGAAGTAGATTGCCCAGTCTTCCTTCACAGGAATGACTGGTGGGTATGAACCACCAGCCTTCTGGTTAGCAGTCAAATGCCTTAGGCAATATGTCACCAGAGCTCCTTGGTCAACTGATTTTTGACAAGGGTGCTAAGTCCATCCAGGAGGAAGGAAGAACCTCTTCAATACATGGCGCTGTGAAAACTGGATTCCTATATGCAGAAATATGAAACAGGATCCTTGCCTCATACCACACACAAAAACAAATTCAAAATGAATTAAGGACCTACATGTGCAAACTGAAATCATAAAATTATTAGGAGAATAAGCAGGGGCAAATAAAAGAGTGGGACTCCATAAAAACTAAAAACTTTTCTTCATCAAAAGACTCTACAAAAAAAAGAAAAGAAAAAAACAAGCCATTGACTGGGAAAATATCTTTTTTTGTTGTTGTTAGGTGCTGTCAAGTAGTCTCCGACTCATAGTGACCCTATGCACAGCAAAATGAAACAATGCCCAGTCCTGCACCAGCTCCACAATCCTTGCTATACTTGAGACCACTGATGCAGCCACTGTGTCAATCCATCTCATTGAGGTCCTTCCCCTCTTTCTTTGACCCTCCACCTTACCAAGCATGACATCCTTCTCCAGCGAATGGTCCCTTCTGACAACATGACAAAAGCAGGTGAGACGAAGTCTAGACATTCTTGCTTCCAAGGAGCATTCCTACTTCACTTCCTCTGGGACAGATTTGTTAGTTCTTTCAGCAGTCCATGTTACTTTCAGCATTCTTCGCCAGCACTACAACTCAAAAGCATCAACACTTCTTTGGATTTCCTTATTTGTTGTCCAGCTCTCACATGCATATGAGATGACTGAAAATGCCATGGCTTGTGTCAGGTGCACTTTTGCTTCAAGCAGACATCTTTGCTCTTCAGCACTTGAAAGAGGTCTTTGCAGTCAATTTGCCCAGTGAGTCTAGGGAGCTCTGGTAGCATAGTGGCTAAGACACTTGCCTGCTAACCAGACGGCTGGTGGTTCAAACCCACCAGCCACTCCTCAGAAGGAAGGTTGGGCAATCCTACTTCCGTAGTGATACTGCCTCGGAAACCCAAGGAGGGGTCGCTATGAGTCGGGGCCGACTCGACGGCACATAACAACAACAACAACAACATACGTCATCTAATGTCCTGACTGCTGCTTCTATTGGCATCAATTGTAGAACCAAGCAATGTGAAGTCTTTAACAGCTTCAATCTTTTCTCCCTCTATCGTGATGCTGCTTATAGGTTCAGTTGTGAGGATTTTTGTTTTCTTTATATGAGATGTAATTCATATGCAGACTGTATTCCTCAATCTTCAGCAGTAAGTGCTTCAAATCATCCTCACTTTCAGCAAGCAAAGTTGGGTCATCAGTGTATCACAGGTTGTTAATGATTCTTCCTCCAACGCTGATGCCACATTCTTCTTCATATAGTCCAGCTTCTCAGATTATTTGCTCAGCATACAGACTGAATAAGTATGGTGAAAGGATACAACCCTGACACACTCCTTTCTTGATTTAAAACCATGCAGTGTCCCTTTGTTTTATTTGAACAACAGCCTCCTGGTCTATGTACAGGTTGCTCATGAGCACAATTAAGTGTTCTGGAATTCCCATTTTTCTCAATGTTATCCACAATTAGTTATGATCCACATAATCGAATGCTTTTGCTTAGTCAATAAAACACAAGTAAACATATTTCTAGTATTCCTTGCTTTCAGCTAAAATCCATCTGACATCAACAATGATACACCTCATTTCACATCCTTTTCTGAATCCAGCTTGCATTTCTGGAAGTTCTCTGTCAATACACTGCTGCGACCATTTTTTAATTATCTTCAGTAAAATTTTACTTGCATGTGATATTAATGATATTGTTTCATAATTTCCACATTTTGTGGGTCACCTTTCTTTGCAATGGGTACAAATACGGATCTCTTGCAGTCAATTGGCCAGGAAGATCTCTTCCAAATTTCTTGGCATAACTGAATGCCTCCAGAGAGACATCCGTTTGTTGAAACATCTCAATGGGTATTCCATCAATTCCTGGAGCCTTGTTCTTCGCCAATTCCTTCAGGAAAGCTTCGACTTTTTCCTTCAATACCATTGATTCTTGAACATATGCCACCTCATGAAATGGATGAACATTGACCAGTTCTTTTTGGTACAATGACTCTGTGTATTCCTTCCATCTTCTTTTCATGCTTCCTGCATCATTCAATATTTTGCCTATAGACTCTTTCAATATTGCAACTCAAGGCTTAAATTTTTTCCTCACTTCTTTCAGCTTGAGAAATGCCAAGCATGTTCTTTCCTTTTGGTTTTCTAACTCCAGATTTTTGCACATTTCATTATAGTAATTGGCTTTGTCTGCTTGAGCTGCTCTTTGAAATCCTATGTTCAGCTCTTTTATCTTGCTATTTCTTCCATCTGCTTTAGCTACTCTCCATTCAAGGGCAAGTTTCAAAGTCTCTTGTGACATCCATTTTGGTCTTTTCTCCTTTTCTCATATTTGTAATGACCTCTTACTTTCTTCATGGATGATATTCTTGATGTCATCCCACAATTATTCTACTTTTCAGTCATTGGTGTTCAACGTAACAAATCTATTCTCAGGTGGTCTCTAAATTCAGAAGAGATATATTCAAGGTCCTATTTTGGCTCTTGTGGACTTGTTTTAATTGTCTTCAACTTCAAGTTGAACTTACATATGAACAGTTGATGATCTGTTCCACAATCAGCCCCTGGCCTTGTTTTGGCTGAAGATACTGAGCTTTTCCATCTCCTCTTGCCACAGATGTGGTCAATCTGATTCCTGTGTACTCCCTCTGGCAAAGTCCACATGGATAGCCACCATTTGTGTTGTTGAAAAAAGGTATTTGGAATGAATAAGTTGTTAGTCTTGCAAAATTCGATCATGTGATCTCCAGCATTATTTCTGTCACCACGGCCAAATTTCCAACTACCAGTGATTCTTCTTTGTTTCCAAATTTTGAATTCCAGTCACCAGTGATAATGAACACATCTTGATTGCATAGTCGGTCAGTTTCAGACTGCAGAAGTTGATAAAAATTTTCAATTTCCTCATCTTTGGCTTTGGTGGTTGGTGTGTAAATTTAAATAACAGTAACATTAACTGGTCTTCCTTGTAGGTGTATGGATAGTCTCCTATCACTGACAGCACTGTACTTCAGGACAGATCTTGAAACATTCTTTGCAATGATGAATGCCATGCTTTCTCTTCAAATTGCCATTCCCAGAATAGTAGACCATATGGCTGTCTAATTCAAAATGGCTCAAACTAGTCCATTTCATCTCACTATTGCCTAGGATATCAATCTTCATGCATTCCATTTCATTTTCAACAACTTCCGATTTTCCTAGATTCATAGTCCGTATGTTCCATGTTCCAATTATTAATGGATGTTTGCAGCTGTTTTTCAATTTGAGTCATGCCACGTGAGCAAATGGAGGTACCAAAATCTTTACTTTATCCATATCATTAAGGTTGATTCTACTCTGATGAAGCAGCTCTTTCCTAGTTGTATTCTGAGTGCTTTCTGACCTAAGGGGCTCATCTTCCTGCACTGTATCAGACAATGTTTCTGGGCTATTTAAAATGTTGCCTAGTAAAGAAAGGGAAATCAAAGGCATCCATATTGGTAAGGAAGAAGTCAAACTATCCCTATTTGCTGATGATATGATCCTATACCTAGAAAACCCAA
>NW_006921614.1:7824730-7834217 GCF_000298275.1 Orycteropus afer afer
ATGAGACAAAGTATATGTGAACTGCTGTATGAAAAGTGAATTTACTCTGTAAATCTTCACCCAAATCCTAAAAAAAAAAAAAATAATAATAATACAAACAAATAAAATGTTGCCTAGTAATGTATCAGACAGTGTTTCTCTGCTATTCATAAGGTTTTCCCTGGCCAATTCTTTGAGAAGTGGATGGCTTCTTCCTTCTTCCTAGTCTGCCTATATATAAGCTGTGTTGAAACCTGTGTACCATGTGCAAATTATTAAAGATAATAAATACTTTTAAAAAATATATATCCAAAGAATCTAGTAACTAATATATACATATACATATACATATACATATATATATATATATATGTATATATATAAATAACTTCAACAACAACAAAAAGACAAATAACCCAATCATAAAACAGGCAAAAGACTTGAAAAGACATTTCACCAAGGAGGACATTCAAATGGCTACTCAAACACATGAAAAGATGCTCAGCATCATGAGCCATCACAGAAATGCAAATATAAACACAAAGTGATATCATTACATTCCCACTAGGATAGCTACAAGAGAAACAAATGTTGGTGAGGATGTGGGGAAAATGGAACCCTTATCTATTGCTGGTAGAATGTGAAATAGTACAGCCATTGTGGAAAACAGTGCAGCAGTTCCTCAACAAAGAAAAAGAGAACTACCATATGACCCAGCAGTTCTACTCCTATGTATATACTCAAAAGACTTGAAAGCAAAGATTCAAAAAGAGACTTGTATACCAATGTTCACTGCAGTTCTGTTCACAATCGCCAAAAGGTAGAAACACCCTACAAGCCAATCAACAGATAAACAAAACGTGGTACATACATACAATAGAATACGACTCAGGCAAGTAGGAGAAATGAAGTCTTGATACATGCTGCAGTACTGAAGATGACATGCTGAGCGAAATAAGTCAATCACAAAAGGACCTTTTAGTTATCAGTCAAGCACCACCAGGGCTCCTACTGGACATTTAATAATGCTTAAGGAAAACTTTCATTATAATATCTACTCCTCTTGCTTAGGGATTTCCCTTGGGTCTTCTTTCCATTGGTCTTGGTCATTAAATAAGAACTATCTATTGTTTTTATTGAGCCCTTGTGGTGCAGTAATTAAGTATTTGGCTGCTAGCTGAAAGGTTGGTGTTTTGAACTCACCAGCCACTCCACAGAAGAAAAGACCTAGTGATCTGCTCCCATAAAGATTACTGCCTAGGAAATCCTATGGGGCAGTTCTACTTTGTCATATGAGGTTGCTATGAGTTGAAATCAACTCAACAGCACACAACATTGTTAAACCTTACCTTATACTGACCACACACCTGTTCAAAGTTTGAGTTCTAGAACCACGCCAGTACCCAAACCAAGACACTCTCTTTTCTTCACCACCATCTGACTCTACCTTCAACAAATGGAGTGGCCCATGCACTGGCAAAGCACATAGTGAACCCTTCAAAGCTGGGGGACTGAAGCCTCACTTCCTGGCTGAAAACTTCTGTTCTTTCACTTATAAGTTAATGTGATGTGGCCAAGCTATTTACCCTCTCTGTGCCTCAATCTCCCCATCTTTAAAATAGGGATGATAATAGTACCTACTTCATGGACTACTACAAAGACTACATGTACTAATAAACTCTGAGAATGGTCCCTAACACACAGTAGGTAGAGATTTCTACCCCCAAGTAAGTATTTAGGCCAGAGGTACTTGGGAAGCTACCCATGTTATCCCAAATCATCAGGTAACACAAGTATATCTTTGCTATTCTCTGACACTTGTTATTGTTGTGTGCCGGCAAGGCAACTGCAGCTGATAGCAACTCTACAGGACAGAGTAGAACTGCTCCATAGGGTTTCCTAGGCTGTAATCTTTATGAGAGAATATCATCACGTCTTTTCTCCCACAGAGTGTCCAGTGGGTTGAAACTGCTGACCTTTTGGTTAATAGCCAAGCACTGAACCACTGCACCACAAGGGCTTCTTTCGCAGACACCAATCAAATCAAACTAAACCCATTGCCACTGAACAGATTCTAACTCATAATGATGATGCAATAATGATCTCTGACACTCAGAGGAATTAAATAGACTCTCTAGTGTAAAGCCTTGCTACTCACAGTGTTAGACCAGAGATATTAGCCTCACCTGGGAGCTTGTTATCAGACTACTGGTGGGACCACACTTGGAGTAGCCCTGCCCTTCAGTAGGAAATGGGCAACAAAGAACTGCTACCTGCAGTCTGTAAGTGAAGAAGGCAGATGGGTGCTGTTGATAACTAAGAGGAGTATGCAGATAAGATCTATGGCAGATAGGCAGATAACTTGGTAAATTCCCAGACCATGTCTTATACATTATTGTTCTCTCTGCAGAATGCCTGACTTAGGAGGCAGTGGTTTGACTGACCCTATATTCAACTGATTCTACTTTTTGCTTATGTGGTTTTTAAAAAAGCACAAACGTGTTAAGGTCTGCTCCCCTCACTCTACCTCATCATAGTATCGTATTTGATTCTCCACTCCCTATATGAAGATGATGCAAATGATTGCTAATAAAGGCATGATTTCTGTGATTCTCCTAGAAATGATGCTGGCTTTGAAAGACCCAAGAGTTGAGATGAGAAGAGAGGTTCATAGAACATCCCGGGAAAAAACAGTGAGCTGGATTTCTAAAGAAGAACATGCTGAATTACTTAAGAAGCAGCAACTGGTACTTTGCTGCCATTTCTATTTCAAACTCCCAGAATGTTAAAAACAGAGTTAAGGCAACAGAAAATTAATGATTTCTAATAACCCTTGACCTTTTCTAGTGACAACCCCTATAGTTCAACAAAAAGAGAATAATTACAGAGGGGGGTGGGGAAACTAAATGAGAAGAGAATAGGAATGTCATACTAACTGCCCCTTAAACCCCTCTCTATGGAGCACAGCCTTCATTTTCTAAGACATCAGAAACGACCAGTTCCCTGTGCTTTTGACCTAAGCAATCTGCCTCTCATCCAACATCCCATATCCCATCCCCACCTCCACACACACCTGTCACCACATAATTAACTAAGGGGAGAAAGCCAAAAAAATAAGAGAGTCACCTTCCCAATCCCACAACTATTATGAAATTATCTAAAGTGTGGATGTCATGTCAAACCCAAATGTGCTGCTTCTCTTGGGCAAAATGAGTGATGATCTGTGGCAGACATTCACTCTAAGTCTGCTTCCCAAGTCAAAGATGAAAGAGGATTTCCTCCATGTCATGCTGAATCAACAACCATGTATGAACACAAATACACTAAGCATGCTCATATATATAGGACCCCTGGATGGTGCAAACAATTAAGCCATTTGACTGCTAGCAAAAAGGTTGGCATTTCAGACCTGTCCAGAGACACCCCAGAAGACAGGCCTAGCAATATGCTTCTGAAAGGTCACAGCCATTGAAAACCCTACCAAACAGTTCTCTACAACATGGGGTTGCCATGAATCAGAGTTGACACAACAGCAACTAACACCAATAACAACATATATATTTATAAGTGTGTGTGTGTGTGTGTGTGTGTTTCCCCCTCTTTGGGTACATCCAAAAAGGTTTTGGGGTGAGTAATGATCCAATCTGCAACCAATCATGGGGATGGCACAGGACTCAGCAGTGTTTTGTTCCATTGGTGAGGGGTCACCATGAGTGGGGGCTGACCTGACAAGAGCTAACAACAACAATGAAGAGTCCTTGCCCTCAACTATTGGTACACCCTGTTCATTATCTGCCATTAAATGAGGTTTCCAAGATATTCATAGTAGGAAAGGCACCATGGATCAAAGAGGCTTTCTGCTCTAACTACTTAATGACAGAACAGTCATAGATACACAAAAATAGTGACAAATGTATACAACTTTACATCTGACAAGTCTTTTCAAAACTAAATCCAGGCAAGGAGAATGCACATTTTCTCCCAAACCCTAAATATCATCTCCAAACTTTAATGAACTTTCAACTATATAATCTTAAAGCTACAATCTCACACAGCCACTAATTTTAGAGAAGAATGTTTTTTTAAACAAGCCCTACGGGTCAGGAGAGACTTAGACAAAGCAATTCCCAAGCCCCCCTCAAAAAAAACCCTCAGATGTCCATCTGAGGTTTACTCAAAGATACAGCTAGATTTCCCCCTGTGATATGGCATAGTATTTAAATGCACAAGTGAATAGCAACTGCTCTGTTCAACAGAGCAGGTGAAGACCTAAATGAGAATCCTACAGAACGATGGAAATGTCAGCACAAATGTCATCATACAGTCTTTAGTTTATAAAATGACCCTGCCACCAGGACCAAGACCATGACCTGGAAAAGGCATTGAAAGTATAAGTGAGTTTGCTGTTTGACTGCAAGTTGAACCCTGGGAGTGAATATAGTTCCAGGCTTGAAGGATGACTAATGGCCATAGTCTCAGGGGTGAACAATAACACCAGGGAAGTATGCACTCCTTAGAAGAACCAACCATAAGAGATCAAAAGGGTAACATCTGCCCAGGGATGAAGCTCAGAAGGGAGGAATAGGAAAGAAGGACAAAGGGAAATCGTAACCACTCTTCCTGAAATGGGAAGAGTGCTATTACATTGTGGGATTTGCGATCAATGTCAGAAAACAAATGTGTATGAACTGTTGAATGGAAAACCAATTTGCTCTGTAAGCTTTCAGCCAAATCACAAAAAGAAAGTTAAAAACAAAAGCATAGCTAAGTAAACACTTGCGCTTCTTGCCTATTTCTAAGCTCAAGGCTCTGCAGAGTAAACTAGATATGTCTTCGTCTATAGCAACCAGCACTAAATTGCATGCATCTAAAGACATAATCTATAAGGAAATAAAAATCATTTTCCACTACACATAAACAAAATAGAAGCGATCCCTTCCATATGTGAAGGACACATTCTAACAATCCCTACTAATAAGAATATCTAATATTTTATGATGGCAAAAATCTCAATTGGGGCCCAAAAAATAAGGTATTACAGAGAAATCAGAGCAGACTACACCTTGAGTATACATTAGAATCACCTAGGAAGCTTGTTACGCACACCCATGGCCAGGGCACACAGTGGAGCGATTATATCAGACTCTCTGGAGTTGGACCCTGGCATCACTATTTTTTCAAGCTGCCTGGTTGGATTCCAGTGTGCAGCCAAGATTGGGGACCACTGAATTAGAAATCATTCTGAAGATAGCTTTCCAAAGGCTTGATATTCAGTACATTAAAACAGTAATTTACAAACTCTACTGTATATCTGAATCCCCTGAGGAGTTTGTTAAATGACAGATTGCTGGGCCCACCCTCCAAAGTTTCTGATTCAGTAGCTCTGGAACTGGGCCTAAGAATTAGCATTTCTCATAAGGTCCCAGGTGATGCTAATGCTGCTGGTCTAGGGACTAAATAATGAGAACCAACTAATTAAAATAAGAAGCAACGCCTACTGAAGATCTTGATGTTGTTGTTACGTGCTGTGCCGTCGAGTCAGACCCAACACATAGCAACCCTTCCTTGGGTTTCCAAGGCAGTATCACTACAGAAGTAGATTGCCCAACCTGCCTTCTGAGGAGTGGCTGGTGGGTTTGAACCGCTAGCCTTCTGGTTAGCAGTCAAGTGCCTTAGCCACTACACTACCAGAGTTCCTCTTGATGTTGTTAGTTGTCCTCAAGTCAGCTCCAACTCATGGCAACCTTATGTACAACATAACAAAATGAAACATTGCTCAGTCTTGTATCATCTTCATGACTGCTGGCATGTTTGAGGCAGCACTTCCCCAGTTGCATCCTTCCAGCCTACAGGGCTCATCTTTCAGCACTGTATCAGAAAGCATTCTGTTGTGATATATAAGGTTTTTGTTGGCTAATTTTCAGAATTGGATTGCTAGGCCTTTCTTCCTAGTCTAGTCTTAATATGCAGGTTCCACTGCAACCTGTCACCCATGTATTTGAAATACTAGAGGCATAGCTTACAGCATCACAGCAACATGCAAGCTCCCATACTGTGACAAACTGAGAGACAGGTGGTGATCACAGACCTCAGTCCCTAGTGTACAGCCTCAGTGCTGCCTGGTATCCTGGAATTCCTCATCAACTCTCTTCTCCTCAAATCCCTTACTTCCCTCTGCCCACACCCCTTTCTTTTCATTAGATCATTTTGTCACCTACTTCACAGACAAAGAGAAAAAACACCCTCCAAGCATGCCCTCAGAATGCCATGCACAAAACATCTCCATATGGATACAGAGCCCAAAGAACCTGTTCTGATAATTCTTTGAGGGAGAATACACCCCTGCTTAACAAAATACATACATGAAAAAAAATGGATATATTTCCTCAACGTGGCTCCTCTGTTGAGAAAGCTAGGAAATTCACTGCATCTGAATTTAAAGAAAAAAAAAAAAAAGTTCTCAAAGTTTACTATTAATACCTTCCAGGTTTTCCTCAATTTAAATCCAGCTTTAGATGTGTTTGCTTGGCTTTATTTGAAAGCAAATTCCTGGCAGGATAGAGCAGAGATGTATAAAAAGTTCACCAAAATCAATGCTTATTTACTGAAAAAAATGTAAAGCAAGAGACTTAAATAAAAACCCAAGAGACTTAAATAAAAACAAAATCAAACATACTGCAGAATTTTTAAAGATTATGTTTTTCAAATAACAAAAACACTTCAAAATATAAATTTGGAAAGGCCAGAAAAAGCCACACCAAAATATTTAAAGATTAATATCTTCCAACAAAATACAAGATGTTTTTAAAGATCTCTTTTATTTCAAAAAAAAAAAAAGTTTAACCTTTACAGCATGAACTCTGAAGGCAGGATGCTGTGTTTGAATGCAGGCTCAGACACTATTAGGTGGGGTGCTCTTCTTCTTACCTGTGCTATCACAGGAGGTTCTGGCATCAGAGTGTTGGCTCAGATTCAGATCTGCATGTTAGCTATCCAAGCTCATTACCCTCTTTGTGCCTCCTTTCCTCATCTGTAACATTGAGATTAGGATAGCACCTACCTTCTTGAGTTTTTGTGAGGATTAAATATATATGAGAAGTGTTTAGAACAGCACTTGGCACAGGGTGAGCCCTCCATAAATACCAGCTACTACTGTATTATGCTTCTACCTTGAAGCTCATTAGGAGCTGTGGTGGCACAGTGGTTAAGTGCTGGCTGCTAACCAAAGGACTGGCAGTTCAAACCCACCAGCCACTCCACAGGAAAAAGATATGGCAGTCTGCTTCCATAAAGATTACATCCTTGGAAACCCTATGAGGCAGTTCTGCTCTGTGCTATAGGCTCACTATGAGTTGGACTTAGGACTCTGGTATCATAGTGCCTAAGGCACTTGACTGCTAACCAGAAGGCTGGCGGTTCAAACCCACCAGCCACTACTTGGAATGAAGGTTGGGCAATCTACTTCCGTAGTAATACCACCTCGGAAACCCAAGGAGGGGTCGCTATGAGTCAGGTCCTACTGGACGGCACATAACAACAACATAAGTTGGACTTGGCTTGACAGTAATGGTTTTGGTTTTGGATTTCCAGTCCTTGTTAAGGTTCTGCATTTAAAAGATGTTCACCAGCTAGCTTCTGATTCTCCTTGTTGGAGTTGTATATGTTCTAAAAGGAGATAGTTCTAGTTCAGAGTTTATTTCTACTATAATTTCCTTCATTTTGACAAAACTTCCACTGCAAGCATGTGAAAATGGAGAAGCTACCTAATTTCTAAAATAAGGCTTCACACATTACAGACAGCTGAGATGACCACAAGGTTGAGGGGGCAGGGTGGAAATACACCTGACTTTATTGTTTCCATTTCCTAAAAAGTTTGTTAACAAATTTATTTCAAAAATATGGTCACTGCCCAAAGCTATCACACAGTGCCATCCTTAAGGCTAGTGTTACCCAGTGTGGTAACTCATGGTGTTATCCCTACATGGATGGGCCAGCCAAGAACCTTCTCCTGGCAGGCAAAGAGCCCAGCCCTGCTCCCTGAAGCTCTTACCCTCTCCCACTAGACAGAGTAAAGATCCTGTCTTCACCCTATGACAGACACTGAAGCCCACCCACCCACACCCTGACTGGCAGGTGGAAGGGGGTGATGATTTACCACACTGGTTGATGGGTGACACCAACCTTAGCAATGGCCACTGCCTTGGCAGCCCCTCTCCCTCTAGCAATGACCTGCCCACTGCCACCCTGCCCACCACTGCCACAGACTCTGGGATCATTTTGGTGTCACCTCTCTGGCAGTATCAGGTGGTACAGTTTGCACCCCAAACCCATTAGTAACACCACTGCTATCATATAGGTCTGATTGGGGCATAAAGAGAACGAAGTCCCTACAACCAAGACTACATATAGTCCCTGACTTACCATGTATCCAAGTTATGACAAACTGCAATTTTTTTTGTACATTTTATCATGAGTAATATGTACTACATGGTACAGCACATAATTTGCTAATGTTATTATTCTCAGATGCTCACTTGTAGATGTTCAAATACTGGATTTATGAAAATACTAGTAATAAAAGGCAATAATACTGAAAACTAAACAAAAAGGTATTCAACTTACAGCACAACCAACTTAACAACAGTCATCAGAATAGAACCCCATTCTAAGCTGGAAACTATCTGTATTTTACTTCTTTGCTCATTTTCAAAATTTTTTATTATGAAAATTTCCAAGCATACTCAAACATAGAAATTTCACCTAGCCCTCCCCCATATACCTAGCTTTACAACCAAGTTTAATCACAAACACCAAACAACTCTAGATTCTCAATAATAATAATAAAAACACCATAGCTACATTGAAGCAATTTTCATCTCTAACAATAATCATCATCACTATTTTCCTTTAGCTTTACAAGCTTCTTTTTGATATCTTCTTATCCACTTCCAAAGCGCTCTGGTGGTACAATGGTTAAGGCATTTGGCTATCAACCAAAGGGTTAGTTGAACCCATCAGCCACTCCACAGAAGAAAGATGGGGCAGTCTGCTTCAGTGAAGATTTACAGTCTTAGAGACACAATGGGGGATTGCTATGTGTCAGAATTGACTTGATGGCAGTGAGTTGTTTTTTGTTTGTTTGTTTTGTTTTACTTCTGATTTTTTCCTTTAAACAACAAATAATTTCAGTATCCACCTTGCCAATGTTACTGTGTGGATACAATATTATGAAAATGTCTGCCATGAAATTGGATCATAATAAGTATTAGTCCTAATCATGGGAGAAAGAAGGGCTGCTTATGCACAGGGAGATAGATAGCTCAGGGGGCAGGAGTGCATGGTGAGATGGACACTGGGAAGAGGTAACTATGGGGAGGAAGTGTGGGGGAGCTGTTGCATTGTGGTTAACTGTGGTCAATGTCATGAGATAAAGTGTGTGTGAACTGCTGTATGGAAAGTGAATTTGCCCTGTAAATCTTCACCCAAATCACACACACACACACACACA
>NW_006921614.1:7836372-7859419 GCF_000298275.1 Orycteropus afer afer
GACACTGGGAGGAGGTAACTATGGGGAGGAAGTGGGAGGGGTGCTGCTGCATTGTAAATTTTGGTCAATGACATGAGACAAAGTATATGTGAACTGCTATATGAAAAGTGAATTTACTCTGTAAATCTTCACCCAAATCCTAATAATAAAAAAAAAAAAAGTATTAGTTCTTCAGAGACCACTACCTCATCCTCACTTTCCACAGCCAGCACACACACACACACATACACACCCCACATAACATTCTCCAATCTCTATCCCTTACTATTCCATTCCCTTACTAATCACTGGTCCTTGCTTCCTTCCTCCTGCTTACCCTTGCTTCTAAGCCAGGGATCCCAAACTCAAGACCTCATCACAAATCTATTCACTTAGAAGACTCCAAATATTAAAGAAAATATAATAAATTAGTACATAGGCTTAAAAATCAGTTGTTGTCAAGTCAACTCTGACTCATGGAAACCCCATGAGAACTGTGCACTACAGGTGTTGCCAGGATCCCTGGAACCCTGAACAGTGGTCCTTGCCTTCTACTGACAAAGAATCGAGTAGGAGATGCAAAATGTCCACACAAGCCAAAGTTTATTAAAGAGAAAAAGAGAAGGGTAAGGGCTCATGAGGGAGAAAAGGAGAGGTGCTCTCATCTACGCTACCCTCTGGTCTGTCACCAAACAAAGGATTTCTTAGGGTTTATAAAGGGTTTTAGGCAGGAATAAGGCATCATCTTTATTCATAGAATAAGCAGGAATTTCAGGGAAAAAGTTGGAATTATGAAAATCTGGTATGCTTGCAGAAGATAGCCAAGATGGATTCCACTGCAAAGGCTATTGGAACAAAGATGGAACATGTCACAAAGGGTGCTGGAATGTTGTTATGATTTATTATGGGATGTTGTGCATGTGTGATGTCTCTGTGCCCTGGTTCAAGTCCAAGCAACGGACTCCTATTCTTGTCCACCTCTGGTGGAAGGTCACTCTGTGGGTCAAGTTGAATTTTACTGTGCAAGCTCCGTATCTGGTGAACCACTAGAAGGACAACTTTGAGGCATATTAGCATTTTACAATGGTCAAGCTTATGGGGGTTTTTGAAATGTAATTTCTTACCTTGCCTAAAAGCCTGGCTGGCCAACTCTAAATAGTTCTCTGGCACCAGCCAGCAGCAAGAATTATGTGGTGGTCTGCACACAGGCTTAAATTTCAAGGGTATGAAGTCAGTGGCCAGTTTGACCTGGCTAGGCTGATTCTCTGCCTGTCTAATAGCACTTTCAATAGCTTACTTTTAGGAAGGAGATCACCAGGTCTTTCTTCAAAGGCACCTCTGGGTGGACTTGAACCTCTAGCCTTTTGGTGAGCGGTGCTTTAACAGTTCGTACTACCCAGGGACTACCATTACCTAAATTAAAAATTGAAAATAAAAAAATAATACTCGAGGCTGACTGATCAGGAATGTCTAGGCAGGGGGTAGTGTGCCCATGATCATCTATAGGGTTGGAAGAATGACATTTCTACATGCGTATTTGTATGTGCTGTAAGAACATCCAAGTGTGCAGTAGAGCTGACAAGGGACAGGGTTGTGGTGGCTTCTTGGCCACAGCCAGCTACCCTGAGGGAGTGAGTAGTTGGACCTGTAGGCTTGGGACCATGGTCACAGGGGACATTCAGCTCAATTGGCATAACATACTACACAAAAACATTGTTCCACATCCTACTTTGGTGAGTAGTGACTGGTGTCTTAAAAGCTTACAAGCGGCCATCTAGATGCAACAATGGGTCGCTCCTTATTCAGAAAAAGGAAGAATGAAGAAAAGCAGACACATGGTAACAATTAGTCCAAGGGACTAGTAGACCATGCAATCCTGATCCTATATGACCATGAGACTAGAAGAACTAGACGGTGCCCAGCTACCACTGTCAACCACTTGGGAAGCGATCACTGCAGGTGATCCTGGATAGAGTGGTAGAACAATGTGGAATAAAAAAAAAAAAGCCCAGCTTTGCTGGTCTCACTGAGCTCGGTCTGATAGACCCCTAAGATTATGGCCTTTAGTTACCCTTCAGTTCTGGAACTGAACTGACTCCCGTGGCTTCCAGACAGGCATAAGGGGTGAACATTTACATCAAGTAGATACAGTCCTTAGAGCAATTAATCATGGGAGAACAGAAGGAGAGTGTTTGCACAGGGAGACAGATTGGCGGGGGCAGATGTGTATGGTAGAGAAGAACACAGGGAAAAAGTAACAACAGCAAGGAAATGGGGAGAGAGCTGTCACACTGTGGGGAATTGCAGTCAATGTCATGAAACAAAATGTGTATGAGCTGTTTGTCCTATGGAAAATGAATTTGCTCTATAAACTTTCACCCAAATCACAATAAAAATTAAAAAAAAAAACTCAACTCTAGTGTTTATACATTATTTATCCCTATACAGAAAAATTAGGCTATACAATACTTTATAAAATATCATAAACAGGAATTCCGATCCAGCTCATTTCTTCCTGTGTGTGTGTATACACACACACACACACATACATTAAACTTCTTTTTTGACGATCCACGAAGTTTATATGCTGATTAGATTCATTTCCTCACAGTACTTCTTGCCTCTGGCAAACCTGCCATCTGTAATTTGTTTTAAAAGGAATTCTAATAACCCAATCAATCATATGCTTGACCTTCAGCCTTCACCGATACTTCACTGTGGTCAAACTCGCTCTAAAAATTCATGTTGTAACAGTTCTGTTGTCCTCAAGCTCCAAATATGCCAATGACAGGAATATAATTTGAGCAAACCCTATGAGGGATGAAAAACAGAATACGGAGTTTCTAATTCATTTTCTACCAAGATTCTTTAAATAAAAGTGAGTATCTATGATATTACTAAGCAATAGCTTTTGCTCCATTGGTGTGCAAAGACTTACAGATATTCATGTTTTTATAATCAGAAGGCTGGCGGTTCGAACCTACCAGCCACTCCTCGGATGGAAGGTTGGACAATCTACTTCCCTAGTGATACCGCTTTGGAAACCCAAGGAAGGGTCGCTATGAGTCGAGTCCAACTCGACAGCAAACAACAATGCAGTGAATAAGGAATGCTGGCAGCACAGTGAGTAAGGCATTTGGCTGCTAACCAAGGAAGGAAAAGGAGGCAATCTACTTCCATAAAGATTTACATCCTTAGAAACCCAATGGGAATTTCTATGAGTTGGAATTGACTCAATGGCAGTGGGTTTGTTTTTGGTTTTACGTAGTGAATAGATTTAATCCTTTAACCACAAAAATCAAGCAGTCCACTTTAAGTTTTAAACAACTTCCCTTTCTTTATGCAGAGATAGAGGGATGACCAAGTCATATCCTTCCAACTCTCACCTACCCTCCTAGCCCACAACAAATCTTAATTGTAAATTGGGATCCACTCACCTGCTTGCCCTATTTCAATGGAAAAAGTAACTTTCTTCACACCTAGGCTTATTCACTTCAGCATACAAACATGCTCAAAGTTCTCCCATTAAGACAAAGAGCACCTATCTCTTAACAACATTATCCAGCCAACAGCCCCTCTGTGCTGCGTTATCTCTTTCTTTCCAAGAAGACACTGAGACTTGAGTATTATATAACCTTTCTCACTTTCTCATTGTTCATTCATGTCTCAACCCAACACACTCTAGCTTCTGCTCCAGGACTGCCAATGAAACTATTTTGAATAGTGTCACTAACAGCTTCCTAATCACTCAATCTAGTTGCTACTTTTCAGTGCTTACTTTACTTGAACTCTCTACAGAATGTAGCCAACCCAGAAAACTAGGAGTCAGTCTTTACTATTATTTCTGTTTATCCCTCATCTCCAGTCACTCACCAAGTCCTAAACCCAAAACCAAACCTCCTGCCATCAAGCTGATTCCAACTCATAGCTTCAGATCCCACTGCTTCTAAATCCCAGAGTGCTCTGAGACTTATACTTTCTTCTCCATCTCCTCCACTGCTGACTGTTCAGTCCCTCCTCACTTCTCTACTAGATCATCAAAGCACACATCACATCTTCCTCTCATCATCTCTCCAGACTACTGTCAGAATCGGCTACAATGCAAGAATTACAAGGTCAGTGTTCTGCTTAAATCCCTTCAGAGAAATCTAAAGTCTTTTAACCTTCATAATTTATTTCCTACTGGACCACTCTCATGCCTCACCATCAACTACCTCTTCCCAAACAACAACCATTCTGAAGCATTACTGTACCCAAACTTGCCATGCCCATGCCCAGGCAGATACAGCTCTCCAGCCCAGGAAAGCCTTCCCACCCTCTTCACCTGGTAAACTCCAGCATATCCTGACAACTCTCCTGAGGATCACCTCCTTCAGGAAGACTTCTCTGACCTGACTTGTATCCACAGAACCTGTATGTTCCAATACCTAGCATCGATCATCCCATTTCCAACACGCAACAGTTAGTCTCTCCTCATCTGGAGCAAAGAAGAGTGAAGAAAATCAAAGACATATGAAAACTATTAGTCCATGGGACTGGTGGACCATGCGAAACTCAGCCTACATGATCTTGAGACCAGAAGAACTAGGTGATGCCCGGCTACACTACCAACGACTCAAAGGGGATCAAAATTTGAGATTCTGCATAGAGCAGGAAAAATAGGTAGAATGAAACTCAAAATAATAATTTTTTAAAAGACCAAACTTACTGGTCTTATAAAGGCTGGTGAAACCTCTGAGCCTAGTCACCCTTCAGCCTGGAATTGAACTCACTACCATGGCTTCCAGCCAAACAACAGACCAGCCTACAAGGTGAACACTTACACTGTTGTTGTTGTTGTTATGTGCCATCAAGTCGGACCCGACTCATAGCGACCCCTCCTTGGGTTTCCAAGGCAGTATCGCTACGGAAGTAGATTGCCCAACCTTCCTTCCGAGGAGTGACTGGTAGGTTTGAACCGCCAGCTTCCTGGTTAGCAGTTAAGTGCCTTAGGCACTACGCTACCAGAGCTCCCCATGTGTGTAAGAGTAGAATTAATTGTGCTACATAGGGTTTTCATTGACCGACTTTCAGAAGTAGAACACCAGGCCTTTCTTCCTAGTTCATCTTAGTCTATAAGCTCTGCTGAAACCTATTCAGCATCACAGCAAAGTGTCCACTGACAGATAGGTGATGGTTGTGCATTAGGCCAAAAATCAAACACAGGTGTCCCACATGGAAGGTGAGAATTCTACAAATGAACCACCACTGTCCTAATACAGAGCAAGGCACTTGATGAAGACAACAAACACTTAATGACCACAGGTAATCCCTAACAGGATTCCATTCTGACAAGTCTGTCATAAATCAGTTCTGACATAAGTGGAATACTTCATTCCTCTTTTTTTTTTTTTTTACTTTTCATTATTATTGCCTTTTATTATCAGTATCTTTATAAATGCAATCTTTGAACAACTGCAAGTGAAGACTTGAGAATGATAACATTAGCAAATTATGTTGCAATACTGTATGTAGTACCTATTACTAACAATAAGATGTAAAAAAAAAAAAAAGGACAATGCAACTTGTCATAACTCAAATGAATATATCTTATGTTGGAGACTATCTATATAACAACTTTCTACAAATTCCCAAAAGTCTTATTGCTTACTAAATGACTAAAAAGTCACCTTGAAGCCATAAGTTTAAATGTGCTATCTGCATTATTATTGTCCAATGTTCAGAATGATATGCTGATAAGTTAAGAAGTATTAAAAAATACTAAATTACATTTACTGATTCTTTATACCTTTCTCAATGAAGACAACTTAAAAAATGTAGAATATCAAGCACATGAGAATACATATTCAATAAAGTCAATTTTACCACCTGTCACTTAAAAGTAATTCTCTAGAGTTACTGTTTTCTTAAATGAGAGAAATGATCTGACTCTGAGTGAGTTTATAAGGTCAGTGATGGCTAGGAGCAGTAATTAAATTGAACGGTTCCAGGTCTTTAACAAGAAGTATCTACCATTTCCCAATATGAGGCAATTAGACATTTAGTTATGTTATGATCATTTTAAAAGATGTGATCTCTCTAGACATATCAGTGTTATCAACTGAAATGTTTTCCCAAAAAATATGTGTTGTAATCCTAATCTCTTTGACTGTGTGACTGTGGTTATAATTCCACTTGGGAATAGGTTGCCTTTATTATGTTTACGAGGTAGGATTAGTGTAGGGGTGTCTTGAGTCAATCAACCAAGTCAGCTAGCAGAGATGGGAGAAGAAAGGTAACAAGCCACAGGAAGATATCCCAGGAACAGAAGCTCAAAAGAGACAAGGACTTTCCTCCAGAGCCCACAAAGACAGAAAGCCTCCCCCTGGAGCAGGCACCCTGAATTCAGACTTCTAGCCTCCCAAACTATAAGCAAATAACTTTGTTTGTTAAAGCCATCTATTTGTGGTTATTTCTGTTATAGTAAAATTAGATAACTAATACAGGATTTGGTACCGAGAAGTGGGGTGCAGTCTAACAAATACCTAAAATGTGGAAGTGGTTTTGGAACTGCGTAACGGGTAGAGGCTAGAAGACTTCAAAGGAATCCACAGTAAAAGCCTAGATTGCCATGAAAAGACTATTGGTAGAATTACAGACATCAGAGGCAATTCTGGTGAGGGCTCTGAAGGAAGTGAGTAGAGTCACAGAACATCTCTATTGTCTTAGAGCATACACAGGATGCCAGCAATGATGATGTTATAAATGTGGACATTTAATGTACTTCTGGTGAGGCTTTAAAAGAAAATGACGAGTATGTGATTGGACAATGAAAGAAGGGTGATGTTTTCTATGCAGTGGCAAAAAACTTGTCTAAATTATGTTAGAATATTTGGTGGAAGGTAGCTAAGGAGATTCCTAAGGAAGATCTTAAACAGGCCACAGGGTTTCTCCTTGCCACTTACAGTAAAATGCAAGAGGAAAGAAATGAACTTAAAAATGAACTGTGCAAAATGAAAACAAAATTTAAGGATTTGGAAAATTCTGTTGTACGAACTAAGGACACATATCCATGAATTTTAATTTTCAACAAGGATGTAGCTACACAATCTTTTGTTGGAGTGATTAAACATGTGACTGATGGATCTAACCAACTACCATGACAGAAAACCCATCAACTTAGACCAAAAGGGACAAAGAAAGAACAAAAGGAGAGAACACTGTTTGCCTTTTGGAATTCTACAGGCAGAAAACAGGCCAAAAGAGCTATACCTGTTGTCCTCCAACAAAAGAGAAGAACCATCCTTGGAGCAGTTCAGAGATCAGCAAAACTGCTGGAAGGAGCACGAGAAGCAGAGCTGCCTTGGTCTCAAAGGGTGGAGCCATTATCTTCTAGATCTCAAAGGGTAAGGCCACAGTCTCCTAGGTTTCAAAGAGCTAGATCTTTGCCAATTTGGTTCCAGAGTTTGGGGCTACCATTCACAAGTGCCAGGGGAATGGTGCCACCACCCAAAGCTGAGAGAGTGGGACTGACATACACAAGAGGCAAAAGAATGGGGCCTGCTGAGGCTGAGGGAGTGGGGTAACCAATCAGTTGAACTAGGAGAATGGGGTTGCCCAAAACTAAGAGAGCAGAGTTGCCATCTTAGTGGGCCTGGAAGACAGAGCTGAAGTCAAGGATCAAGGGGCCTTCAATCATAATCCAGAGAGCATGGCCAATACCCAGAGTCTGGAGAGCAGAGCCATTGCCTAGATATCTCTGAGAAGAGAGGATTATTTTCAACCCTTGAAAGCTAAAGCATATTGTTCTGCTGAGTTTTAGACTTCCTTGGTGCCCATTATTCCTTCTTTCCCTCCAATGTATCCCATTTGCAATGGTAATGACTACTTTGTGCCTGTTCAACTATTGTACTGTGGAAACTGATAATTTGTAGGCTATATTTTGCAGGTTCACAGATGAAGTGTCTTCCTATTCCCAGGAGGGAATGTGCCTAAAGTCTCACCCATATTTGATTTAGATGACTCAGAAGATGAGATTTTGGATTTGGAGTTAATTTAAGACTTTTGGGTATGTGATGGGATAAATGTGGGAAGGACATGAAGTTTGGGGAGCCAGCGGGTAAAATATTATGAACTGATTGGTGTAAAAAAAAATATATGTTTTAATTCCTAACCACTATGCCTGTGGTGGAAGCTCTGGTAGCGTAGTGCCTAAGGCACTTGACTGCTAACAAGCTAACAGAAGGCTGGCGGTTCAAACCCACCAGCCACTCCTCGGAAGGAAGATGGGGCAGTCTACTTCCATAGTGATACTGCCCCGGATACCCAGGGAGGGGTCGCTATGAGTCGACTTGAGGGCATATAACAACAACAACAACAACATGCCTGTGGTTATAATTCCATCTGAGAATGGGATGCCTTTGTTATGTTTATGAGGCAGAATTAGTGTAGGTGTGTTTTGAGTTAATATCTTTGGAGATATGAAAGGGATGAAACAAGTAAGTGATCTAGCAGAGATGGGGGAAGTTGTTAAGCCACAAAAAGATTGCCCAGGAGCAGGGAGGAAAAGGAAAGACAGACAAATGGAAACAGTAAACACAAGCAGAAAATGGAGAGTGCTTGTTATACTGTGCGAATTGCAATCAATGTCACAAAACAAAATGTGTATAAAGTGTTGAACGGAAAAGCAATTTGCTCTGTACATTTTCACCCAAATAACAATTTTAAAATAATAGTAATAATAACCGTATTGGGCAATTCTACTCTCTCACATGGGGTCACTATGAGTGGAAATCAACTCAACAGTACCTAACAACAACAACGACAGAAATGTTCTTTCATGTTGTAAATATGATACAGAAAGATTCAAAAAAAAAGAGACCCTTAAATAACTTTTAAATTTTAAATACAGTCATTTCTAAACTTGGTATTTCTGATAATAGGCTATTATATAAAAACAGATTTAGCTTCAATATTGCCAACTCCCTTTGAACCCTACAGAGAAGTAATCTGACTTTAAGAACAAATGCAATTTAGAAAAGGCATTCCTTAACTTTAACAAGTTTCATTGTTATTTTCTTTGCTGATGAACTTGTGCATTTCTTGTAAATAAAAAATATTTAGGTTATTGTACCTTAAAAAAAAAAAAGCATACATGCAAACACCCATTTGGAATTGGCAGTCATTTTCTTTTCCTCCAAAATGTGAGAAAAATCCAGTTACTCCAAACTCTCTTGGGTCAATTTCATTTGTTTTCAAAGCAAACCATTTTGCTATTCAAAGCTGCCACCTTCTTTAATGTTTTGACTTCTTTCAAATCTTTCAAAAAGACAAATCCCAACTTGTGACAAGTGAAAAGTACCAATTAATCTGAAGAAAATACTGTAAGCTAGTCCCTCCTGGGAAGGAAGATGGGGCAATCTACTTCCGTAGTGATGTTGTTGTTGTTGTTATGTGCCTTCGAGTCAGCCCTGACTCACAGCGACCCCTCCTTGGGTTTCCGAGGCAGTATCATTACGGAAGTAGGATTGCCCAACCTTCCTTCCGAGGAGTGGCTGGTGGGTACCCAAGGAGGGGTCGCTATGAGTCGGGTCTGACTCAACAGCACATAACAACAACAACAGTCCCTGTTAACAAATGTAAAAACCTATAAGTGGCATTAAACGCACTCACTACCTGTGTTTTATCCTCTCCTCAGTTACCATGTGATCAATGAATAACAGAAAGGTGAATTACAGAGTAGCTTCTATTTAAATTAGGCTTAAACACCTTCAAAGGATAAATTATTTCTACTTTCACCACAGTATTTTGAGGTAGGCTCAGGAATATACTAAGCCACATTTGAGAAGCACCACTAAATTTTATCTCAAGCATAACAATAACTTATATTTGCTCCTGTGTTGTCAGTTTTATACATAAGGGAACAATACAGGGAGAGATCTTTCTGGGTTCTACCAGACCCATGGGAAGTGTCTGGACAGACCCAATATTGCCCTCCTCCTGATCTAGAATGCTTCCCCCATCAGCAGCCTCCAACTATCTCTTTTCCTGGGCCTTCTTGGTAAAATTTTGTGTTTTTGTTTATTTGTTTGTTTGCTTTAATATGTGTGCACATAAGCCTGTATATCTTTGTGGGAATATAATATGTATGATCTACAGAGCAACTTCAATCTGGAATTTTAAAAGAAATTAAATTAGTGCACAATTATTTACTATGGGAAACCAACACCAAACTCAACTGTCATCAAGTATTTTCTAATAAACAGGGAGCTTTGGTGGTTCGGGAGCTCTGGTGGCATAATGCCTAAGGCATGTGACTGCTAACCAGAAGGCTGGCGGTTCAAACCCACCAGCTACTCCTCAGAAGGAAAGTTGGGCAATCTACTTCCGTAGTGATACCACCTCAGAAACCCAAGGAGGGGTCACTATGAGTCGGATCTGACTCCATGGCAGTGGGTTTTGGTTTTGGTGGTTTAGTGGCTAAAACACTCAGCTAGAGAAAGATAAGGCAGTTTGCTTCTACAAATGTTTACAACCTTGGAAACCCTATGAGGCAGTTCCATTCTGTCCTACAGGGTCGCTGAGTTGGAACTGACTCAATGGAAATGGGTTACTAATAAGTACCTCTTCTGTATAAGGTAAGAAAAAGTCTTTGCCCTCAAAGAAATAATAAGGTCATCCTTGCAAGATTCCAAATTAGTTATGAGCAATGAATGGGATTTTATCAGTCACATATCCTGGGAGCAGCACTGGAGCTAGGTTCTCAATGGTGGCTAGACATTAGAACCTGGAAAGCTACTTGAAAATATCTCTGGTCAACATGGTCACGAGAGACATCAAGCACAACTGTCATAACATGCTACACAAAAACACTGTTCTACATACTACTTTGGTGAGTAGCGACTAAGGTCTTAAAAGCTTGTAAGCAGCCATCTAAGATGCCACAATTGGTCTCTCCTCATCTAAAGCAAAGAAGTATGAAGAAAACAGTAGACATATGGAAACAGTTAGTACAAGGGACTAGTGGACCATGCAAACCTCAGCCTACATGACCCTGAGATCAGAAGAACTAGATGGTACCTGGCTATCACTGTCCATTCCTCAGAAAGGGATCAGTGGAGATCCTGGATAGAGTAGGAGAAAAATGCTGAACAAAACTCAAAAAAGAAAAAACAAAGACCAGACTTACTGGTCTGATAGAGACTGGTGGGTGAAACTGCCAAGATTATGGCCCCTACATTACAAACAACAAATATGAACCCCTTTGTAAATACAATACTGAGTTGTTAATGAAAGCAAATATGGGTATAGGGACGGATAGATGGGTGAACAAGCTAAACAATTATGTATGTCTAAATGGAGAGTGTATCCAAGATCATATACAGGGTTGGCAGAAAATGGGCCTCTCGAAGAGTATGAAGGGATGGACACTGGGAGGAGGTAACTATGGGGAGGAAGTGGGAGGGGAGCTACTGCATTGTAAATTTTGGTCAATGACATGAGACAAAGTATATGTGAACTGCTGTATGAAAAGTGAATTTACTCTGTAAATCTTCACCCAAATCCTAATAAAAAAAAAAAATAAAATAAATAAATAAATAAAAAAGATTATGGCCCCTAGTCACCCTCCGGGCCTAGAATTGAACTCACCTCATGGCTTCCAGCCAAACAACAGACAGGCATATAAGGTGAACATTTACTCCAGGTAGATGTACTCCTCAGAACAATCAATCATGCGAGATCAGAAGGGAAGTATTTGCACAGGGAGATAGATCAGAAGGCAGGAATTAATAGGAAAGAAGGACACAGAGAAGACCTGAGACTATGGCCCCTAGTTATTCCTCAGGTCTAGAACTAAAATCACTCTAGTGGCTTCCAGCCAAACAACAGACAGGCATATGGGCTGGACATTTACATCAGGTCAATCAACTGTGGGAGAACAAAAGAGCAGTGTTTGCACAGGGAGATAGGTTGGTGATGGGGAGGCAGGCAGGAGTGCATGGTAGGGAAGGACACAGGGAAGAGGTAACTAAGGGAGGAAGTAGAAGGGAGCTCTTACACTGTGGGAAATTGCAGTCAATGTCATGAAACAAAATGTGTATGAACTGCTATAAGGAAAATGAATTTGCTCTGTAATCTTTCATCAAAATCACAATAAAAACTTTTTTTAAAAAGTATCAATTGTAAATCAATAACTTGTGTTGATAATTTATACAGTATTTCTTGAGACTACTTTTAGAAAGAAAATACAAAGATTCTAAATACAATTTTAAAACCTGCCTAGTAAACAAGCACAATAACTTGCAAAAAATAAGAACTATTTCCATACTTTCAAGGTTATCAAAAACATAAAATTAAAAACTTTCACTACCAGAGGCTTAAAGTGCCAATAAAGCTTATTTTAAGATAATGCAAAATTTGAAGAGAATAAATCACAACACAAAAGTATCTAAAATATGTATCACTCTTCTGAAGAAATTAACAAGATACTTGCTCAGTTAGAATACTAAGTGACTGCGCCATTCCCATTATATTTTCCATTGAGGCAAAGAGAATTAAACTCTTAACAGTACAAAATCTAAACACAACTCATGATAAACAGGAAACAATGAAACTTGAAGTCGAAATGAAACAGAAGTTGTGCTGTGGCTGATCATTTCATGTTATCTAAAATTGCTGATGGTGACGGGGCAGAGAGGTAGAAATATAGAAATTTAAGGATTTCACTCATTCATTCATTCATTCAACAAGTGATTGAACAAAACAGGATTTCTGCCCTCATGGAACTGAACTTGTAGTAGAAGACATCAACACTAAACCAGTAACTGTAATTATGTAGATATGTAATTTAAAATTTTAAAAAGGTAAAGAATACCAAAACCAATACCAAAGAATATGACACTATAAAAAAATTATGAGGATGTACTTTAAATTGTCATGGGGAACATTTTGCTGAAGTGACATTAGCTGAACAATCCTTAGTTAAGTGAGGAGTATGGGTGAAGACTGATTATTCTAGTGAGGGATTCTCATGCACAAAAATCTTGAAGTGGAAAAAACCCTGGCCTGTGTGTACACAAAGGAGACCCAGTGACACAATAGTTGAAGTGCTCAGCTGTGAACTGAAAAGCTAGCAGTTCAAACCCACCAGCTAAAGATGTGGCAGTCTACTTCCAAGAGGATTAAAGCCTTGGACACCTTCTGGGGCAGTTATACTCAGTCCTATAGAGTTGCTCTGAGCCAGGATCAACTTAATGGCAATAGGTTTGGTTTAGTGTGTACACATAATAGATTTCTGCAATGAAAATAGCCCAAAGATTCACAAGTAGGAGAAAGAAATGGCCTTAAATTAACTAGTGTAGTAGATTCCATATATAAGCTTTTGGCAAGTCTGAAACAACAAAGCTCTTTATTTTTGGCATTATATCAAGATGTGTTGAGGTGCAGTAATGGTGGCTTAAGGCAGAAAGGCATTTATTGTTTACTAAACAAGAAGTCTGGAGTTATCCAGTTCCAGGGTTCATTCAGCAGCTCAGAAGTCAGGGCATTAGGTTAGAATCTCTTGTATTCTCTTGGTCCTTCTCTCATGCTTTTCACCTCATGGTTAAAGACAGCTGCTACTCCTCAAGCTTCAAATCTTCTTAGTAGTATCCCCATGAGAAGAGAAGAACTAGCATAAGCAAGCCATCCTTTGTGAATACCTATCTTTTAACAGAAAGCAAAATCTTCCCCAGAAACCTTCCAGCAGACTTCCCTCTGTCTTAAGAACTGCATCTATGTTTCAAGGCCACCTCCAGCTGTAAGAAAGTCTAAAAACCAACTACCGGGCAAAGAGAATGTAATCACCATGATTGCCTAAGACTAATGTGATCAATTTCCAGGAACTAGGCACATGACCACCCAAACAAAATCAGGGTTCTATAGGCCAGGAAGAATTACGGTTGTTGGGTAGTCAATTAACACACTCTGCCAAAGTCACCCAATAATTTTTACAGGTGAGTTATTGAAAGCTTAGGAATTGATTAATTCATTTAGTATATTTATTGATCATCTACTATGAGGAAAGCTAAGTGCTAAGTGATGGAGAAACAATGGCCATCAATCCTTGTGCAATATAGAGTCTGGTATCAGAGAAAAGATTAACCAAATAATCACACAGAGATGCATCACTCTGAGATTGCTAGAGTGAATTTAGCTGCCTTTTACAATGAAAAAAAAAATCCCTCCTTCCCTTGGTAACTCTGTGTACGACCATGCCCACATAGCCATCCCCCAATGTTCATAGCCAATACTATTCTGAAGGCTGCAGCCTCCACCATTGCTTCTAGGAATTTAGGCTAAAACCTAATCTAATCAATATAATTCTACCCCCTGGCCATAGTTATTGCATTGGCAATGGATGACCACAGTCTCAATCAGGACCAATGAGGTCCCTGGGTGGCACAAATGGTTAAACACTCAGCTACTGACCAAAAGGTTGGTGGTTTGAATCTACCAGAGGCACCTCAGAAGAAAAGCCTGGTGGCCTATTTCTGAAAGATCACAGCCACTGAAAACTCTGTGGAGTGCAGTTCTACTCTAAAACACATGGGACACCGTGAGTCAGAATTGACTTGATGGGAACTGGGTTTTTGGAAGGGGAAAGGCAAGAACTATTTCTCACTGAGTTACTGGGAATAAATATTGTTGGTGGTCTTCCACAAACAGGAGAGGATGCTGCTACACTGTGGTAGATAATGCGAAGAGGAGAAAACCGGGTCCTCAAACCAACCAACACTAAAGCTCATCTGACTTCTGAACTTTCAAAATACATGAGACAATAAAGCAACTATGTTGGTTTAAACCAATTTGAGTTGCATTTCTTGTTACTTGCAATCTCTATTACTCTCAGCTACAAAGCCATAAACAAATACTAAACCAAAAACCAAACCAACAGCCATCGAGTCGATTCCAACTCATAAAATAGAACTGTCCCCCACGGTTTCAAAGGTTGTAAATCTTTACAGAAGCAGCCTACCTCATCTTTCTCTCATGGACCAGCTGGTGGGTTCGTTCTACCAACCTTTTGATTAGCAGCCAAATGCTTTAACCTCTGTATCACCAGACAAGGGCTTAAAATAAGATTTGCTCAAGCCAGATAAGGTACCTATTTCTTAAACTAAGATCTGAAAAATAAAGAGAGAAGAGTGTAGGCTGCTGGATCAGCATTTGCAAAGGCCCCCAAAGTAAGTAGAAAAAAATTGAAAAACAGTGACTAAAAGACAATGATAGGGGTTGGGAAAGTAGGAGGGGTGTGACTCATCAGGGTTCTGTAGGCTGTGTTAGGGAGTTTAGATTTTGGCCTGAAAGCATGGCAGTTTTAGGGAGAGAGAGAGAAGCAGAAAAATTATTGTCCACAGACTGAAATTAATTCACAGATCCAAAATTATATGTGAGACCAGAATTAACTACAGTAAAACCTACTGTGTAAGGCAGAAACCAGTCAGAGAAGGAAAAGTCAAATAGTTTCCACTAAAACGAGTGACAAAAAAGTGGTAGGACTGTTGCACCCTGTTAAAGGTGGAAAACTTGTGGGACTCAGAAGAACAAAGCAGTCCCATCAAGCTTCAGATCTCACAGGTTTCACTGCATATACAACATTGTATTTTCATACAGGTTTTAATACCACAGGAAAGATTTGCTGCTGTTTGTTTTCTTGTGGTAAATACATATATATGACAAAACATTTGACCTTTCAACAGTCTTCACATGTACAGTTCAGTGGCAATAATGATGTTCATCATGTTGTTCCTGTTACCCATTCCAAAATCATAACACCACCCACCGTTAACAGAGGTCAGTGTCCCCTAAGCATGGAGTCTTCCTTTCCCCCTCCCTCCCAACCAACCATTGTTGTTATGTGCCGTACAGTAGGCCCGACTCATACGACCCCTCCTTGGGTTTCTGAGGTGGTATCACTACAGAAGTAGATTGCCCAATCTTCCTTCCAAGGAGTGGCTGGTGGGTTTGAACCACCAGCCTTCTGGTTAGCAGTCAAGTGCCTTAGGTACTATGCTACCAACCCTGTTGTTGTTTTTGTCACGAGCCATGGAGTCGGACCTGACTCATAGCGACCCCTCCTTGGGTTTCCGAGGCAGTATCACTACGGAAGTAGATTGCCCCATCTTCCTTCCAAGGAGTGGCTGGTGGGTTTGAGCTGCCAGCCTTCTGGTTAGCAATCAAGTGCCTTAGGCACTATGCTACCAACCCTAGTAACCAGTAAGAAATCTTGGTCTTTATACACTTGCCTAGTCTAGATATTTCATGTAAGTAGGATCATACAGTATTTGTCCTTCTGTGACTGACTTATTGCCTCCACATAATTGTCTTCAAGGTCCACAAAGTTTTTCAGAAACACTGTTAACTCCCCATTAAGGGAACCTCTTCTACAAGGTCCTTCATAAAGGGTCATCAAGAAAACTTGGACAGTTCTGGTGAAACCGAGCTCATGCCCTGGTATGTTTTAATCTGGGAGTTTCCTCTCAGGCTTTAAAAAAAATAGGGTGATTATTGAAAACTGGGGTTATGCAAAAGAAATCTTTAACATATTCATCATCATACCAAGCTCTCAAGAGGCCGGAAGTGCTCTTCTTGCACCAGGAAGAAGGGTGCATACGAGTATTGGTAACAGGATTGATGAAAGAGGGGAAGGCCTTCAAACGAGATGGATTGACATGGTGACTGCAACAATGGGCTCAAGTATAGCAGGGATCATGCAGCTGGCACGGGATTGGGTGGTGTTTCATTCTGCTGTTCATGGGGTTGCTATGAGTCAGAAACGACTCATCGGCACTTAACAACAACAGGGTTGAAAGTCGTAAATGATCAGGCAATGCACTTAATCCAAAATGTTCAAAGATTTGAAATGGATAACAATGTCCTTAGGTCAATATGTCAAGAAAGAGGAAAGAACATATGCCGACCCATAAGCTTTCTCCTATTTCAAGACTTCTCCATGTTCATTTTCCCCCTGCATTCCAGAATTCCAAGAAGTTACAAAGTCAAACTTGGCCTCATTAACTGAAACTAACTCTGTATTACTGTCTGTCAATACTAGTGTAATGCACTTCACACAAGTCAAGCTATTACCCTTAAAGAACTCATTGCCATCAACTAAATTCCGACTCACAGTGACCCAACAGGACACAGAACTGCCCCATAGAGTTTCAAAAGCAGTGATCTCTTTTTTTTTGGTTTCTGGTTTTGGTGTTCTGTTTTTTTGTTTTTTTGGGTTTTTTTTAATTTTATAGTGCTTTGGATGCAAATTCACAAAGCATATTTGTTTTACTTTCAACAGTTCAGTGCACATTTGATTTCATGCCCTGCCCTGATTACCATCCCAGACCATATAACAAACTCTCCTCCCCTCTGCTCCCCATGACTATCCCCTCCCTGTGCCCTTGACTACACATTCCTGTCTATCTAGTCTTTCTTCTATGTGAATGCTGCCCCTCTGGTGTCTCATGGTTGATTGCTCTAAGGGGTGAATCTCCTAAAGTAGGTGAGTACATCATCCAGGGTAGGTCTTTCTACTGTTGGGCTGACAGCCAATCCATGGGAGTGAGTCCATTTCTAGGTCCAAAGGTTAACCCAGGGCCACTGTCTTGGGGGTTCCACCAAACTCTATCTGAACAGTAATTCTGGTCATTTTTGTGTTTTTGAATTTTGTTCCACATTTTTCCTCCCACTCTAACCAGGATCACCAATTTTCATGTGTTTCCAAGTGCTCGGCATTGGTAGTCAGGCACCATCTAGTTCTTCTGATATGGGGGTCATGAAGGCTGAGGTCCTCATGGTCTACTTTATCTTTGGACAAACTGTTTCCAGATGTTTTGATTTTCTTTATTCTTCTTTGATTCAAATGAGAAGAGACCAAGAACTGCATCTTAAATGGCTGCTCAAAAGCTTTTAAGACCCCAGTTGCTACTCCCCAAAGTAGGCTGTAGAACTAGATTTTTATGTACTATGTTGTGCCAATTGAGCATGATGTCCTCCCCCAAGACTACAGTCCCAAGTCAGCAGGCCTGGTGATTCTCTCTCAATGTGTTTGGTTGTCTCTGAGAAGTTACTCCAATTCTGCCTTGCTTCTGCAATGTATGTGGCTAATTTTGTCAGCAGAATGCCACATCTTTTCCCATGGAGCAGCCGGCAGGTTCAAATCATCAACCTTTCAGTTAGCAGCCAAGTGCTTAACCATTGTGCCACCTGGCATCACTCTAGTTAACTCAAGCTCACCTATCACAGATATTGATTACAGGCATGCCAAGCTTAATTGCTTCAATTGTTAGATTTTAAAATTATGAAAGTATTCACTATAATGGCAAAGATCAGGTGATGCACTTATTCCAAAGTGTTCGAAGATTTAAAATAGATGGCAATGACCTTATGTCAAAGGGAACTCTGATGGCGTAGTGCCTAAGGCATTTGACTGCTAACCAGAAGGCTGGAGGTTCAAACCCATCAGCCCCTCCTGGAAAGGAAGGTTGGGCAATCTACTTCTGTAGTGATACTACCTCAGAAACTCAAGGAGGGGTCGCTATGAGTTGGATTCAATGCATTGCATTAGGTCAAAATGTCAAGAAAGAGTATGCTATTTGATATGCTTTCTTCTATTTCAAAACTTCTCCATTTTCATTTCTCTGTGCAGCTATACTTAAAAATAGTCCTCAGTATAGTAACAAGGATGTATCATCATTCTAAGCATTCCAAGGGTTCATTTCCCTTCACAGAACTCAATCCTGAATGTCTGGAGACACTCACCTATTATCCTGCCAGTGATTAGCAACACACAGGCTGTGTTCTTTTCTAAATAGATAGTCAACAATGAAAATCCTACATGCTTTCTATGAACAAGCAACAGATTTGAACAAAACCAAAACCAAACTCTGCCATTGAGTTGATGCCGACTCATAGCAACCCCCTTTGGGTTTCCAAGGCAGTGGTAAATCTTTACAGAAGTAGATTGCTCCATTATCCTTCTGCATAGTAGCTGGTGCATTTGAACCACCACCCTTCCTGTTAGCAGTGAAATGCCTTAGGCACCACACCACCAGAGCTCCTTAGATTTGAACAAGATGACAGCATTATAACTCCCCAAAGAAGTCCATCAGAAGTTCAGATGTGCCTTGACAAGAAATACTAAAATGAGGTGTTTGTAAAGTGTCCAGCAGAGCTCCTGGATTTATCAGAAATAAATTCTAAATAAATAACAGCTATCATAATCACCTCATGTAGCCAGTTTAATTAACAAATGATTCTAAGACATCCAAGAAATAGGAAAACATTATTCCTAAGATAGCCCTCGTAACTAGTAAGAAAAGAACAATGCAGGTAATCTGCTAAATGTTACCATGAATCACATTATGGAAGAATTCCCATATTAGTAGGGGTTTGCAGTAGGAAAAGACGGTTTCTTTAGAAAGCAAAATAATTTTAAAAAGATCCTCTAGGACTAAGTGTTGTTGTTATGTGCCATCAAGTCGGCCCGACGGCACATAACAACAACAACAACAGGACTAAGTGACCTTTGTACACAAAATATAAAATCAATGTTGTTGTTGTTATGTGCCATCGAGTCGGCCCCGACTCATAGCGACCCCTCCTTGGGTTTCCAAGGCAGTATCACTACGGAAGTAGGATTGCCCAACCTTCCTTCCGAGGAGTGGCTGGTGGATTTGAACCACCAGCCATCTGGTTAGCAGGCAAGTATCTTAGCCACTACGCTACCAGAGCTCCCATAAAATCAATAGTCAGTTTTATTGTTCTGCCCACAAGTAAAGAAAACCTTAGTCTCCTATCAATGATGCTAAAACATCTAGTTGCAACATATCATGGCATTCTAAATTTTTCAAAACAGAAAATAGATTTTTATAACTATATTTCAAAGGAGTGTCTAAAGAAAAGTTGAGGCACAAACAGCAGAAGAGAAACCAGATGATTGGGACCTTCTAAAAATTAAATTTTTATGTGCTTCCAAAGACTTCTCCAAAAGAGTCAAAAGAGAACCCACAGATTGGGAAAAAATATTTGGTAATGACGTATCTGACAAGGGACTTATCTCTAGAATTTATAGAACACTCCAACACCTCAATAACAAAAAGACAAACAATCCAATTAAAAAATGGGCAGAAGACATGAATAGACACTTTACCAAGGAAGATATTCAAGCGGCCAACAAACATGAAGAAATGCTCACAATCATTAGCTATTGTTGTTGTTGTTGTTGTTATGTGCCGTCGAGTCGGCCCCGACTCATAGCGACCCCTCCTTGGGTTTCCGAGGCAGTATCACTACGGAAGTAGATTGCCCCATCTTCCTTCCGAGGAGTGGCTGGTGGGTTTGAACCGCCAGCCTTCTGGTTAGCAGTCAAGTGCCTTAGCCACTATGCTACCAGAGCTCCCATCATTAGCTATTAGAGAGATGCAAATCAAAACAACAACATACCATCTTGCTCCAGCACTAGTAGCAAAGTTCAACAAGACAGAAAATAACAAATGCTGGTAAGGTTGTGGAGAGATTGGGACTCTCATGCACTGCTGGTAGGACTATAAAATGGTACAACCATTGTGGAAAGCAGTATGGCGATTCCTTCATAAGTTGGAATTAGAAATACCATTTGACCCAGCCATTCCATTACTAGTTATACCCTAAAGAAGTGAGAGTCATGACAAGAACAGATAATATACACACCCATGTTCATCGCAGCACTATTTACAATAGGCAAAAGATGGAAACAACCTAGGTGTCCATCAACTGAGGAATGAATAACCAAACTATGGTACATACACACAATGGAATACTATGCAACACTAAAGAATAATGTAGAATCTGCAAAACACAGCATAACGTGGATGAACTTGGAGGACATTATGCTGAGTGAAATAAGTCAATCACAAAAGGACAAATATTGTATTAGTCCATTATTGTAAAAGTTAAGGAAAGGTTTATCTATAGAAGGAAATTTTCTTTGTTGGTTACCAGGGGTGGGAGGGGAGGGAAGGGATGGCTGTTAGAAAGATAGAGATAAGTATTCATTTGGGTGAAGAGAAGAGCAATGTACCAAATGTGTGTGACCAAATGGCAGCACTGAGGATGAGAAAGACATAGAGAGGTACATGGGAGGTACAGAAAACAAATATGAACCCTTTTGCACATACAGTACTGTGTTGTCAGTGAAGGCAAACATGGGTATATGAGTGGATAGATGGGTGGACAGGCTGAACGATTAGGTATGTCTAAGAAATGGGGAGTGTATCCAAGAACACATATAGGGTTAGCAGACAATGGTCCTATAAGTTTATGTGAATGATCAGAATTTCCAGGTGTATAGTAGAGCTCGGAAGGAAGATGGGGCAATCTAGTTCTGTAGTGATACTGCCTCAGAAACCCAAGGAGGGGTTGCTATAAGTCAGGTGTGACTCGACGGCACACAACAACAACAACAGTAGAGCTGAAAAGGGGCAAGGTTGTGGTAACTGTTTGGTCATAGCCAGCTACCCAGAGGGACCAAGCAGTTGAACCTGCAGGTTTGGGAACATAGTCACAGGGGAAAAAAGAAAAAAAATACATATATATATATATCTCAAGTAGGGTCATGAATACCCAAACCAAACTCACTGCCATCAAGTCGATTCTGACTCATATCGACTCCTTGAGGCAGAGCAGAACTGCCTCATAGGGTTTCCAAGGCTATAAATCTTTATGGAAGCAGACAGTTTCATCTTTCTCCCACACGGTGGCTGGTGGTTCAAACTGCTGACCTTTTGGTTAATAGTCAATTGCCTTGACCACTGTACCACCAGAGATTCTCATACATACAAACAGACAACATAAAAAAGGCAAAATATTTTCAAAAAGATGGTGATAAAGGAAAAAAAAAAAAAAGTAAATTTATCTTAAAAGCCTAAAAAGCTAGTATAAAAATCAACACATGAGATCCTCTGAATATTCATATTATGCATTAATATTTCCTATACAAACCAGATAGCTTTACAAAGAAAATTAAAATTTAATGATGACTAAAATTTATCCACGTTATCCAAGAAATGTTAAGGAACCTGGAATTCCATAAGCTGGCATTGAAGATCTTGTGTGAAGCAGTAGCATCATACCTAGACAGATTGCATTCTGGTCCAATGTCCATCCCTCCCACTTCCTAGTTATATGACCCTGGCTAAATAATGCGACCTCTCAGACTCCCTTCCCTTATAATGGAGGTAACAGCTATCCCATTAGGTCCTGGAAGTATTAATTGCGATCACGTAAGTGTTCAACCTGTGTCTAATGTATATATAAGAGCTGACATCATTACCTTCCAAGTGGATCTCCTAGAACTAACTCTCATCAATTCTCAACCTCTAGATAAAGACCTCAAGTGGTGCTCTGGAAGCCATAATTATCTTTCCCGGACCCAGTAAGGGGTTAGGAGCCCTGGTAGTGACTAAGGCACTTGACTGCTAACCAGAAGGCTGGCGGTTCAAACCCACCAGCTACTCCTTGGAAAGAAGACTGGCCAATCTACTTCTATAGTGATAGCACCTCGGAAATCCAAGGAGGGGTCGCTATGGTCGGTTCTGACTCAACGGCAGTGAGTTTGGTTTTTGGTTTTAATAAGGGGTTGGTGGTAGACTTCACAAGTTTCATGATAGAGATCTGGGTTTAATTCTTGGTCAACATACCTCATACACATCCACCACCTGTCTGTCAGAGGTGGCTTGTATGTTGCTATGATGCTGAATAGGTTTCAGTGGAGCCTGCAGACTAAGACAGACTAGGAAGAAGGGCCTGGCGATCTACTTCCAAAAATCAGCCAATGAAAACCCTATAGATGACAACAGTTCAAGCCCACTGTACACAGAGTCACTATCCGTCAAAGGCCAAGTCAATCGCAGTTAACGATAATAACAGAGGAGTTCCAGTAAGATGGTGGACTAGGCAGAAAGACTGCACAGACCTTCTTCAACAAAGAAAAGGGAAACCAATTAACACAGACACAGAAGATAATCCTGGACCCCTGAGCCTTGAAGGGAAGGATATAGAAGTGGACTAAACC